>NW_006287462.1:1343964-1360666 GCF_000327345.1 Myotis davidii | reverse complement strand
TGAATTGATGTCATTGGTTAGCAAGCTTGTTTGATTTTGGGATTTTTTTAAAATATATTTTATTGATTTTTTACAGAGAGGGAGGGAGAGAGATAGAGAGTTAGAAACATTGCTGTCTCCTGCACATCTCCTACTGGGGATGTGCCCGCAACCCAGGTACATGCCCTTGACCGGAATCAAACCTGGGACCTTTCAGTCCGCAGGCTGACGCTCTATCCACTGAGCCAAACCAGTTTCGGCGGATTTTTTCTTTTTAAGCTATCAGATGTAATCTTAAAAAATTCTGCTGGCACTTAGGAGTGATATTAAATAGAAGTGCCTCTGTGTGAGCACTTAATAAATGTAGTTTTAATTGTATATGCACTGTTGTTAAAGAATTTTAAGATACATGATTTTGAGACAACAAAAACTGACACCTGGTGGTAAGGTGTGTTTGTTTATGAAAGCCGCTGAAACTTTACACCCCCTGCCCTACCAGAGCTCCAGGGAAGGGTTTGTAGAAATCCGTTCGATAACACTGCACAAGCCTTAGAAACTATTCTAAAAAAGCTGCTTAAAGAAATGTTTCCCTTTAGAACCCTAAAAACAAAGTAGGATAAAACCTAGGCTAATACGTTTTTTGTCTGCTTTACCTTTTTTCCTAAAGGAATTCTGAAGGACTTCGTAAAATTAAACTCACGTATAAAAGAGTAGAGGTCAAATGTTATTGCTGCCTAAAGGGATGTTCAGGATTTCTTGCTATAAACTGTGCTAGAGTCAGGTTTGAGTAGTGATTAAGAGCACAAATTGCCTGGGTTTGACTCCCAGTTACTCTTTACTTGTGTGATGTAGGCAAATTATTAAACCTAGCAGTGCCTCTGTGCCTGTATCTGTAAAATGGAAATAATACTATTTCTTATCTGGTTATTTGGAGGATTAAATGAATGAATAGTTGTGTATGGCTTGCAACAGTGCCTAGAACAAAGCACTACGTAAGTGTTTGTTGCTTTTTATTACCAAGATTATTGTGCCAAATAAATTGCTAATTGACTAAGGCTTTAATATATCTGTGTAATAATTCATCATTATTTCAGTTCTAATTTGTGTTGTGTGATGATTGGTGATGTTGCATTTCATACCTTGTCTTTTTTTTTTAACACTTATTAGCTGTTAAAAGATATTTAAGGGAAAGGCATAACTTATATCAGAGAAAATATTTAAAGTATTTTAGCAGCCTCTAATTGTGTGTAGTAGATTAATTTTACATAATTCCAGTGGAATTAGTTACCTGATGTCTAAAAGACTTTTATAAATACATGAGAGAAATATTTAACCGTTGCTCAGAAATGATAATTCTTAAAACTTTAGTATTCACCAATATATTTATTGATTTAAAATTGTACATTAACATTTGGAAGCACATCCTTCTTAAGCTATTTCTTTTAATATTTAGTTGAAATTTTGATTAATTTGTAGGTTTTAGCAAATCAAATTTTCATTAGGTAAAAAGGGGAAAATGGCCCTAACCGGTTTGGCTCAGTGGATAGAGCATCGGCCTGTAGACTGAAGGGTCCCAGGTTCGATTCTGGTCAAGAGCATGTGCCTTGGTGCAGGGCACATCCCCAGTAGGGGGTGTGCAGGAGGCAGCGGATCGATGTTTCTCTCTCATCAGTGTTTCTAACTCTCTATCCCTCTCCCTTCCTCTCTGTAAAAATCAATAAAATATATTTAAAAAAGGGGGGGGGAATAATGTCAAAAAGGATCTAAGTGTAAGTTCTTTAATTAACCAGTTATTAGAATTTGCTATTAAAGTTCACATGCAGAAAATAGCTAATTGAATGTTGACACATTTAATGAGCAAAATAAGTTGTGCATATAAATTTAGTTTTAGAAACATCTTAAATTGACTAACTTGCATTTTAAATAGGAGAGTACCAAATGAATATATTTTTAAGAATGTATTTTTAAAATGTTTAAAATATATTTTAACATTGCATGGAAATTAAATGAACATTTTTTTTTCATGTTTTCTGTAGTGTCTAATTTTTCTTTAATAGCGAGGTAGTTTTATAGAGTTTTTATACGGTCATTTCATGACCTGATCTTTAGTATTTGGAAAAAGAAAAAAACAAGGAAATTAAAGGTAAAGCGTTTTAGTAATGTTTGTTTTCTCTATATGAAATGCAAATTGGAATTTTCCACTGAAAAATATATTTGTTAAATATTTATTAAGCACATTTTATATGCTAGGAACTGTGGCAATTGTTAGTTTTACATTGATAAACAAAACGAATCTTTTCTATATTCACGTATCTAAAGATCTATCATGGGAGATGGATAAAGCAAAATAGACATATAATTATAAATCTGTGAAGTCTGATTCAAGAAATGGAGCCGGAGACCCAGGGGACCTGAAGGATCCATCTGCTGGCAGGGATGGCTACTCAGAGGGAGTGACTTCCAAGCTGAGATCTCACGGATAAGGAGCCAGCCACATAATCATGTCACTCATTCATTCCACAGATTCCTGTTGTTTTTTTTTTGGTGCCCTATTTCTCTCTGGGTTAGTTGCTGGTCATACAGTAGAGAATGAAACGTTCTTGAACTTTGTCCTTGTAACACATAAGGGCTGGTGTTACAAGGAGAAAAGACGTTAAGCACGTAGACAAATATATATTTATAGTGGGAGATTGTATTCAGAGCTATGAGGAAAAAGAGAGGGAATAATTTTGTGATTTGCTCTGAATTGGCTTCTCAGGGGAGGAATGTCTGTGTAGGCGGTATAGGTGAAATTCTGAAAGATAAGGAGTCGTTAGCAAAGGGAATGGAGCGATAGTGGAAGGTTCTAAGGCCTTTATCGCCATAAATGTTGGTTACTTTTATAATAAAACAGATTGTTTTACGTTACTGAGCTTTATTTTGCCACCATTCTCAATGTAAGGCAGGCGGGGCTCAAACAAATCTTGTTTTACAGAATTACTTGGAGTCCTATGGGAAGATGTGTATTTACCTGCCCTTAAGTATGACAGAGATCAGCACGACAGGAATGCGCCGTGATTTTGTTCAATGTATTATTATTGTGTGTTTGCTTAATGTTCTTTCCTTTTTAATTTTAATGCTGTGAATTTGAAGAACTCTTGGGTTGTTGAAAGAAGTGAAAACCTGTTGTATGTTGCAATGTTAAGAAAACCAATTGCAAATCATTAGAAGTTAAGAAACCGAAAGAAGAGGGAATAAGATAGAAAGAGGGCTGGGTAGTTAGGTGTAGGTCTATGATCGTAAGGTCTTTACATGTTCTTATTTTGTCATAATTCAGTGCTTATCTGTGAAAATGTTGTCTGCACTGATGAAATTTGAAACTTTTCTCCATTTGATCCGATTTTCTCTAATTTTATTTTAAGCAGAATAAATTGGTTAAGGATGAGTGTGGGAGGCTTGCTGCATAATAGATGTGTGGTACTCAGGGAAAAGCCCGGAAGGAAAATTCTCTACACATTCTGAGGGGTTTTTTTCTATCTTCAAATCTCCTGAAAACCACAGAAAGCCATGCCAATTCCTTATCTTAAACATGCCAGAACAGTGCAAAAGAAAAAGATAGACAGTGGTTTTTCTCTCTTTGTGTAGGTGACTTTTTTTCCAAAAGTTAGTTTTCATATCTGTGTTAAAGGCTACAAGTATCTGGATTGTGTCAGTCCACACTGAGAGGTCACGTAGAAAGTAGGATCTTCAAAACCTTTAGGATTGTCTGTCTTCAGGAAGGGAGACTAAAACGAGACAGAACAGAAAAAAGACCACGCAGAAATCGTTTTTCACTTTTCCCTTGTAGCCAGAAAAAGTTTTTTTCTCTTTTAAGCTTAACTTGGAAACCCGTGATTCCGTTATTTTGCTTTGTTTCTCATCTTAGTATCCGTTTTAAATGGCATTTGCCTTTCATATGATTCTTTCCCAAAACATGTTCATGAATTTCGGATGATTGTAAATGATTCTCTATGTGGACAGGGCTTTTTCAGCTTATTAGATCATAATTAAATAGTTTATATAAACCAAATTGACAAAGCTTTATTATTTTAGCAAAATATTATTCATTCTCTAAAGCAGAAAAGGAGGTAAAAGAAATGTTTTAAGCTTAATGAGGGATGAGAAGTTCCGTTATCTTTATGAAGGGGGACGGGTATGCTGATAGGGTGTCTGACAGTGCTCTGTTTTGCACTCAACCTTACAAATGTGGGTGACAACACTGTTAACAGTGTTTTAGACTCCTATATGTGATTAGAAAGTGCCATCACACGTATTTTTCTCTTTGTGTACAATTGCCAAACCGTGCATTGTTGTAGCCTGTTGTTTTCTGCACTGTTCAACCGCAAGTGGGAATGTACTCAATGCAGTCACATTACAAACATATTTAAAATTCCAGTTCATGGTACTTAAATGTAAAATAACAATTTCATATGTTTTACAGAAAACGCATGTTTCAGAAGAGATGGGTGAAATTTGATGGCTTTAGCATTTCTTATTACAATAACGAGAAGGTAAGTACATTTTTAGTTTTTAAAGATTGCTTTATGCATCCTAAGTGTACTTCAGTAAACTAAGCAATCAACCTTTTGGTTTTTTTGAGGACATGAGTTGGATTATCGCATGAAAAGAATTATAATAGGGTAAAACACTCTTCATAATTTAACTTTTTCTTGAAACATCAAATTGAAATAAAAAAAAACACACACACTTTAGATATCTAACAGTTATTTATGGAGTATCTTGTATAGCCTATAGAAATTGCTACAAGCGATATACAGATGGACAAGGAAATGCCTTTATCCTAGAGAGCAGTAAGCAGTGTTTGCAAAATTACATCACGGTAGGGGATGGCAAAGCAAGGAGAGTTACTCCGAAAGGGCTTGTGGAAGAAACAAAGAAGGTTTCTTGCATGGGATTTCGTTTGCTATTTGTCTTAAAAAAAGAATGTTTGTACTTGGAGAAACTAGAGAAATGTTCGTGTAAAAAGAAACTAGTGGGAACAGGACTGATAGCAGAGAGAATAGTGAGATGCTCAGATGGGAAATCCATTCTACTATGGATGTAGTTTTCTCCAAATGGGGATAGTGTTTGTTAAGGAAACTTGTGGGAGATGGAACTGAGAAGGATGTTTGGAGTTATAACTCACTGAAAAACCTTGATAATTATGTTACAACTAGAGGCCTGGTGCACAAATTCATGCACAGGTGGGGTCTGGCTGGCCTGCTCTGATGGGGGCCCATCGGGCCGGGCTGATGGGAGGGAGGGGCCGTTGGCAGTTGGCTGGCTGTCCCCATCCCTGATCAGGGTGTTGGAGGCCGATTGGGGGCTGGAGCAGGGGTCAATCGGGGCCCAGATCAGGCTGGTTGGATGTTGCAGTGCTTGTCATAGCCACTGGTCGTTCTGCCGTCTGGTCACTGGGCTTTTATATATGTAAATATTTGCACAAATGCATAGTTAGATAAAACAAAAATTAAAGATGCTAACAGTTGTCAGATCTAAATGGAGGATACATGGGTATTCATTGTACTAATCCTTCAACTTCTTTGTGTTTAAAAATTAATTTCCTTAATCAAAGGTTGGAGCCTAATAAGTATACCATATTTCAGTTAAATGAAATCAGACAATTTTATAGCCTTAACTATATACATTATTTTAACATACTCATTTAACACTTATCCACATTCTCTTATTTATAATCTAACATTATTTTTCCATTATTTAGAGATTTCCACCATCTAATATTGGTGATATTTGTGGCTTGAATAGAGATTTATATTCCCTTTCATATATTGGTTCTTCAGTGCTGCAGGGCAGAAGAGAATATGGTTTTAGACATAAGATAACTCAGGGCATAGTATAACACTAAGAATGATAGAGGGCAACCCACTTGAGTCTTCTCCCTGCAGCAGGGAGCTTTTCTGTAATAAAACTTTGTTTTTGCTTAAAAAAAAGAATAATAGTCTAGAGAAGTGCTAATTGCTGGATTTCACTTTACAGTGGTCCAGATAAAGCATCAAATAGGTTTCAATACACCTCTTGGAAATTTGCAAGATAGTGAGATGAGTATTTTTTAATAGCTGGTTTTCTGCTTTAACTATGGTTTTTAGTTTATTTTTGTATTTGATTTTTTATTATTTTTTAAAATATGTTTTTATTTATTTTTAGAGAGAGAGGAAGGAAGAGGGATAAAGAGATAGAAACATAGATGAGAGAGGAACATCATTGATTGGCTACCTCCTGCATACCCCCTACTGGGAATGGAGCCTGCGACCTGGGCATGTGCCCTGATCAGAAATTGAACCTGTGACCTCTTGGTTCCTGGGTCGATGCTCAACCCCTGAGCCACACCTGCAGGGCAATTTGTGTATTTGAATGTTGAGACAGTTTATTTGCCTGGGGAGGTACAATGTGGTCTCTGTATCTGATGGAATATGACCCCTAGTGTTCTTCAGTACCTGTGCCCTTCTCTGGTCTCATTGGAATGAGGAGGAAAACTATTCAGGAATGAAACAGGCTTCCATGCAATGAAGCTCTGTTGGTGGTGGTATCATTATGGCCATTTCGGGGAGAGACTTTCTAGTATCTGTGTCCAATTGGACTCCCTCTGTCCTTTTGAAAGCTCATTTCCAGTGCAGTGAGGGGATGAATACTTATCACATTTTTAAATATTGATGCAATAAAATTGATGCAACTTCGGTTTAAAATTGAGGTCAAAAGTTCACCTTAAGCCCTAGCTGGTTTGACTCAGTGGATAAAGCGTTGGCCTATGGACTGAAAGGGTCCCAGGTTCGATTTCAGTCAAGGGCACATGCATGGGTTGCCGGCTCAATCCCTGGTCGGGGGTGTGCTGGAGGCAGCCATCGATGATTCTCTCTCATCATTGATGTTTCTCTCTCTCTCTCTCTCTCCCTCTCTCTCCCTTCCTCTCTTAAATCACTAAAAATATATTCTTAAAAAGTTCACTTTAAAATGAATTATTATAAATCCTTCAGCTTAACATCAAATTTTTAAAAATTCAAATTGTTGTTTTCTGTGATATTTTCCCCCTTTACTATTCAGATGATTTGGTTTATCTTGGCGAAAAACACAACACTGGGATGGGTGTTTCTAAAAGGAGACATTTTCTTTCCCTCTTTTTTTTTATTGTTTTTAATATATATATTAAAAACATATATGATTTTTTTCTTTATTGATTAAGGTATTACATATGTGTCCTTTCCCACCATTGCCTTCAGAAAGTGAGAGGGAGAGAGAGATAGAAACACATCAATGATGAGAGAATTATTGATCGACTGCCTCCTGCATGCCCCCTACTGGGGATTGAGCCCACAACCTGGGCATGTGCCCTGACCAGGAATTGAACCATGACCTTGTTTATAGGTCATTGCTCAGCCACTGAGCAACACCAGCCAGGCAGGAGACACAGTTTTTGTTGTGACCTTTCAGGCAGAAGAGAAGAACTGGGAAGAGGGTATTTCAGGACCAGGGAGCAGAAGGCATAGATGCAGTCTTAGCTACCATGTCAGTAGGTGTGCAGTTTTAGTGGTCATGTGCACTGAGTAGGTGCATCTTTCAATGTTTACATGTGCACTTGGGGAGCATGTATTGGGCTTTTAGGAGGCAGTGCACAGAGTTGCCTGTTTCCCTGGTTTCCTTCCACTTTTCTCAGCACTGCTCAATCATGTCTCCGCAAGGACTTTTCATTGTGTTACTGAAAATGGCACCATCCCCATGGCCTTGATATCTTATCACCTGCCAAGAAATGGAGCTCACCCCCATTCTCACTCAGCTGTGGGCAGAATTGCCCTGTGGTTGTTTCATTGTCTGAAAGTGGTAGATAAATGACAAACTTGACATAGATATCTATGTGTTACAGGCTCCAGGGATGCTTTAAAATTTCTTCTTCTAAAGAAAATTTCACACTCTGAAAAACATAGTCATTTTGAGCCTGTTGTCACTGAGTTGTTATTTCTAAATTGTCTTTGGTCTTTAGTGTGTGTTGTTTGAAGAGAAACATAAATGCAACTCCACAATGTTAAAAATTATGAGATTTATCTTGTAATCATCCCCTGACAGATTATAAATGAGCCATTAGAGGAACTACAACTTGCTGAGGTTAAAGTGACACTGTATTTAGCATGTTAAGTACATTTTGATCATTTCTGGATAATTGTTTTTCTATTACTCTTCTATAAATACTTTTAGATATAATTTCATTATTACAGGCATGTAGGTCAGTTGTTACTTTTTTAATGACTTTTTTTTTTAATCTCTTTAAAGAGATCTAGAGGAAGGGGGGAAAAAATCTCCTTTTTAAAATTCCTGTTTCTTTTTCTATAATGCTACTTGATTTTTTTCTATTGAAAAAATGAGTTAATGGTAATATTTTATTCAGTATTTCACTGGAAATATACCTTTATAAGCTCCTCTCCCTAATTCTTAGGCAAACTGAAATTCCAGAATGGATCACCTAAAGGGTATAAGGTATAAATGTTTTGGACCTTCTCGATTTTTGACTGTTTAGTCTCAACCACTTACAGCCAAGAAGGGTCCTCACACTGTCCCCAGGGGTGCTGTGCCCTTTCCCGGGTCTTAGGTTGCCTCACAATAGGGAGACATCCCCCGACTAGGGAGTCATTCCTAGAGCACTTGGTGATCTAGTATTGCCTAGTATTGCCATTGTAACCCACAGTTACTGGCTTTCCTTTGTTAAAGCCAGTCATTTCATTTATTTCTTGTCAGTGAACCTTTTCAGTAGTGTCTGGACCCACTGGGGGAACCTGGAGCATGTTTTTCCTACGTTTTCATCTCCATGTTTTTGCTCTTTCCTCTCAATTTTCCTGTCCATTGCCATCCATGAAAACCCTGTACAAACTTCTAGACCCACCTTTTTACCCTCCTCTGTGAATCTTTTTCCAACTGCAATAAATGAACAAGATGCAAGGAAGGTTAGGGGGAAGACAAGCTGGACGGGAGGAGGCAGATCGGAGGATGTGCAGTTAAGTCAAGCGCTCATTTACCAGGTGTGGGCTGTATAGGCCAGTGGAGGGATTCAGAGAAGGGCTTCAGAAACATATTAAACATGAGCTGTCAGAGTTTGGTATAACTGTGATGGATTGGACGTAGAATTTATTCATTCAGAAAATATTTATACAAAACTGATATGTGAAAGGTGGTGAGGAAAAATGACGTGTGACCCACAGTCTATTTGGGGAGACTGTATTAACCAAATGATCACACCGTAAATACCAAAATCATCATTTAAATTATATTTAGTAGTTGTTATAAAGGAAAGATACAGGTTGCTATTAGCTTAAATCAGGGTTACCTGCCTGGGTGAGGACGAAGAACTGAGAGAGGAGGCTGGTCAGAAAGGCTTTCTGCAGGAGCATGTAATATGCTGAAATGCAAAAAGTCATAGGGGCATCTTTAGTGAAGTTGGGTATGAAAAACATTCCTCAAGAAATAAGTCAGACAGAAAAAGTTAAGAACCGTATAATTTCACTGAGGTGACATATAAAACTGAAAGCAACAAATGAACAAATAAGACAAAAGCTCACAGAGAGAGCAGCGTGGTGGTTATCAGAGAGAGTGGGCGGGTGGGCGGGGTAGTACGGAGTGTAAAGGGTGTCAAATATATGGAGATGGTAGAAGGTTTGACTTTGGCTGGTGGGCACACAATGCAGTATACAAATGATGTATCATAGAACTGTGTACTTGAAACCTATATAATTTCATTAACCCAATAAATTTAATTTTAAAAATATTTAAAAACAATTCCTTGAAGAGGAAACAGAGTATGCAAAAGGTATGTTTAAGGGACAGCAGGAAGGTCACTGTGACTGGAAAGAGTCAAAAGAGACATGGAGAAGTAGGGAACAAGTTGACACTGTAGCTGAAGGGGGAGTCCCAAGTTATGGGGGTCGAAAGGTCAGCACAGGTCAAAGACTCTTCTGTTGAAGACTGATCGACTAGAAGAGTAATATTTTAATGGACAGATATAGAGGCACGGTATATTTGAGGAGATAATTGAGTTTGAAAGTTACATTGTTGATGACTAGAAATATGGGAGTGAAGTTCACTGAAATGGATAAGGAAGGAAGGAGCAGATTTTGGAATTCTCTGCATGGAATTGGTTAGTTGAAATAGCAAGAACAGAAAATAGTAAAAGGAAAATAACAAGGAGAAGATACTTCGTAATTACGTATTTTTTGATATCCCTCTTCTTTTTTTTTTTGAGAAGTTGCCCACTCATCTTTCTAAATCACACCAATGCTCTATCCACTGAGCCAAACCGGTCAGGGCTCACATTCAGTTTTTAAAAAATGGTTTTATTGATTTTTAGAGAGAGAGGAAGGGAGAGGGATAAAGAGATAGAAACATTGATGAGAGAGGAACATCGATTGGCTGCCTCCTGCATGGCCCCTACTGGAGATGTGCCTGCAGCCTGGGCATATGCTCTGACCTAGAATCACATCCACTGAGCCAAACCGGTCAGGGCTCACATTCAGTTTTTAAAAAATGGTTTTATTGATTTTTAGAGAGAGAGGAAGGGAGAGGGATAAAGAGATAGAAACATTGATGAGAGAGGAACTTCATCGATTGGCTGCCTCCTGCATGGCCCCTACTGGAGATTGTGCCTGCAGCCTGGGCATATGCTCTGACCTAGAATCACTCTCTTGGTTCATGGGTTGGTGCTCAGCCACTGAGCCACACCAGCTGGGCTCACATTCAGTTTTGGTAGGATTTTGATGGATCCATAAAGAGGTGGGAGATTGGAACAGAGGCTCTGGAAGAGAAGAAACTCTCAAAGAACTAAGGAAATACCACGGTAGTACAATATATCCTCTCAACTAGCAGAGGATAAACCTCCCAGCGGACTGCCGTGTTGTTGATAGTGACTGTCCCTTACCTGAATGCCCCTTACTGTCTGCTAGTAGCGCAGTTTACCCCTCGGAGAATATGAACTTGTCTTTGGTTCTCTGCGTGGAATGGTTGAGTACATTATTCGCGTAGACTTTTCTTTCCAGCACAGGGCCCATTAAACATTGTACCCTTAGTAAGCAGCTGAGTTTGTGTGGTGGTCATTATGCCAAATGGTTTAGGAGGGTCCCGGTAAAAGAAGACAGAGTTACCAAGAGTCTTAAGAATGACCCTCTTGAGCAAAATTATGATCTGTATATATCGATTGCAAACAGCCACATCCACATTTTTGCCTTCTTTTGTCATTGGGGGAATAAAAGTGAAGTGATGCAGTCATGAGATTAAGATCATCATCATCAGAGCATTGAGTAATATGAATAATTGATGTAATCCAACAGTCTTGTTTCTTAGATATATTGTTGTTCATAATATGTAAGAGCAGTCATTTTGAAATGGTTCAGTTACAGTACCTGTTATGGCCAGCAGATGCCTGCAAACACCATAAAATCATTTTGAGCATACTGTTTTAAAGACCAAACTGCTGTTTTTTGGAGCTATACATATATAAATATTGCTGATCTAGTATAATTGTTTATATTTCATTCTTTGCCTTTTAATTCCAGATGTAGAGACTAAAGACATTTTACTTAAAAGGAACATTTAATATTTTCTTTTCTGGGAGTATTAAGTGTGTATTAGGATATCTACTATTTGTTTGTCATTTAAAAAATTGAGATGAAACCGTGAAAGAGACGCACTTGTAAATGTTGTGCCATTCTTCCCCCCCCCCAATAAGATCAAAAGAATTTTAATGTCTTCTTTTGTGTATCTTTTTCTCTAACCAATATAGGAGAAGTATTCAAAAGGAATAATTCCCCTTTCTGCTATATCTACAGTACGAGTTCAAGGAGACAACAAATTTGAGGTTGTTACAACACAAAGAACTTTTGTTTTTAGAGTAGAAAAAGAAGGTAAGATTATTTCTTTGTTCCTATGAAAACACTCGCAGATCTTCAAGAAATCTTTAAATATGTTACTTTTAAATAATTTACATTTTATGTTAATTTTTTAAATGCCATAAGCAAGCTGACAAGTATTTATTCACTATTCTCACATGCAGCTAATACTTAGTGGGGGTCTACTAAGGGTCAACAAGGACTCTTCTAAATTCTGAGTATACAGCAATGAAAAAAAGTAGACAAACATCTCTGCTTTTATGGGTAATAATGCAAAATAGTTATTTAATATGCAAAAATCCGTTTTTCTAGCCATTCCAAGGTTGGTTTTACAGCAGGCTTTAACTGAATGCACAGGCACAGTAGTCATTCTAACATAGATTTTGCAGCATCTTTTCTTTTTCTTGACTATTTTCACCTGCATCAGCTGCTACAGGTCACTTGATGGTGAAAATTGATGTAAAGGTGGTTTAGGGATATCTAAACCTTTAAACCTTCTCTGACTTTTTGGGTGGGAGTGAGGGAGCTAGAGCCAGGGGAGTTAAAATTTTCTGTTGTGTGTTTTGATTGACTGCCAATAGCATCATTACTATAAACACCACTACTTTTAAATAATATAGGTAAGGTTCTATTCATTAATTAAATAGGACTTTAACTTATTTTAAAGCCCACTTTTAGGATAGATTACATACAACTCAACCAGATTTTTAAAAGTACTTTTACTTGTTGGTGCTTAATTTGAATAATGGGTGATATGGAAAACTTACTCATTTTCACAATAGTTTCATGATATATGTAGGTATTACAATTATCATTCCATTTTACACATATGAGCATTCACTTTTTATAAACTACAACAATATTAACTGTTAGGAGCAATATTTATGTATTTTTAAACTGCTAGATTCCTAGAACATACGCTTGGGCATGGCGCATAGAAAACATTCCATAAATATTATTTATTTCTAGAAAGCTTCCTATATTGCTTGGGATAATCAGTAAATGAGTAAGTCCCAGCTGCTGTTTATACTGGAGCTGCTTTTGTCAAACGGTGACTCACTCACCACTTGAGAGAGTAACTTAGTGGTTTCTAATGATATATATAAAAAAATACCAAACAAACATAAAAAAGAATAAGAAATACCAAAGTACATCGCTTCTGGTACGTCTAAATAATTTATTGTGAAACATACCGATGCATATATTGCACCCATGTCATGTAAAAGTGTTTCTTATTTGTTATTAGACAAATGTTGAGCGCGTTAGCCTAGTGCAGGGGTTAACCCAACATGCCCAGGTGCCTAAGTGTGGCTCAAGGCTTGCTTTCCTACACACAATCTAGTTAGATCCCAACCACCATCATTCCCTGACATCTCATCTTGCAGCTGTTTGTGCCTCAGTGGCAGTGTTGAGCTGTGGCAGCCCAGCCTGTATGGTTAGGAGAGCTTGAGATATTTACTGCCGGCCCCTTTACAGAAAGAAAGCTCGCCGACCCCTGTCCTGACCTGGAGCACTTTTCATAGACCTGCTGCTTATGTGAGAAGCTACTTTTTGTGGTTCATTGCCTAAAATTCAGAAAGTTATCCACAGTTGTGATACTCGAGATGGAAGTTGTCTCTGAAATCATAGTTTTCTCTTAGGCTATTTCTTCAAACACATGGCGTTGCTACTCTTGACTGGCTCTCATGGTGCTCTTTCCTTCTGCTTTGGTTTCCACGGCCCCGAAGGTGACTGCCTGTGTCTTTGAGGTGCTTGTCACCTTCCCCTTGGCCTGTCAGAGTGAATTCCACATATGCCACGCGGCCTGCATTTTAAGAGAGACGTACCAAGTAAAGTTTCCAAACTGTTCAGCCACCTTTACTTGCCGCAGTTAAAAGTTAAACAGACACATTTTCTTAAAGTGGAATTTGTCAGCCCACACATTTAAACGTTACGTGTTTATAGTTGACCCTTGAATCCATCTGTGATATCTTGTGCATCTTTGTGATACGAACTTAGTATAAGAATTTCATTAACTTTGATATAAATTATTTGTTAAATAAGTTTTAGGTCTTTAATTTTTGAAAGCGTGAAAATATTGCTTTAGTGAAAATTCTATTCACATAGAATTACTGAAGGTAATTTTTAAGTTATTTTCATTGGAAGTCATTTTTACAAAGTAACAAGTCACATTTTTAAAGATAAGTGGATGTAGCCGGTCACACCACCTTTACTTGCCGCAGTTAAAAGTTAAACAGACACATTTTCTTAAAGTGGAATTTGTCAGCCCACACATTTAAACGTTACGTGTTTATAGTTGACCCTTGAATCCATCTGTGATATCTAGTGCATCTTTGTGATACGAACTTAGTATAAGAATTTCATTAACTTTGATATAAATTATTTGTTAAATAAGTTTTAGGTCTTTAATTTTTGAAAGCGTGAAAATATTGCTTTAGTGAAAATTCTATTCACATAGAATTACTGAAGGTAATTTTTAAGTTATTTTCATTGGAAGTCATTTTTACAGAGTAACAAGTCACATTTTTAACGATAAGTGGATATAGCCGCGATGTTTCTAGCTCTCTGTCCCTCTCCCTTCCTCTCTGTAGAAAATCAATAAAATATATTTAAAAAATAAAATTAAAAGAAAGATAAGTGGATGTAGAGATGTGTGTGTGTGTGTGTGTGTGTGTGTGTGTGTGTACGTACATATACATAAATGCTATATATGTGTCCATATCTTTAGTATGGAACTTTCAACAGGATACTAAATGTGTTTTATTAAGTGCTTTTTTTCTTTCCATGTATACAAATGATTACTTTTTATTTTGTGGGAACTGAGAAATCAATCCAATGAAATATGGTTTATGAAATATTTGACTTAATGAATTTTAAGCCAAATTAAACTTTGCTTCAATCTATTCATCATACAAGACCAACATTTGGAACAGAAAGAAGAAATGGTTTCCTATTCTAACAGAGCTGAATTCTTTATTTTGGGCAGGAAGGTTCTGAGTGACCTACATATAGCAGCTCCCCGTCTCCCCTGAAACCAGTGTCACTCCTTCCAAACTGCGGCGTAGCCCCCTGCTGAGACAGGGTTACAATTTGGCATCCTTTCCCCACACATTTTCAAAGGCTCAATTCCCCCCGGTTGCCTAGTGCCATACTGTCATTCTCTTAGTTGAAATAATAACATTTTAAAAATGCTCTTTCTCACATAGAAAATGTAGTCTGATTGTTTTTGTCCTCAAACAGAGCCATGGGCACTGGTCATAGAAGCTAATGATCTCTTCATTTAGTCTGTATCCCCTTGGCCCTGTGGACACATGCAGATGTGTTACTGCACACATTCAAACAGCAGGTGATGTGTGAGTGCGCAGTTCTCAGCGTTAAAGGGGGGGCTTAAGAATTCTTCGGGGTCCTTCCCCTTCCAGGCCACTTGTAGCACTGGCTCTCAGATGCAGGTCCCGTGTTCCTATCCATCTTTGCCCGTTCTGGACTCCTGGGAGACAGGAAGTGTCATTCTCCCAGCCATGTTTCCAGAGTCTAGAAATCTAGACTACGCCACACAGCCCTCCAGTGGCCACTGCAATACCGCAAGGCTCCCCCCTACCCGAACCGCCCCCACCACCACTGTCCTTTTCTTTTTAAAGAACACTTGGGCTAAAAAAACATAAATCCCCCTTCGTTGTTTTGGGCAAGCAGACTTACCTGTTTTGAAATCGCCAATGTTTCAGAAGCAAGGCATGGAACATTTACTCCCTGGAGGGAGAGCTGGGCGATTAACAGTTCTCTGTTGCATCCTTTGATAGGCTTCTCATGATATAGCCAGCCACACACTGTGAGTCATTGTCCTACCTTTTTCTCTCTCATATATCACATCCAGTCCATCAGCAGATCTTATCAGTTTGAGTTTGGAAATAGGTCTGTATGCAGGCCAGTTCTCAACACCTCCCCCACTTCCACTCTAGTACAAGCCACCACGTGTGTCTGGATCATTGTATTAACCGCCCTGGATCGACGACAGTCATATGTTCACTGCAGCTGTCGGAGCAATCACTCAACAGGAAAGTCAGGTCATTGCAGTCCACTCCCGGTGGTCTGTGTCTTTCCATCTCACTGAGAGTAAAGCCGTTAGGATGCCCAAAAGCCCATGTGGGTGGCCCTGGTCCCTCTGTCCTTATCTCCTGTGCTCTCTTTAACTTGCCAAACCTGCTGTTGCCTTGGGGTCTTACACTTGCTGCTTTTATTTTTTTTAAATTCCAGAGTGCTCCTCCTGCAGCCATCCTCCTGACGTGGTCTGTTATTCCCACTTCCTTTAGGCTTTTGCTCCACCATCACCTTCCTAGGCTTTTTCTATTAGTCTATACAAAATAGCACTTCCCTGTATCCCTCATCTCATTCTTTATTTTATCCTGTTGCACTCCGCACTGTGTAACAGACTTTTCTATATTTTATCGCCTTCCTTTTGCACAGTGTGTGAACTCCAGCAGAGTAAGGCCATGATCTGTCTTGTTCCGTCTTCCATTCCTGGTGTGCAGAATAGGTCTTGGACTGTGGTGGGCACTCAGTAAATATTTGTATGAATGGTAGGTTATTGACTTCAAGAACAAGCCCTGTGTGCAATACTTCCTTCCCTAAAATTGATCATGGGCTACTTTGAGGGAGTTTTAAAAAATGTTGATTATCATACCAGATTATATCAAAAGTGAGGGTCCATTTAAACTTGGTTAGATCCCGTTATTAATCTGTCGCACAGCCCTTGCATAGTAATAACCTAGTGCAGTGGTTGGCAAACTGCGGCTCGCGAGGCACATGCGGGTTTTTGGCCCCTTGAGGGT
>NW_006287462.1:1291946-1343782 GCF_000327345.1 Myotis davidii | reverse complement strand
TAGTGTAATACATTCTTTGTTGTTAATATTTATGCCTACTACTAAGTCCGGTAGTCTGGAGAATATTAAGTCTCTTCCTGTTGAGTGTTTGAATAACTTCCTTTTCTGAGTAGTATACCATAGTGGGCACTCCTGAACACCTCAAGAACTAATTTGAGGTTTGAGGGAATTCCTGTTAACTTTACTTACATTCCAGCTTAATTACAAATGGCAATTTGTTTCCTCTCCTCTTCTCTCTCATCCCCCTTTTGTCTTTCTCCCGTCAAAATATTCTACTTTGAGCAGGGCCATATCTACGTCAGAGCATGTTCTCAGAAGGAATGGTGCATAGACACTCAATAAATATTTGTTATTGGAAAGACTTGTAGCAGCGGATGCAGGTGAAATTATTCAAGAAGAAGAAAAGATGCTCTAAAATCTATTAAAAGAAAAAAAATCAATCTCACAAATAATCTAAAAGAGTGCTTCTTAAACATGAACATGGATACAGGTCACCTGGGGACTTTGTTAGAAGGAAGATTATTACTTTTTTAATAAATATATTTTTATTGATTTCAGAGAGGAAGGGAGAGGGGAGAGAGATAGAAACATCAATGATGAGAGAGAATCATTGATCGGCTGCTTCCTGAAAGCTCCCACACTGGGGATCGAGCCCACAACCTGGGCATGTGCCCTGACTGGGAATTGAACCGTGACCTTCTGTTTCATAGGCCGATGTTCAACCACTGAGCCACGCCGGCCGGGCTAAAAGGAAGATTCTTATTCATCATGTCTGGGGGTGGGTCTGAGATTGTGCATTTCTGACAAGCTCCAAGGCGGAGCCGGTGTCACTGGGTGTAGGACAACTGAGTAGTGTTTGTTATTTGCTTTTCCTTACAGAATTGACTATTGGCCCTGCCCACAACAGCATGCACAGTGCACTTGTGGGAAAGAATCTTTGCATTATCTGTTGTAGAGAGAGTAGATTCCCGGTCCCTGTTCCTATGTGTGTATAATGTATGTAAGTATGGATACATGTATTTTGTCCCCATCTTTATTTTCAGAGGAGAGAAATGACTGGGTCAGCATACTACTGAATGCACTGAAATCGCAGTCCCCCTCGTCGCAGTCTCAAGCAGTTGCTGCCCCTGAGAAATGTGGATATCTTGAATTGAGAGGGTATAAAGCCAAAATTTTTACTGTGTTAAGTGGAAACAGCGTGTGGCTCTGCAAAAACGAACAGGTAAGCTATGTTACAGCAATTGCAAATTGCAGTCCCTGATTACAGTAGCAGCTGTGCTCCGTTGGGCTTATTAGTGTTTTTACTTACAGCCTTGCTTATGCCTTGAGTATTCCACTAAATATAAAAAAAGACAGTTGTTTTGTTGAATTTTCTCAGTTCCTTTAGCAGCACAAAATGTCATCTATATTAGGTTTGAGACTAGACATCACCTTTCCAAGGGACTGAGGAAGAGAATCATTGAAAATAATTTTTAGAAAGTATTCCTTAGCTGAAGTAACATTATGAAACTACATGAGAAAGTAATTAAGAACAAATTACACATTACAGCTGTTGATGAAATAGGCACCTGTTGTGTTTCTTTTGTTTTTGTGACAAAATTATAGAGTAAGCACATATTTTCTTGATTTTACAGCATTTTGGCTTTTGTTTTGAGCAGATAAGTTGCTAGCAAAGTAAATAATTTACCAGAGACAAGTGATTGATATACATGCATTCACACATATGCACATAAATACACACATATCATATATATATATATATATGTATATATATATATGGCTTAACTTGTTATTGAATTTGGTTAATATGGAAGGACTCAATAGAAAATTTCAGTGTTATGAGAGACTGATGGTAAAATAAAGTTTTAATAAATTTCATGAACTTCATTTGATTCTGTAGACTTCCATTTCTCTAACATATCTTGTTTTTAATATCTATAAGAAAATTCCTTATCTCTTTTTGGGAATTCTTACTTAATCTTTCAGCTTAGAATATATTAAATGCTTAGTAATTATTTGTGGAATTAAATGGTATGTTTTGGATAGCTGATCTAAAATGAACTCATTGTATAATACAGTATAATGGGTTATGATATTGTGAACTATGAATGCTGACTGTTTTCATAACAAAAAGAGTGAAATCAACTCAAAACAAATAGTTTCAAAGCACATGAACTCTAGATCTTTATCCAAGGCATCCTCTGGAACTTCAGTGCTAACTTACTCATTACATTTTTTGGGATAAGATTTCTTAGCCAATTAACTGTGGACAGCATCAGTTGAACACTGTTGGCATATTAATAACTTGGATAGTTAGCCTATTTCTCAAGAATAGTGATGTGCAGCTTAATAATATGTATGAACTCAATGTGAACATTTTCCGTTTGTGAAGTAAGATGATTAAAACTTTTCTTATTGGAATGGTGGTTAAAAATGCATAATTTGCATAGATCAGTATGGAAGTTTCTTTGTTAAATGAGTACCACACAGTAATTGAGGTATTCATCTGTTAGTTGCACAGACCTGATGGGCTTCAAATTATTAGTTTAATTGCTTACATTCGTTAGAATATCTGAGTTTGTTATTCTCTAGAAGTAAAGTACAATGCTTTTAAGGTTTTACTGATATTTTCTGATTAGCAAGAAATATCTGAAATTTTTGCTTTAACATTAGCATTTGAGTATAAAAAAGGGATAATAATGACTACCATTTGTTGAGTACCAGCTACTGTGCTAATTAATTTATAAATATTCCCTTTAATCTTACCCACAAATATGGGAGGAAGATATTATTATTCATGTTTTATAGCTGAGGAAAATGAGGATTAAGTAACTTGGTAAGGATTTCAATTCATTATGCAGAGTTTAATTTAAAACCAGAACTTTGTAACTCTAAGTCTAGCTTCTTAGCCGCTATAGCAAACTATCTTTTTAAACTGTATGTTGAAAAGAAAATTTGTGGCCTGTGACCTTTTAGAAATAGAGGGAGATTCTTTCCTTGAATAATTTAGTTGCCTGGAAGGTTCACAGTGTGCATTCAGTAAGCGTTATACCATGCCAGGCACTCGGAAAATGATGTGCTGACAGGAGGACACAAGTCTTCCAGGAGGAAAAGTCAGAGAAGACCAGTGTCCATGATAGATGGTGAGCTCAGTGCTCTGTCAGGCTTGTGTAGGAGTTACAGGGAGGTGCAGAAATGGGCATCTAATGAAGTCCGAGAATTAGAACACTTCCATGTACACAAATAATGAGTATATTCTCCGTAAAATTAAAGCATTAATACTGGACCCCTCCTCATCTTTTGAGAAATAAACCTCTTTTTTAACAAATATGTTATTGATTTTTAGAGAGAGAAGAAGGGGGGGGGGGAGAGAGAGAGAGAAACATCAATGAGAGAGAAACATTGATTGGCTGCCTCCTGCAGAGATTGAGCCCACAACCTGGACATGTGCCCTGACCCGGAATCGAACTGGTGACTTTTTGGTGCATGGGGCGATGCTCAACCAACTGAGCTACACTGGCAGGACAGTAAACCTATTTTTGATGGATGTATATTTCAAGTCCTTTTTAATGCATTAACATATGTGAATGTTACACACAAACATAGACACGCATCCTTGCAAAGTGCATATTACTGCTCGTATGTGTGCTCTTTTAAAAAAATTATATCAGATTCATCATGTTGCAAGAAGCCAGGTCTTAAGGGACTTAGTCTAAATAACTAGTTGGCTAAAGACTGGCTGGATAAAGTAAGGATGGCCCTCTATGTTTAGGCCTTGACATACTCTTCCAATTGTATTTATTTTTACACCGTAGGGCATGCTATTCCCCCAGGGGAGAGTTGCCCATTGGTTTACTCACATGGTTTAGCAAATTGTGTGAAAAATTTGGGTGACATGCTAAATAAGGTGTCTTTCTTCTGAATGAGCAGGGCTTTAAGCTAGTGTTTTAGGAAAAGCACTAAAAGATAATAAAATAGTTTGATTTAACTTCTAAAAGTTTTATACACGCACTATACAAAGGAATCTTGTGGGTTTTTTTTTAAAAGATGATGGAAAAAACTTATAAGAATGTCAGGGGTGTTGATTCTGTATTTTCATTTGTGTCTGCTCTCATTTAGATCCATGTATCCAAGCTTAATTATTTTTACTTAAAAAAAATTTAAGACAGTGAATTTATTGCCCACATATCTTACAGTTTGACTAGAATAAAAAAAATAAAGAACATTGACTTACACCACCCTAACATGAACAGTTTTCACTTCCCTTTTCTCTATTTGTACATAGTTTTACTAATGTACTTTGGAGGTGACTAGAGAGAGTAAACGGAGGATAGAGGGGGAAGGGTAGCTGTTGCAGCATCTGTGGATGGGCTATTACAAAAGAAGCTTGGGAGGGCATTTAGAACAAAGAAGACTGGACTGGGCGGTGCCAGTTCTGGGTTTTCATTCATCTGCTGTTAATTGGCTCAGGTAATTAAGTTAATCTCCTTAGATTTAAATGGCATCATGTGAAGAAGAGAGATAGATTACTGTCTCCAAGGCCATTATTAACATTCAGCTATCTGGACTCATTAGAGCCATTGACTTAGGATTTCTGGAGATGGTGTGTTGGAATCTGTGTTTGTAGCAAGTATCCTAGGTGAGTCAGTGACAGGTGATCCAAGACCACACCCAGGAAAACACTGCTCTAAGCTCTCTCTTCCACAGAACTAGAAGCATCCAGGTTAAGTGAACAAGATGTTGCTGGAGTGGGAAAATGTGTAAAAACAGCCTTCCAGAACTTTGAGTGGTTCTTTAGTTCAGCATCATTAACTTGGGGTTGCTAAACCTCTTTCTGTGATTGTTGCATTTGTAAGCATATCATTTTCTTGATTGAACATTTTGAAATGTGCAACATTTAAGTGGAAATTTACCAAAATTATTCTTAGTGGTAATAATATGTTTTTAAAAGTTTGAAGAACTGTTGCTAATAAATTATATATGGTTCTAAACTATAGCTACTGTGTTTTTTGTTTGTTTGTTTTTTAAATGCCAATAATGTTATATAAATTTTCATTTTTTCAGGTTAAAATCCTATTATTAGTTTCTTCACATAGACTTTTATTAACAGGAGAATGCTCTATTGGAGAAATTAAAACTCCATTTGCAAAGTCAGCATAAAAGAAGGTGTTTGAAAAACAATTTGAAACTGTTATATCCCATATGTTCCTGTAACTCTCTGTATGTATGGAAATTTACTCTAATTTTGTTGATTATTGCTAATCTTTTCTAAAGTTGTTTCTCTCCTTCCAATAGGTGTCCCTGAGATTCCATGTGAAGCATCCCTCCAAACATATTTTTAGTAATTCTTTTACTTTTTCTGGATCTGTCCCTTATACTGAGTCAAGAACTTAGGTTTTCTAAGTTTAAATAGAAATTTCTCCCCCCCACCCCCACCCCCACCCCATTGACTTCAGACCTAGAGGAAGGAATAGGGAGAGAGAGACATCTATGTGAGGGCGAAACATTGCACAGTTGCCTCCTGTATGCCCCTCAACTGGGGATCACACCTGCAACCTGGGTATGTGCCCTGACTGGGAATCAAGAGACCCTTCAGTGCACTGGAAGTTGCTCCAAACGAGCCAAGCCACAGGGAAAAATCTCTACTCTTTTAAGAGAAGTGGCATTATAATAGCAAGGGGATGCCAGTCTTCACATTCTCTTCGATGTTTCACTGACGGGTCTAAACTCTGTGGAATCAACATGGATTTTTCTTTTTCTCAGATGGACAGTTCCAACATTTACTTTTTTCATCTTTTTCTTTCCCTTTCAATAATTAGCAGATTGTAGGAACTGAAACTTGAAGTAGCTCTTGGCTAAGTAGGGGAAATGCCTTAGGGAATGTTAGTTGTTTGTTTTTTCCAGATACACTGTAAAAAGTAGAAAAGAGCCAATAGGAGATATCAAAACATTTGTTAGAGAGTAAGATAGCGAAGTAGAACTGACACTAAGATTATTTTTTAAAATTCGTTTTTCATTGAAATGAATACACTATATTAGGTTCAGGTGTACAGCATAGAAATTCCTTATTTATATACCTTACTATGTGATCACTACAATAAGTTTAGAAACCATCTGCCACCTTTAGTTATTACAACGTTATTTTCTATATTCCCTATGCTGTACATTACATCCTTGTGGTTTATTTTTTAACTGGAAGTTTTGTGCTTCTTAATCCCCATCCCCTTTTCCACCCGTTTCCTCCCCTCTGTCAAGCGTCAGTTTGTTCTTTGTATCTATGAGTTTGTTTCTCTTCTGTTTCTGTTTTTTGTTTTGTTTTATTTTCTTTTAGATTCCACATATAAGTGTAATCATATTTGTCTTTTTCTGTTCAAATTATGCTCTCTAGGTCAATTCATGTTGTCATGAATGGCAAGATTTCGGTTTTTTATGGCTGAGTAATATTCCACTGTACACATGCACCACTTCTTTATCCATTCATCTATCGATGGATACCTAGGTTGCTTCCATATTTTGACTTTTGTAAACAATGCTGCAGTGAGCATAGGGATGCACATATCTTTTTGAATTGTTTTCATTTTCTTCAGATACAGACCCCGCAGAATTGCTGGGTCTCACAGTAGTTCTATTTTTAATTTATTTTGGAATCTCTATACTGTTTTCCGTAGTATAAAATGATTTACCTATTTACTCATTTGCAAAACACTATGGTGCTATCATCACAGAACTTAAATATCAACCCGTTAAATATTTAGCACCATCTCACAGCACTACCCTGCAAAGTGTTTAATTTTTGCAAATTTCGTTCTGTTTCTTATCTTGGCTTATGTTTTATGTGCCTGTAATGTAGTATAATTATTATACTTTTTCTCCATTGTTTCTTCAACTTTGTATAAAATGAGTTGTGTAATTGAGTTTGTGTAGGTTATACTACAGTTCACTCTGCTTCTGTATTTTTTCATCTATTTTACAAATTTTTATTGGGCACATTCTCATTTTGGGGGACTGCTCTAGGCCCTAGGGGTCCAGTGGGAACCCAAAATATCCCTCCTGTTTGTTACATTGTAATAAGTCAATAAGATTTCTGGAGCCTTTTGGATATAATCTTTTCCTGTTTGATTACTTTTTAGCAAGAATATTTATGACCTTTTTCTAAATAATTGTTTATATTTAAAATGCTCTTAGCCATGTGAATAGGTATCAGTTTCATTTTAACCTTAAAAGTGTTATGTGATTTTCATATTCCCCAATTAATGGAATAAGTATTTACTTTATTCACTGCTGTGTCCTCAGGAGTTTCACGTAGGTAGCCAACAGTTAGCAAACATTTCGTAGAATGAACTTGTTGAATTAATGGTCATTTACAGCTGTTTTCTTGGTGAGAGTTTATCTTTTAAAATATTTTTCTTTTAAAATTTTTCTCTATGAATTGTCTTTGTATTTTCTTATTTATTGGGATTTTGTCTCTTCTTAGAATGTCTTTAAACTGTTCATATATCAGTCCTCATATTTTCTACAACTACTTTTCTGAGCTATTGTTCACTTTCATTTTTCAGTTATTTGTTGTATAGAAATTTTATGTAATTAAATTATTTTTGTATTAGTTCAAAGCCTATAGATTTTCTGTATTCTGGAAAAATAACTGTTTTTTATAAATTTATTTATCTTGAAATAATATGGATGTTGAACGGAATTTCTGCCCATGAATGTAAGACAAATTGGGCTTTGGTTTCCATTTGTTATGTTGTCCTGAAAGCCAATCTGCCATCCTTTTCTAATGAGTATTTTTGAATATCATGTTAATATTAGCGGAATCATAACAGCCAGATGTCTTGCTTGGTGGGTTTGCATATCCATTTAGTGATAATTGTGGCATTGAGGTTTTAACTACATAAATTTACTTGATTAAACATTCTCAAATCAGGGTATAAAAAGAGGCTCACTCCCCCCACCCCCTAGCATAATGTTCCCTGGTGTCTGGCGTGGGCCTGGAACTCTGATAGAATTTAAATAGACCTCATAGGGCTCCGGGTTGTGTGGTGCAGAAAGAAGCAGCAGGAAGTAGGTGGTGGCCTCTGATTCTCTGGGTTCTGTATCTGGCCAAACTGTGCATCTGGTGTTCCCCAGGAAGCCTGGTGCCAATGTCATACAATGCCACATCTGTTTTCGACAAATGTCTAAGCATTGGGTTCTTAAATGCCTGGCATGGAGACCTGGCATCCAGTATTTCCCAAAATAGGCTTTGAGATTTCAGCATATTTGGGGTTAATAGACTCTTCTTCTTTTTTTCTGTTTAGAAATCAAACTTTTATTTTGCAGTTTTCACTGTATAGTTTTAAAATGTAGTGTCAACCAGATTTCGTTGTTTCAAATTTGTACAAATAACCCAGTATCTCGGCAAATACCTAACCATTAATTCTAATCTGGATGTTTAATATGGAGTCATTGGTGTGACTACTTTGTCATTCTAAATAAAATGGAAATGTTTTTATTGAAGACAAATTCTGGCTTTGGAACCCTCAAATGCAAGGATTGTCTGGATGTACTTGGTTTTATATTCATCAGTTTTTATAATAATGCATATAAGGTAGATATTGCTGTATTTTCATACATGAGAACGTTGAGGTCTAGATAAACTAAATGACTCGCCAGCAGCTAGTCATACAGCTAGTGAGTGGCTCAGCCAAGGTTGTCCCCGAGGTCTGACCCCCAGTGCCTCCTGGTCATCACCACTTTTGCAGTCATCCAGGCCTGCACTGCCAACCACAGCCCTGGTTACAGCTGTCCCGGTGGGGGATTCGTGCTTTCTGAGAGTCCGCATTCTCTGACAGCAGATTAAATGTAAAATATTCTTTATTCCACAATCTGTGTTTAGCTTTATGTTTTCTAAAATAATATTCTAGGCATTTCATTTTTATGGTACTGTGGTTTTTTGGTGTGTTTTTTGTTTCAGTCCAGTTTATGGCATTTTAAGGGTTGGAAGTTTGGCTTATTCCTGACTTGCGTCTATTTTTCAAAACGAGAATAGTGCTGACAATCAGATTGCAGTTAGTGGGTAATTTATTTTAAATTTTCTTGAACGTCTAACATTCACATTCCATCCCATTTGAAAAAGGTATACATGCTTGTTGTTTCTATGCATGTATTCTCTGGTAATTAGCTTTTTAATAGGTAATATCTCCAATTGGCTTTAAATTTAAGCAGGTAGAAAATAACACTTGCTCAGTAGAACTGGGTAGCACCTACTGCGTACCAGGTGCTTATTCTGCTAAGCATTTTTAATTGTATGAATTTAATGCTCCCCACAGCGATGCAATAGCTACCACTCTATCTCCATTTTACAAATGAGTGAACTTCATGAAGCAAGAGAGGTATCGCGTATCAAGCTGGTCTGGGTTTTGTCATTTGTCCAGTCAAGTGTCACTGCCTCTGGGAAGCCTCCTATGGACACAGCTCTCTCCTCTCTGGGCCGGATTCAGTGCTTCCCCTACAGGCTTCTATGCACTTTTCTTTCAGTGCCTTATTGCAGTGCCCCCTCATTCTCGCCTTAGACCGAATCTTCTCCAAGGCGGGTACCCTGTCTTAGGCTTCGGGGCTGACCCAGGACTTAGCACACTTCCGGGCACTTGCTAAGTCCTTCATACACGCTGTTTCGCCAGGACAAATATCCCCATTTCACAAAAGGGTATATCTGCTCCGCCTTCTTCACAGAATCTTCAAGAAAGCAAATGAGAGTTCACAGCTGTCTGTCAGCTTTAGAGCACTACACTCACGTAGCTATGAAACCGATGATGGAGTGTTCTGCCTGTGCTCAATGAAGATTGATGCTTTCAAGCCTCTAGATACTAGCACAGGGGTTGGCACCCCGGACAAATAGGTGCTTGATGAAACCCACTGTGTCACTGAGTTCTGACCAGCCTCTTTTCACCCATTCGTCCTAATGATTCCTAATGATTTTTGTATGATTTGATCTTGTGCTTTTTTTTGCTTTACAGAAAGAAGAGTGTTTATATCCTGATATGTAAACATTGCAGACTCATACTGTCTTGATTTCATCACTGGTTCTGCTCTCTCTTTCAGTGTTTCTCAGTATTGGCAACATGAAAATCACAGGCTTGTAGTTTTGCTTTGCTTTTTAAAAATTATTATTTTTTAAATATATTTTTTAATTGATTTCAGAGAGGAAGGGAGAGGGAGAGAGATAGAAACATCAATGATGAGGGAGAATCATTCATCTGCTGCCGCCCCACACTGGGGATCGAGCCTGCAACCCATGCATGTGCCCTGACCAGGAATCGAACCATGACCTCCTGGTTCATTGGCTAATGCTTAACCACTGAGCCACACCAGTCTGGAATTTTCTTTGTCTTTTTAATGGAAGATTCTTAGGCTCTGCTTTCTGACTCATGTAATCAGAATCTCAGGTGGGAGGGAGACTTTTACACGGTTAACTTCGGTGAGCATCAAGGAATGAGATCTATTCTAAATATGTTCTAAATACTGTCTGAAAAGATGGCTTAATGTCACCACAGATATTTTTAATGAGAAACGCAGTTGTTTCTTATTTAACAGCTCTCGAGAGCACTGACATTTATCTTGTTCCTCTGCGGTACATTTCACAGTCGATTTGTGCTGGCGAGTTCAGTGGGTCCTCTAATTACTCCAAACCATGTGGCCGTAGCAAGCGGCTGATAAATGGGTTGTAAATTTTTTTCCAGGCTAAAAAATCATCTTTGCCTTGCTCAGAAGTTTGGGGCCTTGAGCCAATCCTTACGTATTTTGTTTTTAGCAGAACTTTCAGCACTGTGAGTAGACATTTCATGACTTGCTTGTAGAAAGGAAGGGCATCTATTCAGGCTGGAGCCTTGAAGAGGCCCATCCGTTTCCGTAAAGGTTGTCAGTCTTCCCATCTGCTGGTGTGATGGCTGAGTGTGCACTCTGCCCTTAGTAACCCACGGTGCCTGCAGGCCAGACCCCCCCCACAGAAAACACAACGCACAGCGATCTGATTGCCAGCTCTTGTCAAATGCTTCATTACTCACAACTGTTGGAAGGACATGCCGTTTAACGATTGTATTCTAGAGTTATCCCTGTATCAAGCTGAGCCATCATAAACCCTTTACAAAAATATCTTCTCTTCTTACTGCCCCTACTTTATTTCCTCATTTTTAAAAGAGAGCTGAGTTTCCAATCTCATGCAATGGGGTTTCTCAAACAGTTGCATTATCCCAGCCGGTTCCTTGCTGTGGATAACTGAGAATTTGCTTTTAATTTAATTAGTAAGTATAGCACTGAACCAATACATTGAAACATTGATATGGAGCAAGTAGCAAAAGTTTGATCCCCTTTCTCTGTCTATATAGGTCACGTTCAACACTAATTTTTGTTAAGTGGGCTTATTATAAAAAGTAGAAGTATACCACATTCTTCTAATTATTTTACAACACTTGGCACATCTCTACATCTTTTATATTATCAACTCAACTTTTAGCTTGTTTCTCCTAGCAAAAGGAGCCATTTGTTCTTTCATCAGAAAAAAATGTTTTAATTGATTCATTTTATGAGTCATTTTCTTATCCTGACTAAAAATGTTTTAAGTTAAAAAACATAAGCCAAAGAACTTACATGCATAAAGACATAACCCATGGACGGACAATAGTGGGGAGGGGGCATGAGAAGGGTGGAGGGGGTCAATGGGGAAAAAAAGGGAAAATCTGTAATACATTCAACAATAAAGACCAATTTTTAAAAAATTAAAGAATGACGCCGAAACCGGTTTGGCTCAGTGGATAGAGCGTTGGCCTGCAGACTGAAAGGTCCCAGGTTCGATTCCGGTCAAGGGCATGTACCTGGGTTGTGGGCACATCCCCAGTAGGAGATGTGCAGGAGGCAGCTGATCGATGTTTCTCTCTCATCGATGTTTCTCTCTCATCGATGTTTCTAACTTTCTATCTGTTTCCCTTCCTCTCTGTAAAAATTCAATAAAATATATTTTTTAAAAAAATTAAAGAATGAGACTTTGTGCAATTTGTGATGGAAAGTCTGGATACCTTTGCAAGCGGAGGGAAGATGTTATTTTATTTCACTTATTTTATGCCAGGAATGCATTCGTATCAAACTCCTGAAGGACAACTCAGTCGCAGGGGTTTATTTGTTTTAACAAATCTCTTGGTGGAGGCAGTGGAGAGCGGAGGCTACCAGGGAACAGGGTTCGTTCTGTTTGTTAACTCACTCTGACTCCTTAGCTCCAGGAATCTGTCCTCGGGCTCAGGCTAAAGTGACTTCTGTGCATCTGGATGTTATTTCCCAGGAAGATGGAAAAGCAAGCTTTCCTTCCACCTTCCTGCCCCAAGCCAGGAATTATGTATATTTTATTGACTAGAACTGTGAGATATGGCCCCTCCCACCTGCAAGCAAATTGGGAAAAGAGTGCTTTTACTTTTGACCCCTGTAGCAGGAGCCACAAATGGAAGAAGGCCCACGCATTGTTACTTTCACAGTCTCTGCCGGAAGTGCCCTTATCAGAAGTGAGCGGGTGTTTTTTTGCACCGTGCCTTTATCATGGCTCCTTTTCCTAGCCATAATTTAATTTAGGAATTCAATTCACAGCTATTCTGCATCTGTTCACATAGATACTTTATTTTCTCGAGGTACAGATTCATTATATTTTTAACGTGTTGAGCTTATTTATTTGATAAATTCCCAAGCCCTTCTGACTAGACAATATATTGCAACCTTTAATGTTTTTAAAATGCAGACTTGTGTAGCTTTTTGAACAATGTCTAATCCTGGTGAGACATACCAAACATAATGGCCATAGGTGTTGAACAAAAGGCAGTTTTCAAACCAAAATAGCAATGGAAGAGCTCCTTCAGAATCTGACTGAAGAAAGAGGAATGTAATAAAATGTTGGAAATGAGATAAAATTGTAAAATAAGTAAGGCATACGTTTGAGAGTAAATGAGAAACAATATGACAGGGCAGAGATGACATACAGTAGCACAAAGGAAGCGCAGAGAGATGGCCTGGGTTTCAGCCTCTTTCTACCACAGACAACTGCACTTTCCATGTAACTATCTTTCCGTGCCTTGACCTCCCCTTTTTTTTTATATAAATAGCAATTATAGCAACCTCCCAGTGTCATTTGGCTCCCCCACCTAGAAAACAGCTGGGTACTTGGTAATAAAGCCAGGTGTGTGCAGCTCAAAAATCTATGTCCTACTCAACTGATGTTTCATGTGAAAGAAACCCATACTTGACCAATAGCCAATTGTCAAGCTTAGAAGGGACCTTGTTATCATGTACTGGAAGTGACTACCTAAAATAAAACTATTCAGTGCATTTTTTAATGAATTGTTTAATTCCATTCATACGTGTATAGTCAAATTTAGTAAGATGTGTTTTCATTTGAGAATGTAATTGTACTTTTGAAATTCATGTTTTTGTTTTAATCATTTTTTATGTTTTTCTTCAAACTAGGATTTTAAGGGTGGACTTGGTATTACCATAATCCCCATGAATGTAGCCAATGTAAAGCAAGTGGACCGGACTATGAAACAGTCTTTTGAGATAATCACGCCCTATAAGAGTTTTAGGTAAGCTGTACTTAAACATTTTGTGCCTGTACTACTGTGAGACAGCTTAGGGGAGCCACTTTTACATCGCTAGTGGCAATTTTATTTCTTGCAGGACATTTAGTAAGACAATGTTTTTACTTTGCATTCTGTTTAATTTCTTAGCCAGTCTCTGTAAGCACCTGTGAAAGTGATTTAAATAATCATAAGACCTGCAGATACTAATTTCATGAAATTTGAGTTGTTTCTTTTCTTAAAACATCTTTGTCTTAGTGGACATAGTATGTTACATTTTTGTAATCAACAAATGTATGAAAACGTACTTTACATTTTGAAGGAATAAAGTAAAAGGGAAATACTACGTTGTCTTTAGGCTGTGTTGTTGTTTACCTTCTTTTAGCCTAATCAAGTATAGTCCCTCCTTTAAGATCAATGTTCTGTAATGATTTCCTAAAAGGAGCTCTAGTTTAAAATGACGCTGAATTTATTGGATCTCTTAGCATTTATTGATCAAATATTTTAGTGCTTTGTTATATATCTTGTATTATGGTATTCTAGTAATTTTTCATTATCACAGTGAAACACAAAGCTCAATATATGTTCTTCATATGTGTCAGAAGACTCCATAATGACTCCTAGCTATAGTACACAGAAGAAGCCTAAGTCAGTGTCTGCTGAGTTCAACCACATTAATTCGTTTGTCACAAATAACCAACATACCACAGGGTAGTATAAATGTCATAGGCAATTGTCAGAGTTCTTTAAGGACTAACAATTACTTATCAATCTCAAAAATACAACCAAGTCTGGTACTCAATTTATCTGACAAAATATGTCTGCTGGCTCAAATTTTAGCAACAACCAAAAGACGTAAGGAATAATAAGCTTTATTTTCACATATGCAGATTCATGCTTCAGCTGAAAATGTAGGCATTGACTGAGCTGTTTTTACTCACAACACTCTGACACCAAATCTGTGGGGTTTTCCTCTTACCAATCAATTCTCCAACTCTCTGGACTCCAATCGGGTGTTCTACAATTCAGTTCTGTTCTGCCATACCAGAGTGAGCATGAGACCCCACAGGCGTATGGCTCAGTCCCACAAGACTGTCCTCCAGATACCAGTTGCAAGTATTGGGTCCCTGGGTACCCACACTTCTGTGCACATTGACTATAAATGGGGTTCCCCTGACTCCCTTTCCCCCAGGTTTGATAAACTGCTAGCATTGTTCACAGAACTCGGGGAAACAGTTTAATTACTATTGCCAGTTTATTATAAGGAATACAACCCTGGAAAGGCCAGATGGGTGAGCTGCATAGGGCAGGCACAAGGGATTAGTGGTGCAGAGCTTCTGTGCCCTCTCTGGATGTACCACCCTCCTCAGAACCTTGTTGTTTAGGGGTTTTTATGGAAGTTTCATTCCAAAGGTCTGAGTGATCAAATCTTTGGCCATTGGTGATTACCTCAATCGCAAGTCCTTCCTCCTTCCCAGAGGTCACGGGGTGGGGCTGGTTGAAAGTTCCAGAGCTAATCAAACGTTGGTATTTCTGGTGTCCAGCTCCAGTCTAGACTCCCAGCCACAAGTTATCATATTAGCATATAAAAGACACTTTTATCATTCCAATGGTTTTAGAGCTATATACCAGTAAAGACCAAATATCTGTTTTCCATAGAACCATACTGGCTTTGACCAATCTCTATATAGAAAGAGAAACCACTAAGAAATGTATAACTATTATAGTGATGATGGTATCATAAAGAACGTCAACAAAAATCCACACTCAGTTTTCTTCCTGATTGTGTAACTTATGCTAGTCGTCTATATTTTCATTGTATTTCAAAGCATTTTTTTCTTCAGAACAGAATATTGTAATGCGAAGCATTGTTCTGTGGGTGATTGAGTATGGCACATTTCTGGGCACACAATAGGTACTCAGTAAATATTTCTTAAAGGAGTTTAAGAAACTGATCTTTAATGTTTTTATTCTTTCACTGAGGCACCCAACAAACACTAAGATTTAGAATAAATCAAAACATGGCTAAAAATGAGTCAGAATTCTGTTGAATAGTAATCCCTAAAACTTTTGATTTCTCATTTTCTTAAAGCCATTGTACATTCTTTGAATGACAAAATAATCTATTTTTAGTACTAAAAAAATTAAAACTTTATGGTGGGTATTTGTGTAGTTTAGTTTCAGACTACCCTGGCATTCTTTCCTGGGGAAGTAACCCTATAGATCTGAAACTCTGACAGTCTTACGTTGGTTATTATACAACCACTACTTAAGAAACAGTGCCTCTCATTTAATCTCTTGACCTAAAAGGGCAATTTTTATATCCTGGTCAGAAAAACATACACATTAATTTTGCTTCAAGATACATAAATGAAGTCATAAGCAATGTGAAAAATTAAAGAAAATAAATAGATTCCTAAATTAGATGATTGACAGAAGAGACTATCCAACTGCCTGGACGGCATATTTTTCAGCCGCTGAGTAATGTGTGAGTGAAATGAATATGCAAACCGAACATACCGCTTAATTGGCCTTTACCAGGGAGATCAATAATGCAGAAACGTTAATTGTTTCAGCTTTGTAGCCGAGTCTGAAAAGGAGAAACAAGAGTGGATTGAAGCTGTGCAGCAATCGATAGCAGAAACTCTCTCTGATTATGAAGTAGCTGAGAAGATTTGGTTCAATGAGTCCAACAGGAGCTGTGCAGATTGCAAAGCCCCGGATCCGGACTGGGCATCCATCAATCTCTGCGTCGTCATCTGCAAGAAGTGTGCAGGTAATTAATGATAAGTTATGCTCATCACCGTCTGGTGGCAGGTTGGCACTGAAGGCTCTTTATTGTCATATATAATGTGTCTCGGCTAATGGTTGTGGAAAATAAAAACAGAGAAAGCTTATTACATTTAAATCAATTTTCGAAATGCAATTCTAAGTTTCTCTTATGCATGGTTTAGGTATCAAAATTGATTGTTAAGCATGTAATCATTTTTTTTGTGCCTACTGGTCCATGTATGGATTGTAAAAAGAGAGCGTCGACATTTTGAGATTTTAGGGGAATGTGTTCCAGAACACACGCTGAACACACTTGCTGTTTGAATGATTTCTCCTTTTTCCTTCGGTCATCTTTTATCAATCCTGTTTTTCACATCAACGTTGTTCAGAGCCCTAAACTGGGTATACCAGGTCTGGTACCTTTCTAGGGAGAATTTTTATAGAGAAGCATTTTCCAAGTGTAGTGAGAGTTATGAAAGTAAGCAGTGCCATGACTGGTATTCCTGTTGTGGCCTTACACCCTACAGACTGTCTGCTAGTTCTCTGTATTGGGAGGTCAGACAGTTGTCCAAGTGAGTGCAGGCAGTGGACCCCAGCTTAGGTGTGAAACCATGGAGATCTTGGAGAAAGTTAGCCCTAACCCAAACTTTAATGCATCTTTTTGCTCTCCCAGGTACTGTGCTGGCCTAGGAATTAAAAAGATGTGGAAGGCATGGGATTTCCTGCAGCAGCAGATCAATAGTGATTATAATAGAGGAGGATGAGGGCAAGAGTAGAGTACAGGTTTCATTGAGTGACGTGGAGGAGAAGCACCTAAGTCAGCTGGAGCCAAGACAAGAACAGTTGCTTTAAACTCTTTTTTTTATTATTAAAATATTTTCTTTAATATATTTTATTGATTTTTTACAGAGAGGAAGGGAGAGGGATAGAGGGTTAAAAACATCGATGAGAGAGAAACATCGATCAGCTGCCTCCTGCGCACTCCCTACTGGGGATGTGCCCGCAACCAAGGTACATGCCCTTGACTGGAATCGAACCCGGGACCCTTCAGTCCTTAGGCTGACACTCTATCCACTGAGCCAAACCAGTCAGGGCTGCTTTAAACTCTTAATACTCTCAGTGCTACCACATTTCTCATCACCACAGGATAGATTTCCCAAACAGCTAATTCACAACGTCAATAGCAGCAACAAAGAGCATCCATTAATCCCCCTCTACTTTGCACATGTTCCTTTCCAGCCTCAGGAAGGCATAGCCTTTGTGTTGTCCAAGGCTGTTCTTTCTACCTATGCTCCCTTTCTTCTCACTCTCTATGTAGCTGTTCAACTATGGTTCCTTTTGTTTCAGTATATAAACCAGCCTTAGTCTGTCCTACTAACACCAGCTTCCTGAAAATGTAACCATTCCCTTCTGTGTACCAATCTGTGTCCCTTTTTTCTTTAATAGACAAATGCTTTCAAGAGTAGTCATCTGCATGGGTTTTCTTCATATCCTAAACTTCCTAGTTTTTCTTTAGCATCTCTAATCAGTCTTCCCTTCTCTCTACTGTAGTAAAATTATTCTCCCCACATTTACCAATGTATTCTACCTCTCCATGTCTGTGTGGTCAGCTCGTCTTTATTGTCTTCTGTGATATTTAACAATCTGACGCTTTAAGACTTCCCATCCTCCCTCAGCTTCCAGGAGACCATTTCCTCGTGTGCTCGTTCTACTCTGCTCATCCTTTCTCGGGCTGCTTTTCCTCTGCCTGCCCCTGAAATAAGTGTTTCCCTGGGGTTTCAAGCTCTGCTGTCTTCCACTGGATGTTCCTGAAGGGTGATTTTTATCATTGGACTTCAGCACTCATTTTTATGCAGATGACTGTTAGAAACCAACACTCTTAAATCTACCTACTAGAACCTCTTCTTAGATTTGCCCACGATCCCTCAAAAAATAACATGTTAAAAATGGAGCTCTCATTGATGGCCAGCTCATTACATGAAACTGCACTTTCTCCTATATTCCAGATCCTGGTCGGAACAGTCCTGCCCACCTACAGTAAAGCTTAAAGTCCCAGAGATCCTCCTGACCCCCCCCCCTCCCCCGTCCTCGCAGGCCACCGGGTCCGTCAGTTTCATCTTTGCGGTGTTTCTAAATCTGCCCTCCACCTTGTTTCTCTTTCTGTTGCCTTAACTCAGATTCTGTCATTTCTTGTGTAGGCTACTCTGTCCAATTCTTCCTACTTGGTTCTCAGTTTGACCCCAGCTGCTTTTAGGTGTTCTTTATAAATGCAAACCTGTGCAACTTCCCGCCCTGGGAGTTCTCGGGCTTTGTGTTCTGAGTAGTTTCCATCTCAAAGACCAGAGGAGAGAGGAACCTTTTTAAGGTAGAGAGAGGAACTCTTTCATGCTTTAAGGAAGAAAGTTCTTAAGATCAAAGGTAATGTCTTATGTACCTTTTTCCTTCTTGGGAGTTTAGACAATAAAGCATCTGAACATGACATTGTTGGTAACGACTGAATGTTGATTTATACGGCAGAACTGAACTGTTAATAATGGAATGCTGGGCTGTTACTCTCTACCATGCATACAATAGGAGAATAAAGAATCCACTTAAGCCCGGAGTAGCTAAGTGGTTGAGTGTACGCCTTTGAACCAGGAGGTCACAGTTCAGTTCCTGGTCAGGGTACATGTCTGGCTGTGGGCTTGATCGCTAGCGTGGTTTTTTTTAAAGACTCCATTGAAGATTAAGTACCCATTTATTAGAGTTGTAGCTAGTTTTTTTTTAAGAATAAAAGGATAACAACTGTTTTCATATACATGTAATTTACACAGACCCATTATAAAATATTTTCAGTGACCTACTATTTCTAATTAATTACCAAACGATGCAAAAATTATATATGTATGGATATACATACATGCGTGCATGCACACATATGTACACACCTGCACATATACATCTATACACACCGTTAAAGTATAGTTTTATGCCAGTACAAGACGGTGATGAAGGTGATTACTGTTAACTTCACTGTGGTTGGCTATGATTTCTGTATAAACCCCATCACTACTCCTGGGTGGAAATAGACATCAGTGTATTTTCACTTGAAAAAATATATAAACACAAACATCCATGCACACATAAACACTGTTTCAAAACGGTAAATACATTTGCATATGAATTAAAATAGAATGCAACTGTTTTTTGACTTTAGGACAACATAGATCTTTAGGACCAAAAGATTCCAAGGTTAGAAGTCTAAAAATGGATGCAAGCATTTGGAGTAATGAACTCATCGAGGTAAGTCTGGTCTTACTGTGGTGGTGTTGGTGGTGAGCAGAGGTCTGGGAGGAGAGGTGCCCGTTAGGAGCTTACGTAGGGAACTCCTTGAGCAACTTCTCACCGCAGTAGAGAAATTGCTTATAGCTTCTTTGATAGTACCAACTTTCTACTTTAACTTTCGTAAGGCTTCCTAAATGAATAGTTGTTTTAAAGATAAAGAAGTACACGGAGCTTTAATTGTAATAACTACTTTTAAGGGGTTGGCAGCTCTGTTGTTAAGCCAGAATTTACTTTCTTTTTAACCCAGCATGGATATAATATTAGAAAAGTGATGAAAACATTGGGAAAAATTTGCCATTCTTCATCTTGGCCATGCTGTGTCATTAACTGCGATTTTGTCTAACTTGCTGTCTCCCAGTTCCATTTTCTGCTCCGTTTCAGCACCACTCTCAGCCACACTAGTCCACCTACTCAGCCATTTTAAATGAATCTGTCTCAATGTGAGCTTCAAAAAATAATCATGCTTTGGCTGCAATTTGTGTGGCTTGCAATTTCCTTCCTCGCTAATCTTCTACTGTTATTAAGAGCAGCTAGACTGTATTTAAAATAGAAATCGTGTCTGCTTTCACACTCCATCTTCCTGAAAAAGTTGGATCTTTCCTGTGTTTTTGCATATTTTATACTAAGTTATGCTTTCATTTATCATGTGAGTCAGTTTTCTGCAGATTTAAGTCATATTTTAGGAACTGATATATCTTATAATTTTTTGATAATTCAGCTTTTTATTGTCATTGGAAACAAAAGAGCAAATGACTTTTGGGCTGGTAACCTTCAAAAAGATGAAGAATTACACATGGACGCGCCTGTAGAAAAGAGAAAAACCTTCATTACCCAGAAGTACAAAGAAGGGAGATTCAGAAAAACCCTTTTGGCATCTCTCACCAAGGAGGAATTAAATAAGGTATCCAATAGAGCATAACAATAGACATGCATTTTAGTATCTTATTAAATATGTGCCAAGGATTTTGGAAAGAAATAAAAAATATTTTGCTATTTGATGAAATTATTGCACAATCTCATTTTATTTCCTTTTGTGAGACTTTATCCATGGTTTCTCATTGTTTCTCTTAAGAGTTGTCATCAATGGCAGATAAACTCTCTGTCCGCAGATTTCAGCTAACGTAGGCATATCCCATTATTCTTAAACCCCTGACCACTTTCCCTATTTTAGGGACAGAACACGCTTCAGCTCATACATTGCTGACTTGCTGTCACCAGAATTAGCATGATTTACTTAATTTATTGTTACAAGCAATGCTTTGCTTAGTGCCGTTGATTTGAACTGTCACTTGCTTTTGGCTGAGTGAGTCCAGGTCTTTTGTGACCATTTTATGCCACCCACTTGATCTTCACTCATTTAATGAGGGACACGGGTTGTTTCCATACTTGGCTATTGTGAAAATAATGCTGCAGTGAACATCAGAGTGCTGATATCTTTTCAATATTCTGTTTTTATTTCAAATATATATATATTCAGAAGGGGGGTTGCTGTATCCTATGATAACTGTATTTTTAAGTCTTTTGAGGAATATTGATGCCGTTTTCCAACGTGGCTGAACTAAATTGTATTCCCACCAGCAGTGCACAAGGGTTCCCTTTCTCCACATCCCCGTCAACACTTGTTATTTCTTGTCTTCTCCAGCATAGCCATTCTGACAGGTGTGAGGCGATATCTCATTGTAGTTTTCATTTACATTTCCCTGATGATTAGTGATGTTGAATATCCTTTCATGTACCTGCTGGCCATTTGGATGTCTTCTTTGGAAAACTGTCTAATTTGTTTCTATGCCCATTACTAAATCAGATTTTTAAAAGTTGAGTTGTATGTGTCCTTTATATATTTTGGATTTTGGATAGTCACCCTTTGGATAGTATATGGTTTGCAAATACTTTCTCCTATTCGTCAGGTTGCCTTTTCATTTTGTTGATTGTTTTGCTGTGCAGAAGCTTTTAAGTTTGATATAGTCCCACTTACTGATTTTTGCTTTTGTTGCTTGTACTTTTGGTGTCATATTCAAAAATCATTGCCAAGACCTATGTCAAGAAGATTACTGTATTATAGTATCAGATTTTATTTTTAATTCTTTAGTACATTTGAGTTAATTTTTTTTAATCCTCACCCAAGGATATATGTCAGTGGTTCTCACGCTGTAGGTCGCGACCCCTTTGGCGGTCAAACAGCCCTTTCACAAGGTCACCTAAGATCATCCTGCATATCAGATATTTACAGTACGATTCATAACAGTAGCAACATTACAGTTATGAAGTAGCAACAAAAATAATTTTATGGTTGGGGGTCACAACATGAGGAACTGTTTTAAAGGGCCAGAACGTTGAGAACCACTGATATATGTTTTTATTAATTTTGAGAGAGAGAGAGAGAGATCCATCTGAGAGTGAAACATCGATTGGTTGCTCCTGTATGTGCCCTAAGAGGTAATTGAACCCTCAACCTAGGTATGTGCTGTGACTTGGAATCGAACCCACCACCCTTTTGATGCATAAGATGACACTCCAACCAACTGAGCCAGTGGGCCAGGGCTCGAGTTAGTTTATGTGAGTGGTATAAGATAGGGTCCAGTTTCATTTTTCTGTATGTGGTTATCCAGCTTACCAACCTCATTTGTTGAAGAGAATATCCTTTCCCCATTGAGTGTTCTTGGTACATAGATATTTATTGCATACTTACAGCTTGCTGGATTGTCTTTTAGTGTTGGGGATACAGTTTGTAGTAAAAAGTAGATGTGCTTATTTCATTCATGAGAGTGATCTTCAGTAGGAAAGACTGACCATAAGCAGATGAACTTCAATAAATAGGCCATAACATATATAGTGTTGTTAAGGATCAGACCAGGATGATGAAAGAGACAAGAAGAAGAAATACATATAATTACAGTGAGAAGGTGGTCAAAGTGGAAGGCACATTAGCTGTTATGTTTTCTAACACCCTCATTTTTCAGGTGTCAAAAAACTAAGACCCAGAGAGTTTGGAGAAAGGATTGCCCAAGATCATCTAGTGCCAGGTCAAGAATTCAGGCTTCTTGATTCTGAAGTGAAGGAAATTCTGGACGTCAGCTAGACCATGGTGGAAAAGAGACGTACTTTTTAACTAGCAGACAGGAACTGTGAATACATTCTGAGACTCGTTGGCTGCACACTCTCAGCTGCCCATTGGGGTAGCTAATGAGCGATTACCCTGAGGTTGCAGTGTGGAGGGCAAATTAATTAGTGACCCGTCCAGATGCACCACGTCAGCGAGAAGGTAAAGAGTGAACCTGAGGCTGAAGTCAGATGGCATCAGGGCGCCAAATCAGAGGGTTTGGAAGAAAATGGGAAGCCAATAACGTGAGAAAGCAGGAAGAGAGGATTAGAAGAGATGTAAAGGGAGCTTATTAATATAGGTCAGCAATGTGCCTGGTTACTGTTCCTGCTCGCCACATTACCCCTCCCCAAAGGGAAAGACTCTGAATTGGAGCTCATCTTTCAAATTACCACAACACAACAATAACTGAACAAATATACAGATCCCAATTAGGCTGGAAATTACATTCATACACATACACATGCATACATTCATTAATATGACAAAACATTCAGCGGATACCTCATTATTACATTTGAAACATTAAGATTTTTCTGAGCATCAGTCATCATCCTCGTATGTAAGTACAAAAAGTGTCTTCCAGAGCAGATATTCTGGATTAGAAGGCTTGGAACATCACAGCTACAAAACAATGAACTGAGGCTTGGAGGTCTTGGTTATAATTTAAATTCATGCAAAGCAGACCTTTGGTGCCTGTTGTTTAATTCAGGGCACACGTATAATTATATTTCTTAGTTAAGGAGGAATACAAACTTCCTATCGTAAATGGGCAGCCTTTCGCTCATTTTAATAGCTAGAATTGCATTTTCTTCCTTTAAGAGCTGTATTTTCTTTCAATGGCCAGGCTCTGTGTGCTGCTGTGGTGAAATCGGATGTTCTGGAAACAATGGCTTTGCTCTTCAGTGGAGCAGACGTCATGTGTGCAACCGGAGACCCCGTGCACAGCACCCCCTACCAGCTGGCCAAGAAGGCCGGGCAGAGTCTGCAGATGGAATTTCTCTACCACAACAAGTTCTCAGGTGAGCCCGTCATTAGCCTGGTTTCTTCTGATGTGTCCCTGAATGGACAGAAGCCCTTATCTGTTTATTTCTCAAATAAGAAAAGCCATCAGAATGAAGAAAAATATAACTACCAACAAGATGGAAGATGCGTCCGAGTACATTTTATTTTAAGAAAAAGTCTAGGAAATCTTTTACGTTTCTCTAATCTTACAAATGGGAGATTAAAACAGTTAATCCTACATTATCATTTCTACCAAAATCAGATCCGATTTTCATATATGAATAATAAACACAACGTAAGTGCTTATTTTTGCAAATTTTATGCAAAGTAAAATAAATATTTCTGTGTATTCTGTGGTATAGTTGAAGTAGTTTTTCTTCTAGCTCAAACCTCACCTACATATTCATAAGCAAAGGGAAAGTTGTTTACATTTTAGATGTCAAATGGATTATTTCTGCAATTTCTCCAGATTTCCCTCAACACGACGCGCATTTCGAAGGTGGAGTAAGTCAAGAGTCCGCCCAGTGCACGTTCCTCTGTGACTTTTTGTACCAGGCTCCTTCTGCCGCCTCCAAACTCCCTGCAGAGAAAAAGCTGCTGGAAGGTATCTTTCCTGCTCCTTTTAGATTTGGTTACCGATAAAACTGTCTTTCATTATCGAAACAATTAGGTTTACATTTTGATATTTTTTTCCCCTTAAGATATTAGATTTGATCTTGTGGTAGAAAAAATATGTTTTTTTAGGATTTATAAATGCTTCCAGGCACAGATAATATTTCGTGAGCTGCAACAGGGATTTACCACCGGGTTGGGATGCTGAGGGAATTCTCAACAGAATTCACTGATGTCTACCGCAGGGCCTACCAATTCTGTTTCAGGTTTTAAAGGTTATTCCGAAGAAATGTGAAACTCAGCCCCTTCCCTTAGGGACAGACACCCTAACTGGGGAGATAATATAGGTAAATGTGAACACAGAGGAAGAAGTGACAAGTTCTCAGTGCTTATTTTATCAGCATACTAAGTAATATTAGGGAGTTCAGTTTGTTCTGGTGGACTGTGTGTGTGTGTGTGTGTGTATGTGTGTATATAAAATAAAGCTTAAGCATGATTTCCAAATACTGATGGGGATTGATTTGATTCAGCAACCTATATTCTAGGTTTGGGAATTACCTGAGCCGAGGCCCTGTAGGCAGTTATCCATCAGCTCTTTGTGTCAGGCATCTGTTAGGCAGGCATTAGAAATACCAAAATGAAAAAGACACAGGCCTCATGCTCAGGTGACAAATATTTGAACTGATTTTAGAAATACAGCAGGAAACTGTGAGCTCCATCTTCCTGGAACAAAGAGAATGTAAGAGATTAAGCTCCACAGGCCCAGTGACGGTGGGTGTTCCGAGGCCCCGAGCCTGGCATTAGTTCCCTGGGTGCTCTGACCCAGCTCTGTTACTCCAGAAAAGGAACAGTAGGATGAAGAACTCACTTTAAAGTGTTCATCTGGGTTCTTGTGCACTTGAAGCGATTATTTCAGTGTAAATGCTTTATTTCCAAAAAAGTATTTCCTCAAGCAGAATTCTACTGGGATTAACTGGACTTGATTAGGTTTTTCTGAAAACAGTCGCAGCCCTTTAGTAAGGCTTTAGGTATTTACATACATTAATTGTAATCCTCATAAAAACTCAGTAAGACAGCTGATATTATGCTGATTTGCACATGAAAAAATAGAGGAATTCAGCACGAAGCAGTGTTTTCCATCTGAGCTGTGTTATAATTGTTATTGTAGCACTTTGGGCAGTGGCATAGCATTTTTATTCTTTGAATTTAAATGTTTTTGCTTCTTTCAACAATTGGTTTTTATGTCTTCCTTAACTCACCCTAACTCAATAATGAAGGATGAATTTCACAGACATTTTCTCATCTTCTGTTCCTCCTTACCACTGTTTAACCCTTAAATAGTCCAAAGTTGACTGAACAGAAAGGAGACAGTACCTGAATGATCTGTGCATTGACTACAGCAGTTATCTATACTAATCTATATTAATAAAAGGGTAATATGCTAATTAGACCGGATGCCTTCTGGACGACCATCTGGATGTCCTTCCTGACAAAGCCACAGCAGCTGCAAGGGCCGAGGGCCAGTGGTGCAGGAGAGGTGGCGGCTGTGGGAGCGGAGGAAGGCAGCTCTCGCAGCCGAGGCTGTGGGAGCAGAGGAAGATGGCTACGCAGCCCCTTTTGCAGAGGCGGCCCGGGAGAGGCCTCAGCGTGGGCTGGTCCAGCGCCAAGGCCCCTTCCACAGCGGCAGCGGGAGAGGGGCTGTGTGGTCCTGGTCCCAGGGCTGCCCCTTCCAGAGAGGCAGTCACAGAGGCAGTGGCACGGTCCTGGGCCCGGCGCCACACCTGCATGCTGGGGTCCAACCCCAGCGGGTCCAGGGGTCCCCAAAGGTGTGGACGGAGTCGGCGAAGAAGGAATGACACGGAGACAGCGTTCAGTTGATCAGCAGCCTTGCCAGGATCTCTAGCCACAATCTCCAGCCAAGTTCTGTGTCCATGTTCTCTTGGTAGGTTCTCCAGCCAGGTTCTCCAGGTTCTCCAGCCAGGTTCTGTAGCCATGTTCTCTTGCTAGGTTCTCCAGCCAGATTCGGTTTAGGTTCTCCAGCCAGGCTCGGTCGCCAGGTTCTTCAGCCAAGTTCTGTCTAGGTTCCCCAGCCAGGCTCCGCAGCCAGACTCTGTCCAGGATCCCCTGCCATGCTCTCTCCAGCGAAGCTCCTCTGTCTCTAGGCTCCGTGTAGGTTCTGTCTTCTAAATTCTGTCTGTAGGTTCTTCATCTGAGTTCTGTGTGTAGGTTCTAAGTTCTGTCTCTGTTGCCTTGTTACATCTGTATTTATACCAGTTGAGTCAATCCTATCAATCTCTATTCCAAAGGTTAGGGCTTTTCTTATCTCCATTCCAGGGAGTAAAGATTATGTTCTTAAGCATGATTGTTCCTAGTTAAAGTGATTAATTACCCGCCTGGGAGTTAAGAGGTTTTATTCCCTCCCTAACTTCAGGGGAAAATCCCTACCTGGGGAAACAACCTTTCTCGAGTTAAGAGGTTTTATTCCCTCCCTAACTTCAGGGGAAAATCCCTACCTGGGGAAACAACCTTTCTCAGAGAGGTGACCTTGGTTAAAACACATAGTGCCAAGAAGGTGACCAAACATATTAAAAACAGTATGCCATATATGCCAGGTCCCTTGAAACAGCAAGGATGGACCGGCTCCCGGCACCTGCACAGAGGCTGGACGGGGTGTGACCTGCTGTGCCTCAACCTTCCCCAGCCCCTCCCCCAGCCAATCTGGCCCCAGACCACCCCCCCCCACTAGTGGGTGGGGGGGTGGGGCCAGCGCTAATTAGTGTGGGCCGAGAGCTGGCAGCAGAGCAGGGTGATGAAGGCGGTACCTTCCCCTGATCTTCCCAGTCACCTCCTGCAGAGGAGGACATCCCCTAAGGGCTCCTGGACTGTGAGGGGCGGCAGGCCAGGCTGAGAGACACCCACCCAGTGCACGAATTTCCATGCACCAGGCCTCTAGTTAAGTAATAATTGAGTAATAAGACAATTCATGTACTTGCAAATAAGTTTACAAGTTTTCTAGAATGTTTCATCTAAATAGTAGGAGATCCTAGACTTAACTCTTCAAACCATTGTAAGAGGATGAAATAGGAACTTGAAATAGAAGACTTTCTTCCTGAAGCTTTTCAATAAAGCATGAGCACCCTGCAGGCTAAAAATAAGATTACTTATTTTTTGACAATTGTGGTTAAACTATTTATAGACTTCCTTGAAATATGGTTTGATTTTTTTCTTAATCACTTGAGGACTGATGTTTTAAACTTTAACTAAATCATTGTTTCCTTTTATCTTTTAAAATTAATTATAGATATTTTTGGTTAAAATTTAAAAAATAGAAACTAGTGCATTCTCTGCGCAATTTAATTAGGGATGTTTTCTCATTTTGGAACAATCTCTTTTAAAGAATATGAAATTGAACTTTTATACTTTGGCTATGTAACACACAGAAATTATTGTATTGGATATAATCTCCTGGCAGGGTATTCTTTGATCATCTTCTTTTCTTCCATCCAATATTTCGGCAAGGTCTCTCATTTCAAACTCAAAATGGGTTATGAATCCTTTGGCTACTCTCCATCTCCCCTCAGAGCCTAGCCCCGGCACCATCATGCCCTCCCTGGGCTGTTACAGCCTCCCTATTTGTCTGCCAGTACCTATTCTAGTTCCTTCCAAACCATTCTCCAAAAGCAGACTCAATGTTTATTAAAAATGTAAAGCAGATCATGTACTTCCATTGTTCAAGTACGTTTAGCAGCTTTCCATCCCAGAATATGTTCCTTCCTTTGCTGCATCATGCCTGGCCATTCTGGTTTCCTGTCTGTTTCTACAACCTGCCTGTTCTTTTATGCCTCCCTTTGCAATCGCTGTTTACTCTGCAAGGAGGCCCCTCCCCATTTTGGCTCCTTGTCCTCTTTCAGGGATCAATTCAGTGCCACCTACTCAGAGAGGCCACTTTGGCACTTTGCTAAAGTTTGTGCCCACTTCCAGCTCTTCCTTTTGTAGTCTGCCACTTACTTCCGTCTTAGCACTTAGTGCATGAAGGTGATTCTCCTTCAGTGATTTGTTTCTCTTTCCTTCTGGAGGGAAAGCCCAACGAAGCATCAGCATTTTCTGGTTTATTTGGGATTATCAAATCTTTGGTGCCTAAAACTGTGTCAACACATAGTAATCATGTGATAGCTACTTGTCCAATAATGACCATTTCTCTAGTCACAGTACTACCAGTGTAAAAGTGTAAGTGACTTGTTAATGTTTTGTTTTTCCCCTGTGTACAAACATGTATCATTGCTGGCAAAAAAAAAGCATATTTTGTTCAGGAAGAGCCTACTTAAGAATGAAGAAGAAATGGGGGTATAAGGACACATATGTAATACCTTAATCAATAAAAATAAAAAAGAATGAAGAAGAAAAAGTCGAACTACCAAGAAGCATAAAGTTCTGGTGTTTTTGTTTTTTCCTTTCTTGCTTTGCCCTCAAGATCCTGTAGTGGTGTTACTCCTATTGAGCGCCAGCTTTATGGAAAGATGAATTATTCGGAAAGATTTAGAGATTAAAGTGTGGTTGCCACCTTGGCCTCTGAATGGCAAGCACCTGGGCCGCACCACTCCATCAGTGCTTGTCCGGACGCCATGGGGCAAAATGATTAAAAACCAAGAAAAAGCCAGGGAACAAAGTGCATGCGGCCCTTCAGAGAGTTACGGAGGCTTCAGACTGTCAGCTCAGGTGTTCAGGGTTTGAAGTTCTTCTAGCCTCTGGTTATGAAGACTGATCTGTACTTTTCTTTTCCTTCTCAATTTAGTGTTCATGGAAAGAAAGATTGATAGCTCCTGTTAAACCTAAGTACAGAGCTGAAGAATAGCATCCTGCCTTTGTTTTCTGTTTTCTCTCCTCAGCAGTATTTTTTCCTTTTAGCATCTTACTTTGATTTGTTGACACAATGTTTGATTCCTTTTTTTAAAAAATCCTCACCTGAGGATGTTTTTCCATTGATTTCTAGAGAGAGAAAGTGGAAGGAACATTCTCTCTTTAGAGGGAGAGACGCAGAGAGAGAAACATTGACATGAGAGAGACACATCGATTGGCTGTCTCCCAGATATGCCCGGACCAGGGCCAGAGTCTAGCCTGCAACTGATGTACATGCCCTTGAATGGAATCGAACCTTCCGTCTGTGGGCCAATGCTCTATTCACTGAGCAAGACTGGCCAGTGCCAGTGTTTGATTTCTTAAAAGGAAGTCATTGATAGGGTTTACTATTAGAAACTGTATCATTTATTTATATTTAATTTCATAGATTAGCATTGAGGATTTTTGATGATGTGTTAAGTGCCTAGCTTGTGTAGTTTTTAAAAGTTTCTTCAAGGCTAAAACACATTTGCTTAAAATGAAAAGGATACCTAGTGTGTATTCTTAGTTTCAGTGGAAGCTGAATACAATCAGGTTAGGAAATTCTTCATGAGGAAATGACTTATTTACGCTTTCTACAAATAATAGTTTTACCTGAATTATCTCAGCCTTATTGTGCACATAGGTGTTAGAAGGTATGACCTCCACTCTACCCTAACACATTAAAAATGGGCGTATGTGCTTCAGAGGTGTAACAGGCTCCGAGAGGTAGCATGTGAAGTAATCACGACCATAGCTTCACAAGCTGACCGCCTGGTTCACCTCCAGCCCTGATGCTAAGCCCTCGTGTGACCTGGGGAAAGTCAGTGGGCTGCTTTGTGCCTGTCTACAGGAGACCAGGAAGGGGTTTGTCATAACATGAATGGCCTAAGAGGGCTGTTCTAGGACTCAGTGAGTTAGTGAACATAAAGTGTGTAGAAGAATGCATGGCACGGAAATGTGGTGATGAGGGGACCATGAGGAGGAGGCGGAGCAGCAGAGGGGCTGCTTCCGGTTTACAGTTGGCCCTTGAGTTTAGATATGTTCTCCCGGCTGTAGGTGACAGCCCAGGTGTCAAACTGTGGTATCCATATCACTCCACAGCCGCATTTCAATAGATCTCCTCCGGAGTCCTTTACCTGTGCTTCAGGACATTCTAGTAATGTTTGTCTTCCCTGGTCTAAACATTAGGATAGAATAGGAGTCAACAGCCCCTCCAGTCAGTCCAACCACTGTCCCCATGGCCTCTTATCCGTTAAGCAGCTTACATTCTTAGGGTTATTCGTTGAGAGTGGCCCCTGCTTTGTTTCTGGTGGATATCTTTGAGTAAGTGAATAACAGTAAGACTACTTCTGTAGCCAACAAGGTGTCATGGATGGTATCGACATTTTTCAAGGTCATAGTCTGCAGACTGTGTCCAAATTGGCCTACGCAGAACAATGCAATCCAACGTAATTTTGTTAAAGCTTTTCCTTGCTTCCCAAATGAATAGGAATGTCAAGATTTGCTATCCCAGCTTTGTCATTATAAATCCTCAAAGGTAATATCTCTGCCTCCCTTGTCTGACCTCCGGCCCGTTTTCCTTATACCAGTAAAATGAAGCTAATCAAGGGTAGTAGTGATGATAATGCAATAGAACTAGATCTCCGTAAACCCATATTTCTAACTGGAAATGAGTTTGTACTCACCTTTTTAAAGAGCCCTGTCATTTGTTTCCCATTGAAATTTGCATAATTAGATTCCTCATTTATATTTATTGTATGCATCATGTATTTGGCACTTTTTATTTAAGATTGTCCAAGGGCTCCCACTTGTGTGCTGAGAAAGGCACGAACTCCTGAACACCTGTCATGTGAGGCTCCGGGGGCCTGGCCTCTGCCTTGAGCCTGCAATCTTGCTTCCCTTTCCCAGCTTCATGTGTAACCTGAGTCTCTGGCCAAATCAGCTTTCAGCACTGTCCCCTTCCTGTGACGTCCCAGAATTATGGAATGACTGCAGCTCAGAATGCATTTTTTGCTGCTTTAGAAACATGCCTTTTCAGTCACAAATGACTATTTCAAAAGCTTTGTTTTCCTATGAAATTTTTCTTTTCGCTTCAGACTGAGGTGGCTTCCCTCCGTGAATGATTCACAGCTGAAAGGGCCCACCTGATGGTTGTTATTCCAAACACAGCTCCCCTTCGATTGGATTACAAACTGCCTAAGGCAGTGGTTCCCAACCTTGGCTGCACATTAGAATCACCTGGGAATCTTTTTAAAATCCTGATTTCTGGCCCCACCCCATAACAAAGAAACAGAATTTCCGGAGGATGAGGCCCAGAAATCAGGATTTTGAAAAGATGCCCAGGTGATTCTAATGTGCAGCCAAGGTTGAGAACCACTGGCCTAAGGACTGGGTGGAATTCCTAAAATGTGCCAGTGATCAGCTGAGTACTGAATAAATGTACATTTTGTGCTTTATTCTCCATGAATTTATTCTAGGCATCTGAGTACATTGTTTCGAAATCATTTCCTAACTCCAATTGATAAATTCTTTAACTTTTGTTTTTCTTATATTTTAGAAATCTACAATAAATACTCATTTAAACATAATGGCCTTTTGTGACTTCCATGTAAGTGTGCAGAGGTATATGTTCTCTGTGACTCAGAATTTGAGGCCCCGGAACAGTATATCAGGGATTGATTGGGTCTTGGTTAGCTTCCTTCCCAGGACCCATAAAGAAATTCTTGGTGCTGTCTTCTCCTGCCAGTTTTCTTCTGTTGGTTATGATTCAGCTTTTCATTTGGCTGTCAGTTTCTCAGAATTCAGTGACCCTACAGCTCTCAGGGGTCTACCTTGGGAGTATTTCTCCTTGTGCCTGTGTTTGAGGCTAAACACTCTTATTTTTCTTTTTTGTCCTACTTCTCAAAACTACCCCACCTATGATATAGGGAAATTTAATGAATGACAATACATATTTCTTTAACTTTTAATTTTTAATTATTGTAACATAATTTCAGACCTACAGAAAAGTTGCAAGTATAGTACAAAGAATTCCCATATAGCTTTCAGCAGACATCCCAAATATTAGCATTTTACCTGTTACTCATGGGCATTCATATCCTCAGAATTGCTTGATGCCTTTTTAGTCCTAGGTACCTTAGTCCGTATTTCTTCAAAATAAAGGCATTCCTCTGAAATATCCACAGTACGACGATCAAAATTAGGAAATGTTTGGATCTACAGACAGATCCTCTTGATTACCTCATTATGAGGACCAACTGACATTTTTTCAGCCCTTATTTTATGAGATCTCTTTGCTTATTTATTAGCAGCAATCATTCCTTTTCTAAATACTCGACCCCTTTTCTATCTTATACACTGTCTCTTCTCATTTGCTTCATTGCTTTCATGGACCCCTCTATATCTGCTACTATATATATAATTATTATTTTTAATTAAAGTATAGTTGACAACTCTTTACAATTTTAATTTCCCTAAGATTGTCTCCTTGGTTACTTATGTTTTCAAATACTACCTACATTCTATAGACTTTCTAGTTACCAAGATCTGTGTTTGCTCCAAGATGCAAATCCATAGGGTAATTACCTAATATATATCTCTACTTGGGTTTCCAAGATATCTCTAACTCAGTGCTCTAAAAGGAAATTTATATTACATGCACTAAAACTCTATACTTTTTTTTCTTTTAAATAAAGGTAGATATCACTGTCTGTTTTGTAATCAAAGCTAAAAATAATGTCACCATTAATTAGTTCCCCCTCATGCATCCAATCAATATATGCTTATGTCCGTAGAACACAATGCATGTGCTCATTTCTCTCTCCCTCCTCCCCTTCTCTCTTTCTCTTTTCTTCTCCCTACTACACTCCCACTGGCCTGCTTTGGGCTCTTTTCATCTCACAGATAGACTTCTGTCAACACTATCCTAACTAGTTTCCTGCCTCTGGCCTCACCTTCTCAAATTCATTTTCACAGTGGGCAGAGTCTGTAAGACTCAAATCTGATGCTAATCCTCTGCTGAAACATTCTAATGGCTCACCATCAACTACAAATCAAAACGCAGCAGACTTCTGAAAAGTAGTATTTTGAGCTTTGCGGGCGAGATAGTCTGTGCCAGGACTCAAATCTGCCTCTGTAGCGAGAGAGCAGCCACGGATAGTCTGTAAATGAGTGGGTCTGGCTGCATTTCAGTGACACTTACTTACACAAACAAGTGAGGGCTTGGATTTGGCCTTTTGGCCTCTGGGTCATAGTGATGAATTTAAGTCTCTAATTAAGGCATTAAGGGAACTCCATGCTCAGACCCCTTCTTCCTCTGCACACCTGAGGTCAGCCATAGTGTTACTTTTCAAGTCTATGTGGACCTCTGTCTTTGCCGTTTCAGTGTTTTTTGCAGCTGTCCTTTTTGGCTCTGCCTGATTCACTGGTCATCAGTGTCATAGCTATTTTTGTTTTGTATAGCCCTTGCTCCCAGATTGTTAATATTTTGAGAGCAGAGTATGACAACTTTATATGTCATGAGCCAAGAGCATGCTCTTTACACAGAATAGAAAATTAGCAGGTTTATTTGAATCCACTCATTATTTAAACCGTGTATTTTTTTTAAAAAAAATTAGAGTTGTGATGCAGTTCAGTTGTTTGTTTTGTTTTAAATTCTTAGAGACAAATAAAAAGTGGTGTGTTTTGGAAGGAGGTTTCCTGAGTTACTATGAAAATGACAAGTCTACCACTCCCAACGGCACCATTAACATCAGTGATGTCATCTGCCTGGCTGTGCACAAAGAGGACTTCTATATAAACACCGGGTAGGTCTGTCACTCCACGGGCAGGAGGTAGAAGCATGTCTGGTATCTGTCACACCAGGTAATAAGTGTTCTAAGGACATTGTGTTCTAAGGACATTTGTTATTTCGGTTCTTCCATTGCTTATTATGGAAGGGTTAAGTGGATTTTTGAAGCCGACTCATTTTGCAGCTTCTGAAAGTTCCTTAGGGAATTCACTAAAAAGAGAAAATTAAAATATTGCATTAGGTAATATGAAAGGCTGACATGTTTGCATCTAATCTTAAGTAAATTTACAGTAATTCCTTCATGACATATAGTCCTATAATTTTTATGACATACTCATTATTTAAAGTAGTGGACTAAGGGCAAAATTTATGCATCCCTTTAAGGCACCATGGTTCAAATAGGTGACAAAGGAAAATATCTGTTGATGATTTATTCATATTAATATCAGCAAAATACTAAGTATATATAGTAACATATGGAAGTGCTAAATTTCTTAAAGATCTACTTTGACATTTTAATTGTCTCAGAAAGTTTGCAATTCTAAGAGTAAGCATTATTTAATATATCGTCTCACAGATTAGTTAAACAGAAATTTCTATGAGGACTTTTAGAAACAGCATCAAAGATCTTTGTTGTGGAAGTTACTCATCACATTTTGTGATGAAATTAATGAAAAAATACAAAAACCAAATCTGCAAAAGTTAACTATAAAGGAGCATAGTATTTAATGAAAATTCTGTATAATAAAAAAAAGAGATTTGCAAAGCTTTTTCCATTACATGATATTACATGAAACATTTTTAAGTAATGATCAATATATTCTAGTTGAGGTGACTGTTGTTTTCTAATCTAGTTTGATTTTTTATGCAAACAAAATTGATTATTAGTTGATTTGTTTGTTTTTTTAATTTAACAGAGCTTTTATCCTAAGTGAATTATCAGTTTACTGTGTCTTATTGTGGAATGTTAAAATAAGTGCATTCAATGCATTCAGATACTTAATTAGTAAATAAAATAAAATTTAAAATAACATGAGTTTATGTCAGCATATAGTTATTTAAAAATAAAACATTCTTGGTAGAATGATATTGATACAAATAGATGCTCAGGAGAAAGCAGCCAGATTCTGAATTGCTTTAAGTAGCATATTACAGAGTTTGAACTCAGTAATGTAGGCACTGAGGGTTAAGCAGTTTTGGGAGAAAGCTGGCCACAGTGGTAAGGAAGAGTTTAGAGGAAGAGGGATCCTAATTACCGAGAGTTTAACTAGAGGAAGAGATGATTAAAAAAGTGGGTTGAGAAAATATTATGATTGATCTGATAAGATTAAAAGTCTGATTAACCATATGAAAAACTGACGGTAAAGGGAAGAATAAATTAAACGAGATGGTTTTGAGCTTATTGATGAGGTAAATTGGAACATGAGGGATATGTAACAGGCTTTGGGGAAAAAGGAAGATCACTATATGATATAGGGTATTTTGAGGTCTTTAGGTAATAGCATACACGCTTAGCATGTTCCATGAAATAGTTTAAGTTGTGGATGAGAAACCAAGGGAAGAATTCAGGACACAGGGACGTTACTCGGATTTTATCTATAGGCAGGAGCTGACATTCACATTTACTCATTTGAATAAAATACATACCATCAGCAGAAAACTGCGAGAGATTGATTTCACAGCATTATCCAGTTTTCAGAATGCATTTAATGAAAAAAACTTGACATTCATGTGATTTGTTTTCATAAGAGCCGAGCATAACCGGCGGTATCGTTTTATTCGTGTGTGCCATAGGCCCATCTTCACCTTTGAGATCTATTTGCCCTCAGAACGTGCGTTTTTATTCGGAGCTGAAACATTTCAAGCCCAAAGAAGATGGACAGAGGCAATAGCTAAGGTATTTAAAGGTTGCTTTATTCCCCTAAACCCAGAGAAGTTTCTCAACTTGGGGACTATGGTTGAGCTTTAGAGGTCCACGAAAATTTTATACATGATTCTGGGAAGAATGTCCATACTTCATTAGGTTTTCCAAGGTTATAATCAAAGAGGTTAAGGGCTACCTTCCTAGAGCCCTAAGCAGAGAAGAAATTAATATCGGACCCCGGGGAAATTATTCTTCAAATAAAGGTCATGTTTTGATGATTAAGATTTTTTTCATCATTGTAAAGTCGTTTCTGCGAATGTCTTTTTATTAGTAGTTACCTTACTCATGGTATACAAAGGGGAAATGGCAGATTCAGTAAAAGATGCAAATGAAGACAGTGAAGGCTGACATTTTGGAAAGTATCACACATCAACAGAGAGAATGTCTTTCTCTTTCAATTCTATATTTATGGAGAAAAACGATTTAAGACGTTGCTGCTTGAATCTGCGTTAGTAGCTATTCACCTTTAAGATTGAGAGCAAGTTAAAAAAGTTATTCTGAAATTTAGGTTACTTCTAAATCTTTAAGATAGAAAATCAAAGATAATTTTCCTGCCTTCCCTCATATCTGCAGGTAAGGAAGGGATTTCCTATATTCACTCTCTTTCTTACTTTTCTGTATTTGTTTTAACAGCAGTTTGTTCCCTATTTTGCTGAAAACTTAACACAAGCTAATTATGATTTGATTGGCCAACTCTACTACAAAGACTGCCATGCCCTGGATCAGTGGAAAACAGGCTGGTTTGCTATGGACAAGTCTAGTTTGCGTTTTTGCCTTCAAACGCAGGAAGTTCAGGAAGACAGAATGAACTTAAGAAGACTGCAAGAGCTAAGTAAGATTTTTTGCCCTCATATTTTGGACACAATTTTTATTGCATATGTTAATAGTATCTTTTACATAAAATTATATGAGGACTCACTCCAAAATATATGACTAAGGAGTATTAATAATTGTGTCTTTCTGTGTATTTAGTGGGTATTTAGTAAAATGTTCTTAAGAAATGTGTTGCTGTTTTTCTCTTCTCCCTCTAGCTATCAGCACAATGGTTCAAAATGGGGAAAAAGTGGATATTTTGCTCTTGGTAGAGAAAGGGAGGTAAGTGCATTTTTGTCTTTGACTCTTTAATAACTAGGGAGTGGGATATTCTGTTTATCTCCTTGGGGGAGAATCCATAATTTTATAGCCTGCTAGACATTTTATGAATTGTGTGTGTGTCTGTATATATATATTTATATACTCTTCAGTAGAAAGAGTATATGAGTGAAGCTCACATATATTTTTGTATTTGCTATGAGAAACTCAGTAACACTAGTTATTATAATTTTCTGTAGATCTAGATGCCTTTGGGACATTCACATTTAAGCATTTGGAAGCACTTCGGTAGTTATAAATATATATTTTCAGTGTAGATATGTGAGAATAAATAATATCCTGAAGTATTTTTGCATGTGATTCATGCATAGCTAATTTATTCACTTTTTTCAATAAATACAAAGCATCTACTGTGCATCAGGTAACTGTTGAGGATATGGTGATGAATAAAATAGACAGGGTCCTTGCCTTCATGAAGCATGCACACTAATGGGGGGAACAGAAGAGAAACAGAAAAGAAAATTACATTTTATTGTGTCCATAAATTTTAACTGGCTTAAAGCAAACTGAAGAGAGAGCGGCTGATGGAGAGTGTTCTGTTTTAGGTAGGGGTAAGGGTAGGCATCTCCTCCATAAAGTGAAGACGCAAACCATGCAGCAGTCTTCACAATGTTCCAGGCATCAGGTCAAGGCTATTTTGAAGACCCTAGTGCATTGTGCTTGGCATTTTCAAGGTCCACAAGGAAGCTACTGGGGAGATTTGAACGAACAAGAGAGTGGGAAGTAATGATTTCAGAGATACTCCTGGGCCAGATTCTATAGGGCCTTACAGGTCATTATATGTAACGTGATGGAGCCTTGGTGAATGCACCTCATTTTGGAGGCGGGGCAGTTGTCAGGAGGAGTAGCTATCCTGGAATATTAAGCTAGTTTACCCAGGGAGTGAATCCAGAAACCAAGAGAGAGTGTCACAAAACCTAGAAAGGGCATTTCAAAAAGGAAGAAAGAGTCAGAAGCGTCCAGTACTGCCTGATGAGGACAGATACTCCCTGAGTAAGTGGTACGGATTGCACCTGCTGACTTTGAGAAGCGCAGAGGTGAGAGAGCAGAAACCGGGTTAGGTGCAGGCTAGGAACAGAGTACACGGAAACAGTTAGTGAGGTTAGTTTGCCAAGGAAACTGGAGCTTATAGGATTATCAAAGTAGAAGGGATTTGACCTAGAAAGGGAATGTGTGTGCCGTTTGTTTTTAGATGGCTTGGACTTGTCCAGCTTTAAATTTGGATGGGAAAGAGACACAAAGGAGTCAACAGTTTAGAATTCAAGCATGAAGGCTTATATAAAATTTAATTCAGGAAGGTTCAGGCTTATTCAGTAGTGTGCCATGTTTTGTTATGGGATTACATATACATTTGTTAGCCACCTACGAACTTAGAGGGTTTTTTTTCCCCCCGCAAATAGTAGTCCCAACACGTTAAATCAACTTTTCACCAAAAAAACCCACCAGACTTTGTATATTGAATTTTGAGTGATGATGGTTTTCAATTTTAAAAGTAAGAAAAGGGCCCAGATAGTACAGACTTTGGTCATAACCCAAAATTTCAAAATAGTTTGTGATTCAAATATTTATCTGAAGATAAATGATTTCTAATATGGTGACCTTCGCCTCAACTTCCAATGGATCCTCTCTCACATGGCCATAAGAGAATTTTTTTTTGTCTCGACCAGTCTTTGAAACCATAGAGATAAGACTGACGTTTAATACTTATAGTTTCAGAAATACAGCTTATTCTATGTTGGTTAAAGTTTTATGATCCTTTTCTTAAAAAAAAAGAGAGAGAGAGAGAGATGGAAGGTATAAGAGAGGACAAGAGAACAATTATAACAGAAGGAGAACTGGAATTGATGAGTGGTTTTGATGTGGGTAGCTTTCTAGATTTGGTGGTAGGATATTGAGAGAGACACCAGTCTGATGGTGTTCAATTCCTTGTGAACTAGGAGGTAAGGTGACTCCTAAGCTTTTGGCCTGGGTGACTTTACGAATGGTTCTGTCGTTAGCCAGATAGGGAGTATGTACTTCTCTCCCACCACTCAAACAAGCCCATTAATTATAGGCGTGATGGTTTAAGAGCTGTTTTAATGTCATGTTCAAATAAGAGAATTTCATTGCAGGGCCCTCTCTCTCATCTCTCTTGTGATCTATTAGCCCCTTGGGAAATAACGCGTGTTAAAGTAGATTGTGTTAGACTTGTCAATGACAGATAAAATTGTGGCTTTAGGAAATAAAACAACTTGCAATTACTCATGTTGATGACATATAGAGATAGTGAATAATTGAAAGAGCAAGAAACCAACCAGCTGTAAGTTTTAAACTTTTTTTTTTGCTAGTAACTGCTAGAACCGGAATAGGAAATCATAAGTAAATTTAATGAATTAATTTCACATTTTCCCCTTGTCCTTGTCTACCTTTGATTAAAGTGATAAAATATATTAATGTTCCTTAAAGGCAAGGAGGAGAAAGAACCCTCTGAACTGGAACAGTTCATAAATTGATAATCATGCACTGAATAGAGTCACTATTTAGATATATATTGTAATCTTCACGGTCATTTTCTCTATATGCAGAGCATGAATGCCTTTAGACAGAAAAATATTGCAATAATATTTTCCACATACAGAGCATTTTTGCTCTAAAAAGCTCTAAACAGAAGGTGTTCCAGATGGTGTCGCTTTAATGGGTATTCTTTGTATACTTTAAACATTATTATTTTGGAAAAATAAAGCTTTCTTGATTACACTTAGGGGTTTCTGGCACACTCTTTGGTGCTGTTACCAGGACTGGGTCCTGTGCTTCTCTGTTACGCCTCAGTCAGAATTGCTGTATGAAAAAAAAAAATCATGTTTCTGAATATCTATTGTTTTTCAGTGACTGTTCTAGATCACAAGGTCAGAAGGCATTTTCTTGGACAGTAGGTTATATATTCACTTCAAGTTCAGTATTTAGTAGATTACAACATCCTTTTCTTAAAATTTAGAAATGATTTCTGCACTTTAGCCCACACTTCCGCATATCCCTTTCTAATAAATAAGCTCCTGTGTTCACCATCTTCACATTTCATAACTGTATAACCATTTGTCAAACACACCTAATATTAAGCTTTTACTGAAAGGTTGTTGGTTGCAATAAATACAGTAAACATGAATGAGTAACTCATCTGTGTTATCAGAAAGAGAAAAGACTGGTGTGTTTTCACTTTGCTTTGCTGTTTTTTTAATCCTCACCTGAGGTTATTTTTTTCATTGCTTTTCAAAGAGAATGAAAGAGAGGTGGGAGAGAGAGAGAGAGAAACATCCCTGTGAGAGAGACACATGGACTGGTTGCCTCCCGCATACATGGGGGGTGGGAGGGTGGCAGGTGCTGGTAGCAAACGGCAACACAGGTACATGCCCTTGACTGTGAAGTGAGACACTCTAACCGTGGAGCACACCGACCAGGGCATGTGTGTGTGTGTGTGTGTGTGTGTGTGTGTGTTTTAAGATTCCTTGGTTACCTATAGTAGAGCATAAAGCATTTAATGGTTCCAAAGCCTGACTGCATTCACTTTTATTGGCAAATTCCGGACATAAAGAAAGCATTATTGGGGAAAACACGTTATATCTATATGTTCCAAATTATGAAACAGACTACTTTTCTCAATTCAGAAGATTAACAACCTAAGTTTAAGGCTCTTATTTCATATCAACTGACTCCATGTGATATTTTTCCCTCCTTGAGTTGTGTTTTCTGGAAGCTATGTTAGCAATACTCCAGAGGGTGAATTATCCTAAAGTGGTTTCTAAATTGTGCATGTAATTGCAAATTAAACAGTAGCCGATTGCCCACAATATCAGCTTGACTGCTTTTATAACTTTCTGATGATTTAATTCAAAGAGATGCTTTAATTTGAATGTTGCCAAGGTAAACAAGAGATTCTCTTTTCTTACCACCCCCCACAGGTTTTACAAAACAGAAGAGTATTCCAATTTACATTATGAAGTGATTTTCTTTTTGTTTTGTTAAAGGGAATACAGGACTAACAAAAGGTGGATTTTAAAGTATATATTTGCTTGAAAATTTATTTCGATCAATTCAAAGCCCCTTCTGTATACTAAAATGTAAGCATACAAATATGAGATACGTGAAAAACAAAAGGATGCGCCGTCTGGGCTCCATGCCCATCTGCATATTTTCAGGGTGTGCTGTGGGTTGAACAATCCCAGAGCATAGGCAGTGTTGGGGTATGTGTAGAGATCCCTTCCATCCATGCTAGACAGCCCTCATTAAACACAGAGGGTGTTAATAAAGACCCCACAAAAGTAACTCTGTATAGTGGAAAGGCCAAGCCAGCCTCAAAGTAAAGGCTGCTCTATTTCTACCCAGCTAAGCTTTACACCTCTGAAAGATCAGCTGCTCTACACGTAATGCAGTGCCCAGGGTCAGACAGGCACAGGATGTTCTCACAGGCATCAACATCTCTAAAGGAAGACAACACAATCCGGACACTCCAGTTAACATTCCTAATGTCTGGCATATCATTAAAATTACTAGCGAAGTGAAAAAGCTGCAAATCAGTTGGTAGGAATTGACCCAGAAATGAGAAAGGTAATGGAATTAGCAAATACTCTAAGCAGTGATATTTACATATTTTTTATTACAAATATTTTCAAAGATGTAAAGGAAAATATAAACAGTAGCAAGAAACAATATGGGTAACTAAAAACTGAACAAATGGAATTTATAAAGCCAAAGAATAGGGCATCTGAAAAAATTTCACTAGATTGCCTTGACATAAGAGTGGACTCTGTAAGATTAATAAACATGAAGGCATGACAATAGAAATGATCAAATTTAAGCACAGAGACATAAGACTAAAATCACCAGAGCCTCAGTGGCCTGTGGGATAATAACAAGCAGTCTTAGTATAATTGGAATCGGAAAATGAGAGAAGAGAAAGATGGCTAAAAAAAATCTTTGCAGAAATGTGACCAAACATTTTCTGAATTTGATGAAAACTCTAAACCCACACGTACTAAAACCATCATATCTCAAGCATGATAAAGCAGACCACAGCAAGACACATCGTAATCAAATTCCAGAAAACGCGTGTGAGGAAAAAAAGTCCCAGAGGAAAATACACATTAGACATAGGACAAAAGATGAGACTGTCTTGTTAGAAACAGTGTAAACCAGAAGGTAGTGTAATGAAATCTTTTAAATTGCTGGCACACAAAAAAGGAAAAGAAAAAGAAAAGAAAACAACACCTCAAAACCAGCAGCTGTTAACCTAAAATACTCCATTCAGCAAAAATCTCTCTCAGAAATGAAAGGAAAAGAAAGCATTTGTGGACCAAATAAATGCTGTTATACTAGAAGATTCAGTGCTTTTATTTTTTTTATAAATGCTTAGGATATTATCTGTTCAGTCATGTTTGTGGAGTCTGTTATTCGCTTTTTAGAATTTTTTTATACAAATTTATTGATTCTGTTATTTGTGAAGACACTTCTGATTCTTGTCAGTAGACTAGGCTCAAGTACGATAGCCTACACTTTGTGGTTATTATATTGTGATTTTGAGAAGATTGTTTTTATTCGTCCTGGCACTTGGTTTCTGGGTCTTACTGAACTGATTTGATTTGTTATAGGATATAGGGATGTTTCTCTATATGACTTTGAAGTACCCTTTAACATTTTATGCTTGGGCGGTGGCCAATTAGAATAATTCTCTCTATACCAGTACTTAGAATTCTTCAGAATTACTTTTCAGATGCTGAAGATATAAATGAATGTTTCTTTGGAATTCTTATCCAGAAAGGTAGCATGGTTGTTTTGTGACACTTGGAGTCACAAACTCCACCAGCATTGGTGCTGAAAATACCTTTGATGTTTTGTTCGGTGTGCACAGAGTTTAGAGAAGCATCAGAGAGGAAAGTTGTTGGACTGATGCAGTTCAATGTCAAGCATCCGCTGCACTAGATGATATATTTAAGGATTCAGTCCTTGACAGGTTGACTCAGGAGTTGTCATTTGTTCTAACCCTCACTAGTTCACAAGCAGACAGCTCAACCTGTCATCATAGGATTTCTTCTTACTACAGAGGAGTTTGACGTTTGGAACATTCACCGTTGATGCAGAATTACAGTGGTACTGTAGGAGGGCTGTTGCATTTTGGATGTTTCACTGCTTGCTGAAATACTCACCCATTGAAGTACTTTTTTTAAAAGCAAACAGTTGTAAATATTTTATGTTAACTATAGAGCTTAATCATGAGATTAAAACTCAAAAAAAGGTAAAATTTTCTCTTTCACAACTCCTGAATTTAGCAAGATGTTATGTTAGTTAGGTCAAACAGTGTAGGGGCTTGATATTTCTCAGGAAGATTAGCTGAGTGATACAGTTTCATTTAGATAAATATACCAAGCAATAGAATGCTTTCAAGCTAACGATAATGTGTAAGGTAAACGAAAAGGAGAAAGCATGTCAGGAATATTAGAGTGGCAGAATTCTTCAAAAAGAAAATTACAAACCCTGGAGGTCAGGTCTGCTGTAGTGATGTGGGAAAATAAAAACAATATATAAAGAAAGCGAGAGATGGAGACTGCGGACATTACTGAAGGACCTGTAGTTACAGCGAGTCCAGAAGTTGTGGATGTAAGCGTGGTGAGGTGCCAGTAACTTTTGTCTTCTTAGGGGAGCATTTCGAGAAAAGAAACCAAAGGATAAAAGGCCTTTTATTTTCTGGTTAAATTAAATGAGGGCCCATCTATTATCAGGGAAGTAAAAGACTACCCTCCCCCTGAAAATGAACAACAAGCCACAGCAACTCAGAGTTTGTGCAGTTGATGCCTTTCTCTTTGTTTGAATCCCAAGTAGCCCTCTTACAGTTTGAAATGGAGATTAAATCGTTTTACTTTGGTGTGAATATACTTAAATACATCAGTGCAGATACTTAAATAAATCCGTTTTTATATCTAGGGCTTTAAAGCTATTATGTACCTACTAAATGTCAGATGCTCTGCTAATGACGACAGATACTGAAATGCTTTCCTTGGTCGCCTGCATGATGTTTGGATCTAGCAGCTGAAATATTCTCAGACAGGGAGCTGGTGGTGTAATGCAGGGCAGGGGGCCTCCTCAGGATTAAGAGGGGCACCTGTTACCACTAAGCGTTGGGGGGCTATCAGGGAGAGTGTCAAGGAGGATCACCTGGAGTAAACCTTGGGGAAGATTTGGAGTGGCCCGTCAGAGAGCAGGAAATATTTATTATCAAGATAAGGCAGTGTGATTGTTTAGTGTGCCCTGAGTGTAGGGCAATGGCAAAGTTGAAGGGGAATTATGGGCCAGACCATGAAGGCCTTTTAATCTTGAAAATTCCAGAGCTATAGACGAACAGTGACCAAGAAGTGACATCATTAGCGTGGCATTTCAGAAAGATCATTCTGGCAGCCCCAAGGAGCAGGGGCCAGGAAGGTGGAGCACCGGGAAAGGAGTTCCATGCAGAGGGTTGTATCGGCTCAGGAGTAATAAAGACCTGAAATACGGCCGCATTGGAACAAAGGGGGCAAAGCGAGTGTGTCAGGGAACCGGAACCAACAGCGTTTTGTGACTGAATTCATGTGGCAGTGACAGGTGGGGGCGGGGACTAAATCTATAGTTAATCCTAAGTTTCTGGTGGGATAAATGGAGTATTGTAGCACCAGTTTGTCGTGAGGAGGTAGAATGGATTGAAATGCTTGTGGCACATTCCGGTGAAGGTGTCCAAAATCGATATCACTTAGTATTACGGTTTATTTCTTAGTTCTTAATACACATTTACCCAGTGCTGAGGCAGAAGCTATTCCCTTGATTGGGCCAGTGATGAACCTGAGGCCCAAAGAAGGTTGATACCTTCTCCCAGGCCACAAAGGAAATAAGTGCAGAGCTAAAATTTGAGTTCTAGAAGTGATTGGATTCCCCACTCAGCTGTTTTAAGCTTTTAAATATATATATATTGATTTCAAAGAGGGAGAGGGAGAGAGAGATAGAAACATCAGTGATGAGAATCATGGATTGGCTGCCTCCTGCACCCTCTCTACTGGGGATCAAGCCCACAACACCAGCATGTGCCGTGACTGGGAATCAAACCCTGACCTCCTGGTTCATACGTCAATGCTCAACCACTGAGCAACACCAGCCAGGCTGTTTTAAGCTTTTGCTTTTTTGATTACATAGAGATCTGGTTGGTAAGACAAAATTATAGCCTGGCGATAGGGACTGGGGAGTTAACCAGTTTACATACGGGGACTGAAACCACTGTCCCAGGAGAGGCCTTGCAGTTCATGTGAGTTCACCGAGGTTACAGCTTCATTCTCAAAAGGAGTAGGTGGGCTTGGAAAAGAATCTGACCAAAAAGATAGGAGGAACAGCCAGAAAGAATTGTGCTACAAAGCCAAATTGGGTGGAGTTTTTTTCCCCTCTCTCTTTTGTTTTTATAAAGAAATGAAATCATATACAGTTCTAAAATCTTGAAAAATACAGCCACATATACCCAATAGAAGTCACTGGTGATGCTTACCAGAACAGTTTCAGTTCATTTATTCAGAAAGAGAATGACAGGGGCTAGGGACTGAGGAGGTGAGATGTTCCCATCATCGTGAACAGCTGTATAGCATTTGTTACGCAGTATGGTACGTATCACCGAGTTTTCATTCAACCCCCAGACTCATGGTATCACTCTTACAGTTTTTAAATGGTACCCATTGGACTGAATGAGAGTCTTTTATGTGTGTTAAGTATATCAGTGAAAATATAAATGTAGTTTCTGTTCAGTGAAATGCCGTTCTTTGCCCAGTAAAATGATATAATGTACTTTAACTATTTTCTGCTTCCTTTACGCGCATAAACATTTAAATAACATATTGAAAGAATGTATGTTGTGAAATGTATATTAAAAATAGGTTAAAGACTGTTTTTCAGATGTTACAAGCCCACGGTGAAACCTAGGGGAATGCAGTGTGCTGCCTCGCCATGTTTTTAGAAGTGGTGAATGCTGGGACAGTATGGGGAAGAATTTTTTAGCAGGCATACCAGTGTGTATGGATTTATTTTAGTTACCGTACTATTGGTCACATGGATATTGATTGTAACCGTTTTGACTTAATTATAACATTTTCTTTGAATACTGTACAAGTAAAAAAGAAAACCCAAACAGCTCGATACCTACATGGTGCAGTTTTATTGATGTGCTAAGGTAGTATTTTAGATATGCCTGAAGAATATAAATATACCTTTATTCTTCATGTTCAATTTCAAATGACTATGTATTCTTCAAAGTCCTTCTTTCTGTTACATATTTCCTTAATACTGTAGAAGATAGAAAAGTCTTAACTACTTTTTTAATATAAAAATATTTCTACTTTTAATTTGCAGATAAATGCCATTGAGTTACATTGTAACGGTAGAAAAGGGTAAAATGATTGGTCTGGTATTTCGGAAGGTGTAGTAACTTTATTTGTTCTCCTAAAATCAGAAATGTGTTTGGGAGTTTTTAATTTGAAAGAGATTATCTCAGTGAGAGAGCTGCAGGGAGACACTGTGTTCCTGGTTCCTTACTTCTTCTTTGGGTGTCTGTTGTGTGCCAGCCGCTGACCTTGGTCCTGGAAATGCAGCCATAGGAGTAGGAAGTTAAAGACAAATCCATGAATCATGTGTTTCTGCATGAGAACTGACAATAAATTGATTGACATGTACCAAAATACCAGAAATAGCAAAAAGAATTTCTGAAAATTGTAACATGTGTATATTAATCTACTTTCTTCTAAGAAGAGCACTATCTTACATGTTTTTTACTTATTTCATATGTAATCCAAGAACAGTTATCATTAATACTCAGATTTGTTGTGTGTTTAAATTATACGTCTAATGTGACTATGTATTTAATCACGTTATGTGGGCATTACTGTGAAGTTTCTTCCCATGGTAATATGTCTATGTATCTTATCAGCTGTAATCATCTGCTTAGTTGGAAATGGGGGAGAAAGGCCGTCATCATCTTCATTTTATTCGCTATTCAGTATTCGTGCACTTGCATTCTGCAGGTGTGACTGAATTGCACACATTGTGTTTTGGCATGAGCGTAATCTCACTGGGAATTTTTACATCGTGTTAGTTTCATAATGGCACAGAGTCTCTCATAAGCTGACAAATGATTAAAATAACTCTACTACCTCCAGTGTATACAATTTCATGTTTCTCTAGGGAAATCAGAAGCTACTTTGTGATGTTTGTTTGAGTTTAAAATCATTAAGCATTAGATTGTTTTCAACTGAATTTCATACATTATGTCTACTTTGTAACACTAACACAAGGTACATTAACTTGCATATTTAAGTAATAGAACCAGCGAAAGACTCTTTATTTTTTTAATGTTTTTAATGAGCAGAACATGGGGAAAACCCCAATCTTATTAGAAAATGTCCAGTGATTCTAGAATGTAGGTGGTCAGCCCAGAGCCTTTTAAGTCACACTTATTTTGAACTTTCTGACTTTTGGGTTAAAATTTAAAGGCCATTTTGTGTGTATGTGTGTGTGTTCATTGTGTCAAGATTTGAACTTGACAGAGTTCACAGTATAACTTTTAGACTTTTACCTTTTTTTAAATAAGTTGCAATAGTTAGTTCTTGGGGAAATTAATTTATGTAATTCACATTCAGTTAACTTATTTGATTACCAGCTATTAGAAATTCACTTAACTAGGAACACAGTATCTCAGAAACATAGTCATTATTGTTTTTTGTAGAATTTGCTTATTCTTGCATTAAGGGGTCACTTATTGAATACCTGCTGAGTCCTTCTAGGCACTACGTAACTACTATCTACAGAGAATAACCAGGACTCTTGCCATCTAGGACTTTACAGATTTGTGGATCAAGGACAAACAAGTGGGCAGTTACATCCCACGTGTACATACTTTTGTGGCAGAGAGACTCTGGGGTTGGTACAGGAATAAACTGCACCCAGAGTAGGGGGTGGGTGTCATGGAGGGCTGCATCGGTGAGGCGGTGCCTACCCTGAGTCTGAAGAGAAAATAGGAGCTTATTAGAAGGTAGAGGAGAAAACAGGGTGTGCCCATGTGTGGAGTCATGAGGGGCATTGTCTGTTCAGGAAACTCTGTGTAGTTAACTGTGCCCAGAACTTGGTGTGAGAAGAGGGGAAAGATAAAAGAGGCAGGAGGGTTAGGAAAATTCGAGTAGGGACTTATATGTTGTAATTAAATCCTCATATTTGCCTTGTAGGCCTGGAGAGGGCATTATGCAGATTTTTAGTCATGTGGTGACACTGATGGATCTGAATCTTAGATCATACTGGCGTTGTCGAGACAGATGGGCTGCACAAGAATACGGTCAGGGAGTTGTAAAAACCTTGTAAGGAACTGAGTGGACAGAATAGCAGCCTGGAGGATGGAAAGAGGGGAGGTCATAATGAAAAATCTATATGACATAGTTGTTCGTTTGTTTTTCATTTTCTAAATCTGGAATGTGAGAAAGAAAGGTTCTGAGTTGGAAAGGATTGGGGAGAAGGCGACGCCATATATCAAGATAGAGGAACAAATAAAGAACAGGTAGAAAAAAATTAAATCCTCATATTTGCCTTGTAGGCCGTGAGAGGGCATTATGCAGATTTTTAGTCATGTGGTGACACTGATGGACCTGAATCTTAGATCATACTGGCATTGTCGAGACAGATGGGCTGCACAAGAATACGGTCAGGGAGTTGTAAAAACCTTGTAAGGAACTGAGTGGACAGAATAGCATCCTGGAGGATGGAAAGAAGGGAGGTCATAATGAAAAATCTATGTGACATAGTTGTTCGTTTGTTTTTCGTTTTCTAAATCTGGAATGTGAGAAAGGTTCTGAGTTGGAAAGGATTGGGGAGAAGGCGACGCCATATATCAAGATAGAGGAACAAATAAAGAACAGGTAGAGGTTGGGAGGTGTAGTAGTGAACGGAGCTGGGAAATTAATTTCTTTGTTTTGATTGGTCCATATGTGTAAGTATGGTATGTGTGTGTGTATGTGAGTGTGTGTATGTATATGGTATATGTTTCTTAAAATGTATTTGTGTGTGTTTGGGGTCTTAGAAATTAAAACCTGGGTGAAAAAGTATATGTAAGTGGTTAAAGTAATGAGGTTAGGTGGGTTTACCCAGATAATTCTGTGGGGAGTGAAGAGCATTGAGTTTGGATTCCAGTTCCCAAAACTTATCACTACATATCACATTAGAAGAAAGCTGAAAGCAATGGCAACATCCAATACGGAAGAAATAAGGAAACCCCAAATGAAAGAATGAGACGTGTCCATCTTCCGAGCACCTGTAGAGCCTTTTCTCTGCCTGTTAGCTCTCTCATCCCGCCTTCGATCTGCTTCCTCATGTGATGGGAAGAGCCGCTATTCTCAAAGGCCGGAGGGCACCAGGCAAACTAATGTTCGTGACAGGCATTGTTCAACAGCTCACTATGCTTTAATTATGTTCAATTTGTAACAATGAAATTGGGGGTCACCACAACATGAGGAACTGTATTAAAGGGTCGCGGCATTAGGAAGGTTGAGAACCACTGATCTAGAAGAAGGTGAAGGTGAGAACAGACAGACATTCATATGCAAATTAATGGGCAGAGGATTGAGGAAATTTATAAGGGGATGCCTCACTTTTGTCAGGGAAAGGGGAGGCAAGTTTTTATCCCAGGAACTAAGCGAAGATAGAGCACTGGCTATAAAAGTGCAATTTAAGAAGATACTATGAACAGCTGGGCAAAGGGCTGACCAGAGCCTTGTTAAAAGTCCAAGATGGAATATTTCATCAGGTTTACCCTGTAAATACTAAAATTAGGGGGACAAGCCTTCCCCCCTCGGACATGTTTATATCAACTCAGGTAATGATTTATTCTTGCTCATCATCCCAGCACAAAAATGTGTTCAAATTTTTAAGGTATCAAAGTGGGTTTTGATTTTAGACTTTTTTTCATATAATCTTTTTTCCTTTTAAACAAAGGTTTAGGGTGCAAATATATCTATCAAAACAGTGGCGACCCTTTGCACGTAAGTGAACTCCTGGAGAGTTTCAGAAAAGATGCCAGAAGCTTTAAATTGAGGGCTGGAAAGCATCAGCTTGAAGACGTGACGGGCGTGCTGAAAAGGTTTCTGTCCGACATCGACGATGCGCTTCTTGCTAAGGAGCTCTATCCGTACTGGATCTCTGCTTTAGGTAACATGTCATGTGTATAATCATAAAGGCTTGTCTTTTAACTGGCTAGCTAGGTTTTTAAACTCTTCTTTGATGATCTGAAGTTTTAATTGGAGGCGAAAATGTACATATGACTCAGAAGAAAAATTCTGTAAATATCAGCAGTGGTTTATATTCATCTAAAAAGGAACTTATACTAATAATTGCTAAGTAATGTTTTATATACTTAGTTTTCTGTGGGTTTCTTAGTTCTTACTCTACTTGAAGTTGGGAAGTGTTATAAGCAAGTCCATGTATGCTATTAATTTCTCATTAAGGTTAGAATGAAAGTTTCAATACAAGGTTGGTTTTCTAAGATTTTCCTTTATGGCTCGTGTGGCTTTTCTGTGTCATTTATTCTTCCTCTTTGGAGTACATAATGACAATTTTTTTACTCTATTATTTTCTCTAGATTCTGTTTAATGAAGTTAAAAAGCTTTGCTACAGTGTAAGAGAATCTGTTTAAGAAATTACTCTAGAAAAGTAGTTCATTAAATGACTAATTTGGCCAAAATGATTTCAGTAAATCTGTATTTATATCAAGTAATTCAAAACAACCCCTTTTATAGGAAAATTATAACAATACTTTCAAATATAGTGTCTTTAATCCCATCTTTCTACTAGAACTAATTTTACATTTTATTTTATTGTCTTTGCCCCACACCTATAACTTATATATAAATCTTCATTTTGTTAACAAATCACAAGCATTTTCCATATATTTAATGCTTTCAAAAATGATTTTTAATTTTTAAAATTTAACATTGAATTATATAACTTACTCATATATTTATTTCTTGCACTTTAATCTGTTTTAAAATTTGATAATATATTCCTTTATTAAGGTATGGGTATTTTTTCTTTGAAAATATTTGTTTATTCTAAAACATAAATGTGATATTTGAAGGGATTAATTTTGAAATGATATTACAAAACATTCATAATTTGAAAAATTATCCTAAGAATGACCCTTACTAATGCCAGCAGGAAGCGTAGTATTATTAAAATAAAGCTTTCCAAACTTTACATAATTCAGAATTCTTTTATTTGCTCCCTAATATTTCTCAAATCGATAGGTTTTTAACTCGAATCACAAGAAGAGTTGATTGTGTAATTCTCTGGGATATAAAATATGGAATTAGATGACACATCTCTGTAAGCCCTGTTAACACGGCCATCCTCATTTTTCTTTTAAAAAGATTTTATTCTAATTTATAACCATGAAATTATTTATAGTATCTGTCTTATAAATACATACAGTGTGTCTTTATTATAAAATTAGTGATCAAAAATCTGTGACAAATACGTTTTTGCTGAAGTTTCAGATTCCCTGACAAAGATGTCTTTTTTTTTTTAAATATATTTTATTGATTTTTTACAGAGAGGAAGGGAGAGAGATAGAGAGTTAGAAACATCGATGAGAGAGAGACATCGATCAGCTGCCTCCTGCACATC
>NW_006287462.1:1234716-1291221 GCF_000327345.1 Myotis davidii | reverse complement strand
TTGGCCCCTCTTGCTTTTAGAGAGTCATTCACCCACCAGCGCAGGTAGGACGGTGTTTACTTTCATAGATCTCTGCAGGCTACCTCGGTACAAAGGAGCTCTCCGGTGTAGTTTGGAATAGGAGTGCATTTCAAAAACATGTCACGGAGTTTCTTACCTCCCCAAGGATCCTAATGCCCTTTAGTGATGACCATGTACTTTTAAAAATTCATCAATGTGCTGCTGGCTCTCTGTGAATAGAGTGGGCAGAGCTAACCGGACAATGAAGAAGTCTTGTTTCTAAAGGTAGTTGGGAATTGAGCAGGAGTATGTAAGTGCAATCCCCTTGAGTTACGAAGTCAGCATAAGTTATTTATTTGAAGAAAGGTCTTTTCTTTCCCCCATGTGAGCTTGTAGGTTAGACCAAACCACCATTACATATCTTCTTGAGATGAGAACTTTGGGAGTTCCTGTGTCTAATTTTTCCAAGTATTTGACGTCCTGGGGTTGGGGGAGCAGAGAGAAATTCGTCTCTGTCCTCTTTTCCATGATTCACCAAGTCTGTCCATGCCTTAGGCAGAGGGGCCATCCTGCTCTAAGTCAATATCGTAGTTACCTATTCTTCAATTGTCTGCTTTCCTTTTCCAACAAGTTGAAAATACTGGGGCTGCTGGGTAATTCACCGTTCATAGCTCTCGGATGATTTTAGTTTGGGGAAGATTTTTATGATTTCACAAGAGAAAAACAGGACAAAAATGTCATTTTAACATACAAATAGTGAAATCTTCCCATAGCCAGAGTTAAATTATTTTTTAAAAATGCATATTTTATTGATATCAGAGAGGGAGGAAGGAAGAAGGAGAGAAAATCATTGACTGACTGCCTCCTACACACCCCCTGCTAGGGATCGAGCCTGCAACCTGGGCAGGTGCCATAACAGGGAATCAAACCATGACCTCCTGGTTCATAGGTTGATGCTCAACCACTGAGCAACACCAGCCCATCACAGAGTTAAAATACTTTTTGCTTATCTCTAATTTTCACTCCACTCTGAGTTATTGAGTATATTTTTATTAGATGAAGTTCAATAGTCCAAAAAGTAGAAGATAAAATACAACCCTGGGTTTTGAAAGTACTATATTTTTAATTCAAGTATAAGAAGGATAGCATATAGCCATGGAATGTTTATGTAAGTCCTTTTCCAGAATTATAGAAGTTTGCATATTTTTACTGAAACGTGCTTATATCACTTAGTGAAATGCAATTGTAATATTGTTTTATAATACTGTTAAAAGGCAAATTTGTAACACAGATTAATACCTTAGGCCTAAAGATTTTTGTTTTAACCTCTAGATACCCAAGATGACAAGGAAAGAGTTAAAAAATATGGAGCATTTATAAGTACCCTTTCAGGGGTCAACCGAGCAACATTGGCAGCTATAATTGAACACCTTTACAGGTGGGTGGATTCATGAATTTTCTAATTTATCTTAAACCTGCCACTTGATAAGTCATTATTTCTGAATTTAAAGTACTGTGGTTCACTTTCTACACGTGACTGCAAATCGCTCACTCAATCTTAAGAATGGTTTCAAAGTGAAATTCCCACTAACTATCACTTTAGTGTCTCTGTAATTAGGGTGCATTTCAAATAAATAGCACTAGAGAGTTTCTTAAAATGAGTTAAACATTATCATATATAGCATCCTCAAGTGCAGAAGCAAGAATTTGAAAACTCATTTAAGAGGGAAGCCGGAGAAGAGAAGGAAGTCCAGGGGCCAGGCTTCTTTAGCAGGAGGACTCTTCCTAAACTCTTATTTCTTCTTCATCAGTTTGCATCTAACCTGCCTCTGATATGTTAGTGTCAGACTGTGGATCAGATGAGGACACTTTAAGAGCCAAACGCATTTTCCATGTCAGGGCATGTAGTCCTCTGCATGTGGGAGGGTAGGAGGAGGATATAATGCTAGCTTGAGAAATGGCACCTAAAGGAAGAGGATGTTTGAAAATAACCTTTCAGGTTAAAACCAAAGGTTTGTTTTGCTATCAGCGAAAATTAATTACAAAAACCTCACTAAGTATAAATATTGCTTAAGGAATATATTCCTGCATGGACGCTACACTCACTTGAATGAATTCCTGTGAAGCTGAATTCTGCTCACAGTCCTTCGTGTGGAGTCAGTATTCAGAAATCCTCCACAATTCTTTGTCTCTTCACCTTTTCCAGCTACCGCTTCTCATGCATGTAAACTCTGTTACTGTAAAACTAATTTTCTTTCTGCGCCATATAAATATAGTCCTTATAGTCCTATCTTTGTGCCTGTGAGACATCGGGGCAGATTATTTTTTCTTCAAACATTTTAATAGTGGCCAGGTGCCTACAGTTTATTAATGAGTTACATATCATTATTCTTATCATTCTTCATTCAGATTTGAATTTGAAATAATGAATTCCTTCCCATCTTTCCTCTCGCTCTCCTTTTCTTCAACTAACATATATTTTTACCTCCTATTGTGTACAAGTCAATGCCTATTCAAAGTCCATGTGAATAGAAATATTTGATAATCTATAATAATAAAAGTGTAATATGCTAATTAGACCGGACATCCTTCTGTCTGACTTTCTGGATGAAGCTGCGGCAGCAGGGGGCTGAGGCACAGGCAGCCACGGTGGCGGCAAGGGCCGAGCCCCTTGCATGAATTTCATGCATTGGGCCTCTAGTAATATATAAATGACAAATAAAATCCTAAGTCTGCTATTCCCAAACTGAGCACCAAGGAGTCCTGGGACTTCACAGTGACCTCGTGGGGTGCTATAGTGCATTGTATGTTTCCTAAGGAAGCACAGCCACATCAGGACAGATTTTATGACAGAGAATTTTAGCATGAGGCATGTGTTTATAGTGGAGGCGTTGATGCATTCATTGTGTGTTGAGGTCCAGAGATACTTCTGATTTAAAGACACACGAACTGGGCATGAAATGAGCGAAGTGTGTTTTCTAAGAAATAGGTGTTCTGGGAGACAAGATGGTTTGTGGTTGTCTGGCAGGAGGTTGTGAAAGGCTCTGTCCATCATGGAAAAACATGTTGGATTTTATTCCTTGAAGTGATCAGGAGTGACTGATTAAATCTGCTTTAGGATAATAACCCCCACACTGGGATGGGTTGGGAAGAGGTTAGAGTAGAGGCAGAGAAACTAATCAGGAAACAGTTTCCTCGGGCTTCTGCTGAGAAGGCCTGAGTGAGAAGACACTGAGCAAGTGGAGTAGGGAACCCTGGGGGATGCTAACCTGTGGGAGCTGAGAAATAAAGGAAAATACTGTGTTGTACATACTCTTGCCAGAAATGAAGGCAGCTTCTGAAAGTAGAGAGAGATGAAGAGTACCAAAAGAGAGTACTTTTTGCAGAAGGAAGTCTCGAGAAAGGTGGTGATGTCTGATAGTGTCGTCAGAAGTTTGAGGTCAGTTTGGATAGGTTCAGGTTGATCGAACACTTAATTCCATCTTTTCTCTAGAAAAAAGATCACTTCCCCATGACTAACATCTCCTTAATTCCATTCACAAGATAGTCATTGTGCACGGTAGTGTGGTTAAAGCAGCAGTCTCCGACTATAAGATGCTTGAATTCTAGAAACAGAGGCAGACTTGCTGGCACTTTTCCAGATGTTCACACCATAGTGTGGTAAGAGTACAGAAGTGGTTGTGAGAGGGGTGTCCACAGTTACTACATTCTTCTCTATCAACTTGTAATTCTTTGTACATCTTGTAAATCCTATAGGATGAAGGCACTTGCTCCCTCTCTGCTATGTCATTTGTCATTTTTTTTTTGTTTCTTACATTATCATATGTATTCCTGTCATGTTTACTCACTTTTTGTACCTACTAGGATCTCTGTTCTTACAGGCAGGTGTACCTTCCTTAGTCTTGCTTATTCTTTTGATGGAGTTGGTCTCCCTTGTATAGTATGTGTCCGTAAAGTTTGCAGGTGTCATCAGGCTATTAAGCAGCTGCTATATGTACAGCCAGTGTCAAATAGGGAGCATTAATAGGTACTTCCCTGTGCATGACTTCGTGTTCTCACCTCAGGCATTTTTATCAGTGTAAATGTTCTTTTATTTTGGTGATGACCATATAATTTTTCCTTCATCTTTTTGAACTTACATTTGTTACTACTTTAAATGATCTTTACAGGACTCAAGTGTGGTCTACTGATTGAGAGATTTGACTCCTATTCACTTCTCTTCATTAGAAGAAGACATTCTTGGTTATTATATTCAAGAAAAGTGTAGTTGTGTCTTTAAATTAGGTATTTGTTTTGAGAGCTAATATCCTATTTTGAATAACCATACAGACTTAGCTGCCAGGTCTATTTCTCACTTAATAATACACTTTCTGGGACATTCAGCCCAGCCCTGAACACACTGAATTTGGAACTCTCTACTCTATACCTCCTGACTCACCTTTCTTGCCTTGTTTCCTTTTTACCCGCCACCCCCTTTTCCCTCTTTCATTTATGCTTCAGGCCCATGGGTCTTTTCATGCTATTCTGCAAGCATACCTTTATGGCTTAGCCGTAGGTTGTCCCGTTATCTGGAGTTGTTTGAATACTCTAAATCAACACTCACCTACTACTTTTTAACTTGTAGTGATATTCTTGAACAGTAGTTTTTTTCTTATGTTCTTAACCACACTGTTAGCTACCTGGAAGAAAGTAGAGGAAGCAAACCCAGGCTTTGGAACTGTAGGATGTACCGAGATCTTTACATCACCACTGTGCCCTTTGTATCTGAGACCTTCAATATCTGTTAAAATGATAAATGAGTATTATGACTTATAGTTCTATGAAACTTTCAAATAGAAGTGTGTCATAATGAGCTCCGCTTTTCTTCAACAGGGTTCAGAAGTGCTCAGAAATCAATCACATGAACGCCCATAATTTGGCCTTAGTCTTTTCATCCTGTTTGTTTCAAACTAGGGGACAAACTAGTGAAGAAGTGAATGTAATCGAGGACTTAATTAACAATTATGTTGAAATATTTGAGGTAAATATTTTATATCATGTTCTCATAAAAATAGTTTTCTTGTTACTGTTTGCAAGCAAAAATATGTATTTTAGGATGTTTTTATTCAGATCTTTATGAATATTTAAAAATAAAGACAAAGTATTAGTTATATTTGATCTTTAATTTTTTAGATACAGCTAGCTTTTGAAAGTATAGTCATTGATTTAAACATTGATTTAAACTTTTAAAGCTGTTTTACCATCTGGTGTCTGTTGGGCAGAATATTTTTATTTTCAGTGTTTTTATGTGTGTTTTTTTCCCTACTCAGTATGTGTGTATGCACTAAGTATGTGTACTTAGAGGTGTGAAATTATGAATTTACAAATTCAGTAATAAATGCCAGGCTGTTAAATTTTGCAGTTGAAAGTGTTTCCATGTTTTCTTTTCACTGTGCACTGAATTGGAAAAAATGAAAATTCTGAAATATTGCTCTGTGGGCTTTACTAAGTCATCTCTGTTCTAATTATTTGACTTTTCAGTTTGCTATTTTATGAAGTTAATATTTTCATGTTTCATTAGAAAACTGTTAGTATGGGGATGGTTTCTTAGCTCAAAGACATACAAATAGAGGAAGCAAACCCAGGCTTTGGAACTGTAGGATATACCGAGATCTAGCACCATTATTATTTCTGGCATCTCAGTTTTATCATTATCCTATTTGAGTATTCCATTAAATGGTGTTTTATAAGATGCCTTGTTTTCCACGGCTATAGGTACACCAGATGAAATGAAACGGGTTAATGTAATAGGTTACTACTTGTAAAGCTCTTACATTCTTATAATAACTGATCACAATATTCCTTAGCAAAAGGAAGGAAACTGTATTTTAATAAAGGAAAATAACCGTTTGTATCTTAATTTATATAGGAAAGGACACCAGAGCTGTCGGGTTCTCTTTGATCTTCTTTTTATTTCTTTCTATATGTGTTCACTGTTTTTGATCAACAGCAACCTCTGTGCAATAATTCTGATGCTGAGAAATGAAAGAATTAGGAAAAAGTGTGTGGCTTTTGCATGCTATCTTTATTTTTTATATGTGTACTGTTTCGTTGATTAAAACATAAATGGCTGTCTTCATGGGTTTGTTAAATCCAACTTTAAATGGTGGAAATTTCAAAAGCACTTAATAAATATTTTCGTTTGAGAAATGAGTCTTGTCTCTCAACCTACATAGACTCCACAAACCAGTCATCTGCCCCTTTGCTTGTTAAACTGCCTCGGCAAAGGGGCTTCCATTGATGGGCTCTGTAGCCTGAAGCAGCAGCATCATAAGCTGTTCTGACCTTTACGCAGCTCTGTGTGGTTGGCTTTAAGTCTGCCCTCGCTGTGCGGACCTGCACGGATTGAGATGGCCATTCTCATTTACTTTTACTTGTTGGTCTTTACATTCCTGAAGAAGCTTATGTGAGGATGAGTACCATCACTCCATGTATTTTATTAGAATGTCCCAAATTATATTTTAAACAGGTTAAAGAAGACCAAGTCAAACAAATGGACATAGAAAATAGCTTTATTACCAAGTGGAAAGACACTCAAGTGAGTAGTAATAGTTAGATCTCCAGAGAATAAAAAGAATTTTTCAAAAAAAAAACCAAAAACTTCCATTGTAAGTAGATACATTTGTTGTGTTTATTGTCAAGTTTCTATTTGAAGCAAAGTAAAATTAATGGGCAAGGAGACCCAACATAAAAATAGTTACGTAATTCAGCAGCATGATATGCATAGATGCAAAATGCCGAAGTTCATTCATGTAAATTTTTCAAAATATAAAAGGAAAAAATCAGTGTTAATCTTATCAGACTATCCTTTAAAAAAATCAGTTTTTATTTATAAAAGCACTATTGAAAATGTCAGTGGATTTCACAGAAAGCATTTAAAGCCAAAAATACTAGAGTAAATTGAAAATTCAGACTCCCTAGTGATTCTATCCATTCCAATTTTGAACATATAAATTATTTCTTATATGCTTTTGCTTTGCCTGCTCTTGGATGATTGTATCAGTGGGAATGTTTCATGTGATCTCTGTAACATATGCTAATTTATGTCTAAAGTTGACGTTTCTAGATCTTCTCTCGTTTTCCTCACTCCTGTTATATTGGCTTTGTGTGTTCACGCTGCCCTACACTTTTCCAGGATGCCTCTCTCCTTTTTTGAAGGCTGTTCATTGGCCTTGCTTAAAATTGATCTTTAATCCTCTTTACTGGATGTTTCTTTGTTACTAATGTTGTGGCCCCTCCCCATAATAAAGAAACAGAATTTCTGGAGGATGAGGCCCAGAAATCAGGATTTTAAAAAGATTCCCAGGTGATTCTAATGTGCAGCCAAGGTTGAGAACCACTGTTGTGGAGGATTCAGGGTACCAGTGTAAATAATAGAAATCGGTCTAATATATTCTGCTTATTAGATGCACTCAGAGAATGAGGCAAATGCTGCCTTATTAGTCAAACCTTAAATCCACCTCAGTACTGAACGATCCTCTCCTAATTAGAGAGGCCACCTGAGCCATCATTCTGTATGAAGGAGATGAGGACAAGCCTTCATTCCGGTGCCTACATCCCTGAGTACCAACGCTCTGAAACTGATTTCCTAAAGGAGTCTTTCCTCCCTTTTGACCCAAAGTAATTAACGCAGCCTGCAGGGGAGTTAGCTGTAACACTCAAAACCTGGCTCGTTATTAGCTCGTTCTCTTGGGTTCTTGCTTGTTGGGGAAGAGTTTCATTCATGAACTTAGGGCTTGTGTGAGCCCAAGAGATCTTCTTTGACAGCATTATCTGTGCTGTTTTACATAAAGCACGAGGGCGCCTCTACATTTTTATATTCAAAGTACTTCTTCCATATTCATAGTACAATAAGGGAATGAGTCTGGAATGTGTTTCTACTTCCGTATAAGACAGAAGAACAAAATATTATCTGTAAAATAGAATAATTGGGGGAGGAAAGTAGCAGTGTTTGGAAAAATCTCTTATTCGCTTGTGTTTTTCTCTGTTTCCTCCAGCTCTCCTCTGGAGTATTTTTCTGACAGTGTCTCTGTCTTATCCCTGCTCAACTTTCTTAGCTGGGCTTGTTTTTGGCTTCACTCTATGAGTTTGTGGTGTTTGCTTTTTTAATTTTTAAAGAAGTGTCCTTCCTGGAGAGTTGTTTATGCAAGCACAATGAAAAGTTAAATGTCACCTGTATTTCCTCTCCCCTAGGATTTTTGTACAGCATCAAAAGTGAGAAAGGAAAATGGGAAATCAGCTTTTCTAAACCTACAGTGTCAAAATAATTAAGAACTCATTTCCAAAGTACATTTTTAATGTTTGCCCCACAGATTTACTCAGTAGGTTTTACTCTGAGGCAAATTTAACTTCAGAATGATCCTTTCTCCATTAAAGATTAGAGGATGGATATTATTTCCAAGTGGTTATACACTTAAGGGAATTTCTGGAAAAAGCTACTGAAAATATGTAGAGATTCGTGTGGTTCTTTAACTTTCATGTTATATTGTCAATCCATGACGATATCTTATTCTTTTTATATTCTGGCTTGTATCTTCTTCACTTAGAATGTCTTCTCAGGTACAATAGTGACCCAAAATGCCACTAATGCTTGGCTAAAGAGAATTAAAAATGTATCTTTATTATCTACCTTATTACTTCACTTCCATTTTTTTCTTTCCAAATATACTTTTTCTATTTGTAGTTTTAATACAAATCTAACCTAATTTACTCTCAGATTTCAATTTTTGGACATATTATCTCTGAAAATTTAGCAGGAGATATTTTAGTCTACCAATTTTCTTAATTGTTAGTATTAGATCCATACTATAGCTTAGAGCAGAATTCTATATGGCTCATTTTATGTTCTTATTTTGTTGAACAGCTTCTGTTTTCGTAGCAAACATAATTTCATTCTAGCCAGATTCATTATTTCTGTAAGAATATGAGGGTGTTTGAGGACTCTCACTCTTCAGTAAGAGAGAAAAAGCCTTACACTGACTTGCTGATTGTAACATTTCTGTACATTCCTTGTCCTTAATCCACCATATCTGGTGGATGGGTACCATCATGCTCTTACTGGAGATTGGCTTCTTTTATTATTATAAAATATTTAGAGATAGGACTGGGACTTTGTCATGGTGTTGTATGTGTGTTCTTGCAGCAGACTTACACTTGCTCTCTTCACATCTGCCCTTTTCCAGGTTTCCCAGGCTGGAGACCTGTTAACTGAAGTGTATGTGGAGAGGAAGGAGCCGGACTGCAGTATTATAATCCGGGTGAGTCCAAGAGATGGAGGCAAAGACCACTGTTGGAAATTGCAGGTGTTAGAATGAATTTACATGTTCTGAATTGTTTATTGTTTCTCAATAGCTAATGTTACTTGTCCATTTCAAACCACGACTGATACAGGATGGACTTTTCAAACCAGTTTCTTCTGGGAATTCCATGTTTCAGTCATCTGCGAAGGGCACATCTCATGTGCTTTCAGTTAAGGTTAGGATTTTTTGTAGGTACTAGAAAACAACCTTAGCTTACATTTTTGCTCCGTTTCTTCTTAGGTTCTTAACTTTAGGCAAGTTACTTATTCTATTTGCGCCTCTATCTTCTCACCTGTAAAGTGAGGAAAAAGTACAGTATTTACATTGTAGCATTGATATGAGGCCTCAGTAAGCCAGTACATGTAGAACACTTAGCAAATTGCTCGACACACAAGTGTTTAATAACTATTGTTATTATTATTATTCTCCCACCCTTGTACCCTGTACTTTGGCTTTTAGTCTACCAATTTCCTTGAGTATTGGATAACTCCGTTCTTTCCTAAAACTATTATTCATTTTTGTTAAGGAATTAAGAAAATCCTTGTTGTGCTATCATAACTAGCACTTAGTCTGCCTTGGAAGAATAACCGTGGTATTTCAAATTCCTACTCAGTAGGAATACAGTCTCTGTCTAAGGAATAGACATTCCGCCGTGTAGCAGGAGAGATTCAGCTTAATCTTCTTATCTTTTTTCAAAGTTAAAGATTAACTTGATATTAGATATTTCTGGACTTCAGTTTTGTTAAACGTGTATCATCTTTTGTTTGTTTATGTATGTTTAATAATTACGTGTTCTGACTATGTAGCACTGGTAGCCTTCCTTTGATCATGGAACTGATCTGTGATCATAGGCTTTGGTCACATCATATTCCTTATGCTGTCACAGGTGGTGATAATAGGGAACCAGAGGAACCCATACAGGTTAATCAGCACAATTCCAATGTGAGAGTTGGTATTCACAGCCCATGACTTAATTCCACCCACACCTGAACTCTTTAGTAAGCTCAGTTTAATCTTAATAAATAATGAAAGCCATAATAGAAGGTAGTACAGCTGAGCACAGTTTTGTTATTTTAAGTACAGTATTTAGACAAAGGACTGTCCAGTTTCACCTTGCAAATTTTCTTTAAAAACATTGCAAAAAAAAAAAAACTACACAAAAATAAATGTTAACATTTGCTTAATGCTTAAGCCTTTGCCAAAAATCTTTTAAGTTGCATTTATCTCAGCTGATCATTACCTCCATCCAAGCAGGTAATGTCCCAAGTTTATAAGAATAGAAACTGGGAATTAATAAGCATTAAGTCCAGGACACAAACCTGGATCATCATATTCCAAACCTGATGTTCATTCCACTGACTTGGATGTTCTTTAGAAAAACGATTTCCCATGTATCCCTCCTGGAATTGTAGGTGTTCTGAAGAGGGGCGCTGGGTTTTCCCTGAGACAAAGAATGGAGTTGAGGCACATGTTTTATTGATTATTTTGCAAGTTTGGTTTCTCAGTAATTTATTATTTTAAGAAAAGGCTATACTGAAAGAAAAATTAAAGCTATTCAGATGAACAACATCATTAAAAATATTAACCTAATGTTTTTACTGCTTAAAGTTCTCTACTTTCCCCAGATACTGTCTTTTGTTGTGTTTTTTTGTTTGTTTATTTTGCCTTTAAGTTTATACTGTATTGGGCTTTTCTAAGTGGAAAACAGTGGACTTCATGTATAATTAATGTATTCCAAAGAAAGTACTGGATTCCACAAAGCCCAAAAGATAGACCATAGGAGTTACCTGTAATGAAAAATACGTATATTGTTTATACGTGTGCAATATGCTTATAATCAATAATGAACTGGAGAAATGGGAGCACATTTCTAAGAAATTTTAAAACACTTAGTTTACTGAAAATGAGCAGTTAGAATATTCTAACGCTTAAAACATCTTTTATTTGTTTAACATTGTAACTAAATTCTCATGGAAGAAAGCCGGCTTGCTTTTGGCCGGTATGAATTTCAGATTAGCATAAACAAAAACGGGAAGAAACAAATCAGAAATCCCCAAAGTTCCTGAAGAAGGCGGTGTGCGTGTGCGGCGGCCTGAGGCTTTGGGTCTTGTAGAGCTGGCCCCAGACTGGCACTGCAGACCCTGTCCTGTGCCCGGAAATCTTGGCTCCACGCTTTGGTATCCCACCATCTGTCACTTGGCAGGACAGGGCACACCACAGGCCACTACAACCCTGGGGCTCTTTGGCATGGCAGACAGCAGTCAACTGTGCATAATTTAGGCATCAGGCTGAATAATAAACCAAGCCACTGTGAACTCTTGATTATAGAGCTGACGAGTGAAAAGTCTTACCCCTGGGAGGCCATTGGATTTGCTGCCTTGTAACAGTCTTTGCATGTGTGACTAGGTATAGTCTTCCCTCTGAGTAACCTAACTGCTCACTCAGTGAAAAAAAAAAAATCTTCCTGTCAGAGGGAAGGTAGGGGACGGTGGGGGTAAGGGGGAGAGATCAACCAAAGGACTTGTATGCATGCATATAAGCCTAACCAATGGACACAGACAACAGCGGGGGAGGGCATAGGTGGGGGGTTGGGAGGTAATGAGGGGATGAGGACACATAAGTAATAAAATATATATATTAAATAAATAAATAAATAATTCTTCCTGATTATGTCTATGTTGTAATAACTTTTTAAAATTATGTGTTTTCTTTTTATTGATTTTGGAGAGAAGGACAGAGAGAGAGAATCATTGATCAGCCTTCTGCACATCCCCTACTGGAGAGCAAGCCTGCAACCCAGGCCTGTGCCCTGACCCAGAATTGATGGGTCGATGCTCATGATTCATGGGTTGGTGCTCAACCGCTGAGACAAATCAGCCGGGCCAAAGTTGCAATAACTTCTTGCACTCACATTGAAATGTATTTTATGAGAAGATCTGAATAGGCTATCTTTTCTATGTGCTTAGAGCAGCTGGTTAAACATGCAGAGAAGAAACTTGGGGTATCATAACATGTGCATGGCGAGTATTATCATCCTAGCATCAGGCTGTGCCTGGGTCTGACATATATTTTAAAAGGGTTTTGCCTCTTTTACAGATATCTCCTGTGATGGAAGCAGAAGAATTAACTAATGATATGTTAGCATTAAAAAATATTATTCCTACCCCAGGTGATCTCTGGGCCACATTTGAAGTCATTGAAAATGAAGAGCTAGGTAAGTGATTTTCATACCAGTTATTCTTAAATTCCTTCACTGTAGAGAAATGCTGTTTTTGTGACATCATTGCTAAATTTTATGTTATTCTGATGATTATCATTATGAATCCCCTATGCGTCAGTGCATGTGCCGATACATGTAATTGTCACTTGAGGTTGCCCTCCTATGCTTTTATTCATCAAAATAATTGGATTATTTTATTGACTCTAAAAATATAGTGCAAAGCATTGGGCATCTATGTTGCTGCCTTAGGAAATAAGGCTTTTGTTTATAAGGAAAAGCAGTTTCATTTGTAACAATATTCTAAATGTCACCACCACCGTCCACATTACTCCTCTACGCTACTAACTGAACAAAAAGAATGTTGATTTAAAAGATTATTTATTATTTTAAAAAATGATTTGCTTTCAGACTATCGGGACCCTATTTTGTCAACATTTTTCTTTTCATACATCTCTTTAATGGAGTGGATAGATGTTTTGTCATCTCTTATCTCAGTTGTGCAAATATAAGGAGAGCTTTTAAAACCCCTCAACTACTTCAGTAGTAAAGTGCTGAATAAGCCTAACATTCTAATGACATAGTTTGGTTTCAAAGACCTCTAGGAAAATAAAAAATAAGATGCAGAATGTCTTTGTGCTTTGACCATCTGTCTAGCTGATACCTACTAAGGTCTTGGGACCCTGTCAAGCATAGCTGTCGAACTGCCAACCGTAAAATGTTGCCACTGCAAGCTCAGGATAAAAATGAAAATTCAACGTTGAAATACCCCATCGGGTACTATGAGGAATGTTGTAATCAAATTAGAACAAAATGGGATTATCACGTAGTTTCTTTCATTACTCCATTCTTGATGTTTTTAGGCCGTCATTTTTTTAAATCATGCACAGTTCTTTAAGAATCTTATTTGTAGCTCTGGCTGGTGTTTCTTAGTGGTTAGAGTGTCAACCCATGCACCAAAAGATTGAGGGTTCGATTCCTGGTTGAGGACTTGATTCCTGGTTAAGGGCATGTACCTGGGTTGCAGGTTCTCTCCCTGGCCCTGGTTGGAGGAGGCCACAGATCGATGTGTATGTCTCACATCTATGTTCCTCTCTCTCATTCTCTTTCTCTCTCTCTCTCTCTCTCTCTCTCTCTCCCTCTCCCTCTCTCTACCGCTCTCCCTCTCCCTCTCCCTCTCCCTCTCCCTCTCTCTTCCCCCTCCCTTTCTCCCTTCTACTCTCTCCAAAAACCATTGGAAAAAATATCCTCGGATGAGGATTAACAGTAACAAAAACATCTCATTTGTATTAAAATGTTAATTGGCAATATTCACTGTCAAGAGTCAGTGACTCTGATGCTTTGGTGTTGGTCCACCTGCGTCTCCTCCCCAGGCAGGGTCAGGCTTTCCCTCTCACAGAAAGTGTTCTGGCAGATGACTCCCGTGGCCACCCACCCCCAATGCCAAGTCTGATGGCTTTGCTGCAGGCTTCACAGCACTTTTCCTTTTTGTGGCATTTATTGTTAATGACCATTCCCCTTTTCTGGCCCTCTGATTATCGTCAATTCTTCTTCCTTTGTCTCCTAAGAGGTGAGTTTCTGCTGCTCTGATCTCCTTTGCCATCTTTTCTCATTTGACATGTTCTTTATAGATAAGGTTCTTCCATTCTTTGTGTTTGACTAACACGTGTGAGGGGGTGTTCCCTGAATGTTCTTTACTCTTTCTCCATCTGACCTCCTTTAATATGCAGACTAAGGTTTTAGTGCACTTTGTTCTGTCTTTCTTTATAGAGCCCATCACATGGACTCATCTTTTTCAATGGGAGCTCGGACGCATCTCTCTCAATGGGAGCTCATCAGAAGGAAGGAGGAACTCTCTTTTTCTATCTCTAGCATTGGGCACAGTGCCTAAAACGTAGTTTCCATACAATTAAAATCTCTTGCACAAGCGAAGCACAATTTTGCATCACTATATGGATTAATGGTGGTAGAGTCTTTGATTTTTGATGTTTAATTTTAAGGCGAGGGGCTAGGTTATCAACTCCACCATATTTGTGAATAAAAGGCAACTGTTGGCATTACTGCCAGGATTACCTTTCTAAATCACAAATAGGATCATATTGCTCCATCATTTAAAATTGTTCCTCTCATTATTTACTCATTGCCTATCCTTTCTGCAAGATCCAGCTCAAATGCCTCTTCTCCATGATGATACTTGGATAAACATAGTTCTCACTTGTCTTTTTCTGATTATATGCTTGTCCTATATAATAAAAGCCTAATATGCTAAGTGTCCAGTTGGCCATTCAACCAATCAAAGTGTAATATGCTAATTATTTGCTAAGGCCGCTCAAATGCTCACTATGACATGCACTGACCACCAGGGGGCAGACACTCCAACTGGTAGGTTAGCTTGCAGCTGTGGTCCAGCTGATTGGGACTGAGCGAGATGGACTGGACACTCCCTGGAGCCCTCCCCAAGTCCCTCCCTGGCTGGCCAAACTCCTCTGTCTCTCCCCGGCCCTGATCGTGCACCAGTGGGGTCCCTCAGCCTGGCCTGCACACTCTTGCAATCCGGGACCCCCTCAGGGGATGTCAGAGAGCCAGTGTTGGCCTGATCCCACAAGGGGAGTGCCTCTCAGCCAGAAGCTGGGCTCATGGCTGGCAGGCGCAATGGTGGTGACAGGAGTCTCTCCTGCCTCTATGGCAGTGCTAAGGATGTCTGACTGACGGCTTAGGCCCGCAGGGAGTGGGCCTAAGCTGTCAATCAGACATCCCCCGAGGGCTCCCAGATCCTCTAGTAGATCTATAATACTGTGTACTGTCTGATTATTGAATAGTAGTATGTATACATCGGGCTCTGCCCTAGACCACATGTTCTTTAGGACCTTTATATCTCTCACTGTCTCTAGCATAGTGCATTGATGTGGAACACATCCTGCAAATATCTTGTTAACTGAGGTGGCACCTGAAATAGATGTATTCTGAACCTGAGTGACCTGGATTGTTGCTTCTTGGACAAATGTATCGAAATGCCGCAGGCACGTAAAAAATGATTTCTGCTTGTAGATGAGCAACTCCTAGGATATCTCAGGGCCCTGGTGAGGCCTGAGACAGCAGATTGTCTCCTGCTTGCCTCTGTATCTGTTGTGTTTCTTGGAGATCCACCGCACGATAAGGAATCAAGAATTTGGGGGTAGGCATCGTCTCCCTACCACCCTGTCCTCTCAAGGGTTGAGTCAAAGCATGCCCCTCTGTCACAGCATGGGGGCCCTGTATCTTTGGGCATCAGTCCTCCCGACTAAGAGGAGCAAGCAGAATGCATGAGGGTAAGAAGGAGATTGTAATAAACTTAGAAATACTGTCTTTAAATTTCATCTTGGAAAATGAAGGGCTTGCTTACCCTGGAAATGACTGAGTATTGGCTTGCATGTGACAATGAGTACATCACAAATGGTACAGGTGGGTTGGGGTGGGGTTGTTGTTATTTTGTTGCTCTTTTGGCTACTTGTCTAATAAAAAAAAAGTTATCTTGTTGGAGCTATAAAAAGAGTAGGAGTCCTCAAGTTGTTTTGATATGTGCATGTCCAAATATATAATCAAAGGAACACCCCATATACCTCAAGGAAGAATACATTTGATGGAGTGCAGAATTCAGATTTGGCAAGGTTTTAATGTTGGGTCAGCTGTTCAAGTAGAAACGCCAGCCGAGAAAACGAAGATGGTTTTCCCAGCTTTTAGAGGAACAAAGTGAGGAGCCCAAAGGGGCCTGTAATTATGTTGGCTTCCTGAAGCAGACGGAGCCGTGGCTCCACCTGACCTCCTGAAATGTTAAAAGCTTTATTGCTGGAAACATGCAGGGAGCATAAAGCGAAATATGAAAAGAAGATGAAGGTGAAGGCATTGGCAGTCACAAGATTGCAGCTGATAGGAGTGTCAGCAGGGGATCGGTGCCTTTTCCAATGTAAATACAAATCCTCCAAGTACGCAGGTAACTGAGGATACATGAATACACGGATAAATAAGTGAACCAGAAGTGCTGGGTTTTACTTTAGGTGTCTGCAAATTTTAAAGCAACAGTCTCTGCCCTGTCATATCCAGTGCCTACTTTGTATAATAATTATTCTTTAAGATTCCCTTTACTCTCTTGAGATAATCTATTATACTTACCATTTTTTAATTAAATCTTTATTGTTCAGATTATTACAGTTGTTCCTCTTTTTCCCCCCTATAGCTCCCCTCCACCCGGTTCCCACCCCACCCTCTGCCCTTACCCCCCCCCACTGTCCTTATCCATAGGTGTATGATTTTTGTCCAGTCTCTTCCTGCACCCCCCACACCCCTACCACCACCACCACCCCGAGAATATAGCACCCTAATTATAATATAAAATGAGAAAGGAGAATGTCTAGTAGAACATATAACTGCCGACACACTTGTGTATGGTCAGAGGTAATGAAAATGGATTCCACACCTGTGTGAACTTCTCAGGGATGTGCCGGCTCCAATGCAGACTGCTGTAAGCATGTCAGTTTGTGGCTCACACATCAGTGGAAGCATTGCTATTGTTGGTGAAGTGGTGTCTTAGTCCATTTGGGCTGTTATAACAGAATTACACAGCCTGGGTGGCTTATAAACTACAGACAGTTATTTCTCACAGCTCTGGAGGCTGAGAAGTCCAAGGTCAAGGTGCTGGCAGATTTGGTGTCTGGAGAGAGAGATCAGCTTCCCAGGACCCAGAGGGCTGACTTCTCTCTCATTTCTCACATGGTGGGAGGAAGCTTTGTGAGTCTCTTTCATAAGGGCACCTGTCCCATTCGTGAGGACTCTGCCTCCCAAAGGTGCTGCCTCCTAATACCATCACACTGGGGATTCGGTGTCAACCTAACAATTTTTTTTTGCAAGGGGAGGGGGGGGTGGTAGGGGGGCGGACAGACATTCAGACGCTCACAAGCGGTGAACAATTCCTAGAAAGTTCTGACAAAGCATGATCGTTTTCTTCCCATATGGTAGTCAGATTCATGGAAAAAAATACATCAGGTTAAAACCATAGAACATATTTTGAGAATTTATATGCATAAAGCAGAGAGTCTAGGCTCAGTTAATTTATAAGTAGGTTTTCACTCTCACTGCCTGGTGGGACGCTTGAAATTACAACACCATTAATGCCACTGAATTGTACATGTAAAATGTGTACATAAAGTGGTACATGTGAAAAGGGCAGATTTTATGTTCTCTGTGTCTGACGACAGTTAACAAATGGTCGAAAGAACAAAAAAATAACTTTTTAAAAGAACTGTTAAAAAATGTTGTATTGGATAGAGAAGAAGTCTTCCTTCGTCCCATCTCCTGAGAGAGGCCAAGCATCCTTGACCCACTGCTGCCAGTCGTTAGACAAGCTGACACCCGCCCTGGGAGAGGCTGTTACCTTCATCAAGAGCTTCTCTTCTAAAGGGTGCTCTTATTTTAATGCTTCACCCTAAAACTGAGCCTGTCCTCTGCTGGGATAGCCCCATATTCTGTAGGTCCTTGACTTGCTGAAAAACAGTAACTTACATTGAGAAGGGCCTCATTGAAATGGCTTTTTCACCGAGCAGATCAAGCTTGTGAGACACTTTCTGTGCAGCAGTATCACAGTGAAATGTTTTGCTAATTCTTCCTCAGAGCTGCTCTGATACAGAAGATCTGTTCATTGTTCATTGGGGTCCCGTCCAGCCCTTCCCTTGATTGACACAACGTGTAGTCGCCCTCTAATTATATGGACAGGACGGGGACAGACTTGCACCACTCGAAGTTTGGCACTAAGACTTTAATTATTGGGGAAGTCATAGTTGTCTAGGGAAATCCTGTGTCATTATCACCAGAAATTTAACCACAATACCTATAATTTCAAGTGAAAAATGGATAGTTCTCGTTTTAACAAGGGCGGCCAGGTATTTTTCTGTAAACAAGGTTTGAAACTATTAATAATGTGATTTACCTAGCTAACTTCCTCCATAACCTGTTCTTAAGTAACTACACTGAATTTTCAGCAATTTTTATGCTATGGATAATACATAAATGAGTTATTTCTAATAATAACTTAATGCCAGATCATTTACACACCATATAATCTATCATGATAGATGATTGTGAATGTAACTATCCATAAAATTATTTGTAGGCATTCATTTATTCAAATACTTTTTTGGTGGTGTCTAGGTTTTTCTATATAAAGTTTTATGTCACCTGGCAATAGTGACAGTTTTTCTTCTTACTTTCCAACTTGGATACATTTTTATTTATTTTTCTTATCTGATTCCTGTGGCTATGACTTCAAATTATAATTAGTTTTATTTTTAAATACAGCTCAATTGAATTATAACCTCTATTAATAGAAGACTACCAATTAATTATAGCTTTGGCAAATTATGGGCAATTATGATCTTTGCCAAACCTATTGCAAAATTATTTGAAGAAAAGCAAGATTGCTGTAGCATAAAATATTTTCTTTAGTTTCACAAAGAATTATATTCTGCCTGTTGATCCACTTACAGATATTTTCCATTAATTATAGTCCACCATAGAAACTCATAAGGTACTTCATTACTCAAATATTTATTGAACATCTATTATATACATACTCAGCACTCTACTGTGTACAGGGATATATTTGTAAACAAGAGGGAGATAAATCTTAAAGATCTGTGGCCCAGTTGCTCTTCTTTCTTTCCCCTCCCTTTCTCCCTCTCTCCCTCCCTTCTTTCTTTCCTTCCTTCCTTCCTTCCTTCTATCCATCCATCCAACATCCACCCATTATTTCTTTCTTCCTTATTTGAATTGCCATCATCATTGGCTTGCTCCAATAAACACAGAATGCAGAACTGCATTACATTGTACTGAATAGTAAGCAAAAATCTGGTATTTACATTGGAGGCAGAAAATTTGTTTTCTTCTTCTGTGGACCTGAGGTTGCTGATAAGTTCTGGAATGCCTGTGGTCATAGCAGGGCAGACTAGTAACTACACTGAATTTTCAGCAATTTGTATGCTATGGAATATGTTAAGAGGAATATTATCTATTTGGTTGTCATACTTGTGATTTTATCACCAATTAAAATATCATGGCTCATATGTGATTATGATATAAACAGATTCTTTCTTGTTTGTCATTGCCATTCCTACTTTAACCAAAATGAAAAGCTCAAATTCTGTGTGCTTTACAGTTAGAAGGGTGTGAAAGAGTTGAATTGACTTACGTTTGGTGATTTTATTGGGGAAGCTACATCAGCATCTTCCTGTTAGAGCTTCTGTTCTTGCTGTTTCAATTATACTATTTTTAGTGTACTGTGAAAGGATTGAATTTTTCCCCCAATATATGCTTTTGTTGTAACTTTTTATTAAATGATTGGCATATTTTGATCAGCAAAAAACTTTTCTATGAGGCTTTCATTATAATGGTAAAATCTATTTTTTAACTCAGTGCTAAGAACTTCTCATGCATTAAAAAATATGATTGCCTAAAACAAAATGTATATGGATGAGTATTTATCAAGGAGAAATCTTTAAGAGGTCATTAACTTCTGGTTTTTGCTTCTTTATATCAACAGTTAATGTATAATATTGTCACATAATGTTTCTAATTGATGTTTCCACCAATAGTTAAACATAGATTAACTATTAGAATATTTATTGATTGTTTTCATATGATCTCTGTTGAAGTTATATTTTATGATTTTATATTAATTGACTACGAATATCAGCTATAAGTTCACTATTGATCAGAAATTATAATATGCTAATCTTTAGGATTAATTTATATTATCACTTGCTACTGGACAAGAGTAATTTTGCTAGTCTTTTCACAATTATTTAATTGCATGTGAAAAATAGACAGATTTCCATAAGCAAACCAGAATGTTGCTTTAAATTCAAAAGAAGGTACTGTAAGCACGGCCAGTGTTGCTCAGTGGTGAGCATCAACCTATGAACCAGGAGGTCATGGTTTGATTCCCGGTCAGGGCACGTGACTGGGTTGTAGGCTTGATCCCCAAAGGGGTGCATGTAGGAGGCAGCTGATCAATGATTCCCTCTCGTCATTGATGTTCCTATTTCTCTGTTCCTCTCCCTTCCTCTCTGAAATCAATAAACACATATTTAAAAAGATAAAAAAAGAAGATAGTATAAGATACTGATTTTTTATATATAAGGTTAGCATTATTTCTGAAATTTTATCTAAAGGATAGCATCTGTGATTTTTTAAAAAAATCATTGTGCAAACCACAAATGTTCCTGATAGATTCATTTATGCAGTAAATTTTATTATATACTGGTGTTCTAGGTGTTAACAGTCCCTTTTATGTAGTCTTAATGCTATATTTGTGTAACAAGCTATGATTATGCTTATTGTTGAATACAGATTTTTTAAAGGATTTAAAGAATGTGTAATTATAAAAAATGATATTTTAACTTGCTTTGGTTTTACTTTGCAGAGCGCCCTCTTCACTACACAGAAAATGTGTTGGAGCAGGTGCTTCGGTGGAGCTCATTAGCTGAGCCTGGCTCTGCTTATCTCGTGGTGAAGAGGTTTTTAACCACCGACACCATCAGACACTATAACGGTAGGTGCTGCTGTTATCTCACATTGCAACTCTGACGGAAAGTTCAAGTGGTTGAAGGATAGTGACTACAGCACAAGTGGCATTTGCAAATGTCAAAAGTAAAAATGAGTAGCTAACTGCAGATCCCGCTGACATAGTATTGTCCAAGAGGAGGAAGAGCAGGTATGTGCACAGGAGTGCCATGTGCCAGAGTCAGGTTCCCTGAAGCCTAGCGCTATGGTAATAGTTGGCTCATCGGATGGTACCAAGTTAACGTTTTTGGAAGGGACGGTTTATGTTGGAAGGGCTTCTTGCCATACTTCACTGTTTTTCTGATGTTCAGATAGCTGGTGAACCTTCTTCCTGAATTATGAAGTTCTCTGGGTATCCAGTGGCTCTCAGGGGTGGGGCAGTATTGTCTCCCAGGGGACATTTGGCAATGTTTGGAGACATTTCTGACTGTCACAGCTGGGTGGGGTGGTGCTTCAGGTCTTTAGTGGGAGACAAAAGGTATGCCACTAAGCATCCTACAGTCCACAGCACAGCTCTTTACAACTAAGGATTATCTGCCCCAAATGTCAACGGTCCCCATGCTGAGAATTTCTGATTTAGATAATCTGTGAAATCTGTTCTAGTTCTTAAATTCTGTAGTTTTCATTGTAACACTGAGATAAAGAACAATTATGGAGCTTAGGAACCAAGTCCTGTCAACATTATGAAACACATGTAATAAGTTCTTGTGGTTTCTTTTCTTTTAGAAAATCAGCCAACTTGTCAGGTAAATGTATAGTGTTTTCCGGTGAGAATATTCTAGTATTCCTCTAAATGTCTAATTCTTCCATGCTGCGAAACACTTGAAACCCACACTTAGACGTAGTACACTTAGACATAATACCTCAGCTCTTGTTTGAATGTTAATGGGCTGGCTTTGTGAATACAAATAGACAAAAATAGGATCTTAAAAGGCTGTGGTGTAAATTGAGGTTTTGTGCAGGTGGAGTGAAAAATAATCCAAATAAGGAGACCATTATGTTCTGTTGGTCTTGGGGGGGCGAGGAGATAGAGCAGGTTGAGAGCAATGACATTTGAATTAAACTCTTTATGCTGATTAAAGACAAGAAGAATGGTAGTGTGACTGAACATGGGCTCTGCCCACAAGCTGGGTAGGAAGACGGGGCAGTATAATGATGCCTCCCATACTCCTGTGCCTTCCTGGGGTTGTGAGTGTGTCCTTCTGTTGTGAAAGCATCATGCCTTTATAAGGTCTAGACCGACACCTTGCGTAAGAGCTGGAGAACCCCAGAGTGGAGGCAGGCTTACTGGTCAGTGACAGTTTTAGGATTTGGATGAAGCATTCTCTAGAGTAACTTTGGTGTTACTCTCGTGTCTCATTCCTTCCTCGAACAGGGTGGAGCTGAAGCACATACCTGCCCTTGCGCTATTCCTGCCTCAGTTTGCCAAACCAACATGCAGCTTATCATATCTATACTTCTTCCTACCAGGAAACGGTCTCATTGCATGAACAACATCAGGTTTTAGTGTAACACTGTCAGCAAGTACATTAATTGGACCATTTCACATTAGTAGTTATTGTATTTTGGGTCAAATAGAGGAGTACCTATGAAGTACATTTTTAAAATACTCTTTATAGTTTTCTAGCCAACAAAATATGTATAAATGTTGTTCATTAGAGCTTGATTTATATTTAGATTGCCAAAGCAAAACAATCGCTTTCACTGTGGTGGTTCTGCATCTGTGTGGATTTAGGATGACCCCTTTAAATCGGCTCTGGCCTGTGGTTTGTGTGTGTGCGTGTGTTTTTAAATCAACTTCTTAAGTAATGATTTTTGTCCCCTATACTTGTGTATTATAGCAGCCTGGCATTTAGAAGCACGTTTTATGGGATATACGTGGTGATAGATTTTCAGGGAGTTAGATGTTCAATCTGCTTTGTCTCTGTCTTGGCAAATGTCTCCTAAATCAATCACAATGACCACCAACTCCAGAATCATTGCTTCGTTCCATACATCCACTTAAACTTGGCATCTGAAAGGAAAATAATGAGAGTAAATGGAATGTGATGTCTCTGTCAGTTCGTTAGAAATATTGGCGTCACCTCAGAAATACATTGCTCTTCGCAGTAAGATGCAATAAGGTTAGCTATTTCTCTCGCTGAAGGTTTTCTTTTTCTAAGCTGGGGCCCAAGTAGAAGTCAGCTAAGTTTGAAACTAGGGTGGTTGGCTGCAGCCACGTTCTCTCTCAGTAAAACAATAGCTAATGCGTTAACATTTTTTGAAGCATTGAGTAGCAATAACCTTTGCACCCTGTCCACGCAAACGTGACACCTAGTTGCCACAAATTTTACTCTCTGTCCACCTAACATTATTCCAACTATATATTTACACACAAAAATATCTCTGTGACTTGCATTTTATTAATTGCATTGTTACAGGAGAATTAAACTTCCCTGTCGCTCGTAGGAGTGAGGTATAGGTTCTTAGGAAATGGCTGAAAGAATTTTCAGAAGCCCCGACAGGCGGAGGTGGAAGAAGGCTTTATTTGGTGAAGTTATGTCTCTCAGGTTCCAAAGTCCCCTGCCCCTTAAGCCAGTCCCGGAAAAGGTGCAGCTGGGGCTCCAGCAGAGCCAGAAGCCAGGCCATGTCCAGAGCTTCCCTTCCATGTTGTAGCCGGTGTGGCTCAGCACCCACACTCATTAAAGTCCATTAGTCCCTGTGGGGAGCAGCCCCACACGGCTGTGAGCCCCTGCCACAGGAGTCACAGGACCCAGCATGTGAGAGAGAAGAGTGAGAACTTCCATTGTTTGAAGTGTATTCAGGTTTCATGTGCTTGCAGTGGCCATGCCCATTTTGACCACTAATTTGTTTCTGGCTGTGATGGGCAGATAGGCAGGCACCTTTCCACATCACTCAGACCTTACTGGGCATGGTCCCTTCCCCCATCACTCAGTGGGGAGCAGACTTGGAAAGTGTCAGATGCAGCTTTTGGGCAAAGCTGTGTAAATGGCATGCCTGCCTCTAGTCTTCCCTTTCCTCCTTTCCTGTAATTACCAGGTTATTACAACGGCATCCATGTGATAGTTGTTTATTAATGTCATAAATTCTAAGCATATCCTTTCGATTGACATGTTTTCACCACCTTCATGCTAAATGAAGAATTTTTATCAAATAATACGTTTGGAGGTTTAGGAGTGTTAGTTTTCTGAGTTTCCTCACTTTTTCTGAACAGTTTAAAATGTAGACATAGCCGTAGGAATAGATTTAGAATCAGCCAACACTTAATTTCTGCTCATTCATTTAAGGTAATGAGGTAACATACCTTGCTTTTATAGAAGTATACTAGAGTAAATGAATTTTCTGTTGCCTCTACTTAAAAATCAATTCTGTGCTTTTCCAAAGCGACATTTGATTTCTTAGAAACAGTTTGCGCCATTGTCATTATTGTAATGAGGAGTTAACTAACTTGAAAAGAAAGATAATAGTCCTCAAATTTCTTTTCTACCCCATGGATTATGACCGAGACATTGAGATAGGGAGTATAAAACTTCATTAAAATGGCTAAGTAGACTTTGTCATAGCTAACCTTATTAGACAATCTTTTATCATTAGCTCTCATATTGAGTTGTTTGAACATTTCTATCACAAGTAAGGCATATATTTATAGCTTCTGTAAGGTTCCAGAATAAATAATTTTATGTTGCTGAAGCCTTATTTTAAGTGCTAAAGTTCTTTAAAAATTACCTCCATAGAATGTAATGCATGGGAGTCTAGTTTTAATGATCTCAATAGGGAAGAAATACTTTTAAGATATAAGATGTAACTCAAATGCAGATCCCTGTGGGTTTCTAAATTTAGATTGCTGCATAGGACAGATGCTTTGGAATTAAATTTGCATTAGAATCCAATAGTTTAAAATGCATCTGCTTCCGGCAAGTTCAGACCTGGAAAGCTGAGCCATCCACTATCAACTGACTCAAGAAAATAAAAAGAAAATGTCAGCAGAAATAGCATGAGTCTATAAGTCATAGTCTAGCTAAAATAATTTACATTCCACTTCCATCAAATCTTTTTAAATCCGAAGGTAAGACCTAGTCCACCTCAAGTGGAAGTATTTTCTTGGGACTTGATGATAGTCTTTGGTTATTCACTGTAGATAGAGTAGGAATGTCCTGACTTTTTCTCATGTTACTATTTGGTACTGAGAAAACCAATTGATAAGTTTCTGTTAGTTCTCTGTTTCATACAGGAATCTGTGGAAAATATAGAGGATTATCTTTTCCCACGAGGAACAGAAAAGCTAAATGTATGAAGACTGTTTAAAAATAAATGTAAATACAAACACAAGATGCTATAAGTGACTACTGTAGGCCAGGATGCGTATGTTTATGCAGAGCTTTCAGGCACAGAAAGGTGATTCAGCTCCAAGGTCATTGACATCCTTCCTAACACTGCATGTCTCTTGGTCAAGGAAATATCTCCCGTGTAATTTTTCTTGTATGTCTTGATCTTCCATTATAAGACTCTATCTCATTCCTTTGCTCACTAAAAGTACCTGTTGAGTAAACTTTTTAAAAATATAAATGAATAAAACACTTTGTAATTGAGGAAGTTTCGGACAAAATTTCACTGGACTGCTCTCTCACTTTTATCTGGGTAGTAAGGGCATGTTTTCTAAGGGAAATTAGCAGTGTATTGTTACAGAGACCACGGTTTGTACTTCTCAGTGTCTTGCTTTAGATGCTTCCTGAGCCATTAAGAACGGGAGCCTAGAAGAGGTTACTATTTGGGTTGACACAGGGGTAGGGTCACTGAATTCTGTTTTGGATGTGTTGGGTTTTACTTGTCTGTGAAGTGTGTCCAGGGGTAGGTGTCTGGAAGGGACCTAAGGAAGCAATGGAGCTCATTGCAGGGGACGTGGTTTTAGCCGTGGGAGAACACCAGATCATGCTGCTTACTTATTACAGAACATTAGAAAGCTGAATATAGAGTTACCATCATTTGCATGTAAGGGATGGGTGTATCAAGAGAGGCCCATGATGTATGAAGGAACAATTAGAAAGCTTTCAAGAAAACAAAGACAGAGCAGTGTCACGGAAATCATCAAAAGAGTAAGTTATAGATAAAGAGTGCAGTGTAAAATGGTATGAGTTCAGGAAAGGCACCCAGATATTTATTATTGTGGTAATGGTGGTGATCATAATTGTGACGATTACTTAGAAGTGTCTCAGTATAAAAGACAGGATTCTGTGTTAGATATTAAGAGACCTGAACTGTGATTCTAGTACACTTGCCTTCTAAACTACATAACCTTTGTGAGCCACAATTTTCTCATTCATAAAATGAGATTGTTTGGCTCAGTGGATAGAGCATTTGCCTGTGGACTGAAGGGTGCCAGGTTCAATTCTGGTCAAGGGCACATGCCCAATTGCTGGTGCGATCCCAATTAGGGAGTGTGTAGGAGGCAGCCGATCAATGATTCTCATCATTGATGTTTCTATCCCTCTCTCCCTCTCCCTTCCTCTCTGAAATCAATAAAAATATCTATCTATCTATATAAAAGCCTAAGCAACTGTTACAACTGAACAGCCAGAACAACCAGTCGACCAGTAGCTATGACGTGCACTGACCTCCAGGGGGCAGATGCTCAACACAGGAGCTGCCCCCTGATGCTCAGTGCGCTCCCACAGCCAACCTCCCACAGCCCCTCCCCCTAGCCAGCCGGCTGGCCCCCATCGGTCCCTGGTGTTAAACTATTCATAGAGACCTGCTTCTGGGTCGAGGTTTCATACGTAGCAGAGCAGCTCCCTCCCTGCAATCTATTGAAAGTCAGCCCTTGACACAAGGGTCTGCCTCACTCCCATCCTCTCCCTTCCCCGGGGGCCGCCTGCCCACCGCAGTGGTGGCGCGGTGGCGAGGGAAGGCAGGGAACTGCACGGTGGCGAGGCACCAATGGCAGCGTCGGTGTCCAGCATCCATTCCTTCTGCACCCAGCCAGGACCTTTGGGTTTCAGGCTGGGATGGGGAACCAGGGGTGGGTGGCAGCAGACGTGGCCCCTTTCCCAGGGGGGCCAAGGACCGGCTCCCTCCTTGGGGCTGGCAGCCAACCTCCCGTGGTCCCTCTCCTCCCCACCCCATGCACAAATTCGTGCACTGGGCCTCTAATATTTAAATAAAAACAAGATGAGATTGTGTTACCTCTACTCCCTACTTCAGAAAGTTGCATGCGAATCACATATCATAAAATACATGAACATTTGAAAAGTCTAAAATGTATACTAGTTTTATATGATGTTTATTTTTTTCTTGATCTTCCAGTTGTATTAAAACATGTCTTCAAGTTTTTTAACTGGAAACTATGCATGAATATTTTAAAATTGTATAACCTTAACACTAAGAAATCGCTAAAGTTTCAAGTCCTGATATGGTGTCCCACTCTGCATCTTTTGTGGACACCATCTAATATGTGGGCCACAGCAACCTGCAGGACAAGTGTGATTTTTCCTGTTTTATAGGAAAAGCAGGAGTTGACATCATAATGACAGTGTCATGGCTACTTGGCTTCAATGCTCTTTCTGTCCACTGCACTTCAGGTCTCAGGCAGGCAGCTGATCACTGTCTGGATTTCCAGGAGAAACTTTTAGATTGGAGATATATTGATACACTCATACATGATAAATTTACGGAGATAGAGTGATAAATTTATGCAAATACGAATTTGGTGTTCTTACCAAAAAGTGTTTTCTTAATAAAATTAGTTGAAAAGACTCCTACACGTGGGATAATCACAGTACTGCATATGAAATATAGTTGATGTTAAATACTCTACCTTAGCCATTTTGCCCTGTTACTCTTACCTGTTTCGTGTTGACAGGAATTTCTCGATCAACTTAAAAATTCTTTGATTCCTTTGTCAGAATTCTGGTAGAGGTTTCTCATATGAGTGCTGTTGAAAGGAAATATGAGGCAAGCTGATGATGTAATTTTAAGTTGCTTAGTAACCACATTAATACCTATATATAGTGACATTAATTTTACTAGTATATTTCATTTAAAGTCATATATCCAAAATATTATCATTTCAACATGTAGTTAATATTGCAAAATTGGGAGACTTTTTTTAACTTTTTTGAACTGTCTTCAAAATCTGTAAGTATATTTTATACTTATAGCACATCTCGATTGAGACTCACCATGTTTTAAGTGCTAATGGGACAGTATAGGCAGGCCTATGTATTACAAATATAAATAGATCCAGTCGGTGGGTCTGCAACTTGTCCGACACACCCCTGACATGTGCTATTCCCAGAAATTACCCATAGGCTTCTTAATGCTAGGAAACAAGTGATTACTTTATAATATCAAAACTGCAAGTATAGAAATGTTTTATATTCTGTTCCAAATAAATGAAAATGTACCTCACTTACAAAAATAATGTACTTTACAGAGAGAAATGCCCTGGAAAGCATCAAAGAGGGAGCCCTGAAAATCAAAGAAGAACCATCTAAAATACTGTCTGGAAATAAATTTCAAGATCGGCACTGTGTTTTACGAGATGGGTATCTGATTCTTTACAAGGACCTGAAGGTATTTGCATATGTAGTATTTGACTATGTACACGTTTCTGTGTGGGTATTTACATTCTTATCTTATACCTTTCTCAGCCCTCTCTCTTGGAAGTCAAGGCCCGTAGTAAATAAAGTAAAATGCAGAGTAAGCTGAGGAATCCTCTCAGCCACTGGGCTTGCCATTAATGCACCCAGGAGCGCAGTGAAAACTCCACATGTGGCCTTTATGAGCACCTCACATTTTTTAGGGCAGGGGATGACTTAAGTCCTAAAGAAAAGTCTTATATGTGTTACTTCAACAAGCGTATTAGTCAGCATCTCAGTCAATAAAATGGACCGGGAGAGTGTGTCATGCCCTAAGGCAAAAGTGGCTTGAGTTTAGCTAATGGAAATCACTAAATGCAAATTAAAACTCTGATATACTATTTTACTCTTTAAGTTGACTAAAATTGTAAGAGTGACAACACCTAATGTGGGCAAGGACGTTGGTCAACGAAAACTCTCATAAATTGCTGACGGAGGGGCACAGTCACAATCACTGTGTAGAAATGTTGGGCAGTTGTTAGATACGGTTATTAGAGCATTTACCCCGGGACCCAGCAGTTCTGTTCCTGGTTATTATGTCCATAAAAGTGTTTGTTCAGCAATGTTCATAAGCAGCTTTATTCACAAAAGCTGCAACCTGGAAACATTCCAAGTGACTGTCAATATAAGAATGATAAGTTCATACAATGGAATCCTCTTCAGCAGTAAAATAAGTGAATACTCATGCATGCAGCAACATGGATGCATCTTGAAATCCTTGTGGAGTAGAAGAAGCTTCACACAAAACACTACCATCCGAGTCTGTCTGTAATTCTAAGATCGGGCAAAACCATGAATGGTGACAGAAAGTAGAAAGTGTTTGCTGAGGTGACAAGAAAGATTGTAGGTTCGATTCCTGGTAAGGCACATTTCTGGGTTGTGGGCTCCACTCCCAGTAGGGGGAGTGCAGAAGGCAGCCGATCGATTCACTCTTAATCAATGTCTCCCATTTCTCTCTCTCTCTCTCCTTCTCCCTTCCTCTTTCTCTAAACATCAATTAAAAATCTTTTTAAAAAAATATTCTCTATCTAGTTTTCAGTGGTGGTCACATGGGTATTTGCAGTATCATCTCTAATTCCTTGAGATTCTGGTAATACCCATGTAATTACTTTAAATGCTAAATGACAGCAGGACCTGGAGATACTTTTTATTTTGAATTATACAATTCACTTGAGGTAAACATTGCTTGCATAATACTGTAAGTGTGTGGCACTTCACTATGTTGTTTTGGTGATGTACAAAGAAAGAACAGGGTAGTCACATCTGTTAATATGTTATGAAGAGAGGATAGTTAGCCCCATTTTAGGAAAGTATCTGTTGAGCTCTCCACACCTTTAACCCCTTTCCCTCTGTGTTTCTCCAGAGAAGCCTCCGTGTGTGGCCTTAAATAAATCTTAACATTCCAACTTTGTGTAGACATCTCATACTCACTTTTAAAGACAGTGGGATGTCCAGGCATGGGGGCTGGTAGGACAGCACTGAAGTCTGCAGCCCTTATCCCTCCATTCAGAGGTCTGTCTTATCTTCCCTACTTGAACTTCCACTTCGCCATTCCATCTGATAAGACCCAGCAGGGTGTCTGTGCAGGTACCAAGATACTGTTTGTTATTCTTCTTCAGATTTTTTTTTTTTTCAGTACAAGAAGGGTGGAGTTTGCAGAAGTAAGCCACATAAGAATTTGGGGTTAGTGAACCAAACACCAGATTTCAAGGTTCACGAACTTAGGTTTATATTCGTGAGAGTAAATGTTAAAAACCACAGCTGACCTTTAAGTCTTCTAGGTTGAATTTTATTTGGTTTTCTTCAGGGGCTCACCCACCGTAGTCTTTTTTAGACGGAGTTCCTTCATCCTTGTCCTTCTGTATACTTATGTTGATTAAGAGTCATTTTGTAGTTGGATGACAAATTAGCGTATTTAAAAATCAGCCTGAAGTTTTTAGCCTCAATAAGGAACTGATACTCCATTTCTAGAAATCTAGCCATAAAGGAAAATATATCCAAAATATATATGTTATTAAATTATCTACTATGATTATAAGAGCAAACATTTAATAATAGTGACTAAGAGCAAATCCACCATGTAAATTCCAGGCCTTAGCATCGCTGCCACAGAGGCCACTGGTCACCAAAGCATAATTTTTTATCTTCCTGCTTACTTTTTCTGCTATATTCTCCTAACCTGTGTTCTCTGTGGAAACCAAGTTTTTATTTTATAAACATACTAGAAGCCCGGTGCATGAATTTACGCACAGATGGGGTCCGGCAGGCCGGGCAGGCCGGGGGGAGAGGCCACCGGAGGTTGGCTGGCCAGCCTCACCCCTGATTAAGGCGGGGGAGCCGATTGGAGTCAGCCATAGGAGTGGCTGGCTTCGGGGAGAGGCCTGAAGAAGACCCACTGAGCTTTGGCCAGGCAGACTCAGAGCTGGTATCTCTGTGTGTACATTAGACACAGCCTGGCACTAGCCTTTGTCTGTTGGTCAAATCCATTACATCAAAAAACTTGTTCCCCTTCTTCTCTTTGGGCCCTTACAACACATACAGGCCAATTGGGAGACGCAGGCCCAGTGGCAGAGCCAGGCCCCACAATCACGCTGAATTTAGGCCTAACACAACTGGGTAGCAATCTCCATGGAACCAGAACACACTGTTTTAAAGTCTTAATTCTACCCTAAAATGTGCCCAGCTACTCCTCTTTAGCTGGGATAGACTGAACTAAGGGAACCAAAGACCGAGTTTCCTTTGAGGTGGGATCCACCAGGAGACGGCTGGTGGCAAGACCCCTCAGGCGGCTGCCTTCCCCCCAGGCTCGGTGTGCTCTGAGCCAGTCCGTTTCTGGTGGTGCCAGGTCCTGGGCTGCTGGTGGGGCAGCAGGTCCACAGGGTTTCTCTCCGCCGCCTTCCTGGCCTCCGGAGCAGTACCCTCTGGCCCAGCGCACTAGGTGGCTGTCACTAGAGCTGGGAATCAAAGAGCGAAGGAGATGGCCCACGCAGAGAGGGACCCACAGGTGGCCAGGCAGCACCCCCCACCCCGCTTCTCAGTCTCGCTCGCGTGGATCAGGAAAAAGCCTGTTCCCTGAGACTGGCGCCATGTGGGGAAGGTCGCAGCAGGGAGAGGGGTGCCCGCCTGGTGATGATCATCTCGGTGCCCAGCTGATTGAATTCGTCCCACAGAGCCTTCATCTCAAGCTGCACGCTCACACCAGTCACCTTCGCGTTCTTCTTTACCAGCACCTTCGGGCCGCTCAACTGGCCCCGGGGCCCTTGGGGTCCACAGCGGTGCTGGTGGTGGCCCCTGCGGCCATTGTGTCATAGCAACTGGTCATTCTGCCTTAATGGTTGCTGAGCTTTTATTATATAGACTTCCCACCCTTTTCAAAGGTGGCTGCTTTCATAAAGAGCAGATTTCATAGTAAGAGTTTAAGTTTTATAGAACTTGTACTGGGTCGAGCTACATATTTGTCAAGTGGGCTTTTGTGCATTGTCTTAGGATTCTAATAACTTGTTTATATTGCTATTTCAGTGAAGCAGGGTGTTCTAAATTTATAATAATAGCTATAATTCCCTGCGTGCTTTCTACATTCCAGTTACTAGACTAAAACCTTTATAGGCATTTTTCTCATTTAATCTGTGTAATAACCCTTCATAGTAACTCTACTTTCTCATGTAATCATCGTAATGACCCTATGCGATAGTCAATATTGTTATTATCCGTGTTTACAAGCAAGAAATAAGGCCCTAGCCAGTTTGGCCCAGTGGATAGAGAGTGTCGGCCCTGAGACTGAAGGGTCCTGGGTTAGATTCCAGTCAAGGGCATGTATCTCAGTTGCAGGCTAGATCCCTGGCCCTGGTTGGGGCTCCTGCGGGAGGCAGCCCGTCTATGTGTCTGTCTCTCTTTCACATCGATGTTTCTCTCTGTCTCCCCCCCACTCCCACCCCAATTCTACTCTCTCTAAAAATCAATGGAAAAATATCCTCAGATGAGGATTAAAGAAAAAAGAGCTGAGAGAAGTACATGAGGCCACAAACTAATAAGTATCAAGACAGATTTGCACCTAGGTCTCTGTGACCCTCACACCCGTGCTCTCAGCTATAAATGCTGTCTGCCTAACAGTTTGAAATGAGATTTCCTGGGGAGTACTTAGGATATAGGGACTGCTTGTGTTAATTACTTCCATGGCTATTATCTTTATAAAATCTGTTGCAGGGTATGCAAGGATAACTCATAAAATTTGTGTGATTTGATATGAAGGTTTTAAATGAAAGTATAAGGATTCAAGTTTTGCTTCTGTCAGGCAACTTTCCTGATGTTCTGTGTTCAAGGGTTAACATTTTAAAAATATTAATCACAAATAAATATGCCAGAATGTGTACGGAGAATGTGTAATTGATCTAAAGCAAGTGTATATAAATTCTTTTTTATAGTCTATTTCCCACTTGGTGGAGGGAGTGTGAGCCAGCTCGCTGGCCTCTTTACAAGGGCACTGATGCATTCATGTGGCTCTACCTTCATGACTTAATTACCTCCCAGGGGCCCCCCCTTCAAATGCTGTCACACTGGGGATTAGATTTCAACATAGGCAGTTGGGGGCGGAGGGGGATACAAGCACTGTCTATAACAATATTTATAGCCTTTACTTATCGCACACTGTATGAAATATCATGCATTTTAATGTGGAAATATGAATGTATTTGAATAAAGGGTGCTGCCCCAAGCAACACTGTAGTGTGGTGGAGTTATATAACATATTGCATATGCATTGTATTGTATTTTTAAAATATGAAAAAATGAAAAATTATCAATTCTGATATACATCTGGTTCCATAATAATAAGAGATTATTATGTGTGTGTTTAAATATACATATATAAACAGACATACATATCCAAACTTATCTATTTAAATTTACAACATTATAATCAAAACAATCTTCATTTACTAAGCGCTGGTATTACATTCATAAAGCATTGGAGAAACTAAGCAATTCTAAACCAAATCACCATCCAAGGCAAATAACAAGGATATCTGTAAAGTCTCCTCAATTACATACTATTTTGTTTTCCTTACAGAGCAGCAAACATGACAAAATGTTTCCTCTCAGTTCAATGAAGTTTTATCTTGGAGTGAGAAAGAGAGTGAAACCTCCAACCAGGTAAAGCTTGAAAGGGAAGGGTGGCTGAGAACGTTCTGGGAATGTATGTCTGTTCAAGGAATGAGGATGGGAGGCACTGTCTAACTTTATAAATTGCGCTTTAGACAAGTTTCTGAAGATGCCAGATCTGAAAGGGAAGGGTGGCTGAGAACGTTCTGGGACTGTATGTCTATTCAAGGAATGAGGGTGGGAGGCACTGGTCTAACTTTATAAACTGCACTTTCGACAAGTTTCTGAAGATGCCAGACCCAGAGAACGTGTGTGGGTAGCTGAGGAGGGAGCCCGTTTCCCTAAAGGCTCCTCCTGGATGAGTGCATGTCCCCCTTGTAGAACAAGAGATCCCAGGAGCCCTGTCTGCGGGGAAACACCTGGGTTTGTCCGCATCCTACCCCTCGCTCAGTCAAAGCCTGGAGTATACAAGGAATGTTCCAGGCAAGTCTGCCCACAGGAAGACAGGCAGCTGCCCTCAGCCTGGCTCTCTAATTTGCCCTTTTGGCTTTGCCAAATTTGGTAGCAAATCCACAGCACGTGGATGGACCCCTCTTAAACATTCTGTTCCTCTTTAACACTTGAATCAACCCAGCATTCGGTTTACACTGTGCTTACTTTCTTTTAATCCTCACCTGAGGATATGTTCAGTGTTTTAGGAAAGGGGACAGAGAGAAAGGAACATTGATGTGAGAGAGAAACATCAATCGGTTGCCTCCTGCACATGCCCCTACCCGGGATCGAAAGAGCAACCTATGTATGTATGTGACATGATTGGGAATTGTACTGCAGCCTTTTTTGGTGTAAGGGACGATGCTCCAACCAACTGAGCCTCCTGGCTGGGGCCGTACTGTACTTTCTTATCAGAAATTACTTTGATTTAACTAATTAATGTTTCTACTTATACACCTAATTTCATGAAACTTCATTTTAATAAACTGTCTATCATTTGTGAGTCTGAAAACATTCTCACTTTTGCCTCCATGCTTAATTTATAAGCCCAGTACAATTACCTGTGTTGCAATTGGCATATTTTTCAAATTCTCACACTATCAGCAGGTCAGTATGAATATTATCTTATTTTGGCCATTTTTCTAGACATCCGCTTTTACTCAGCCAAAGCTATCTTCTGAGAGATTTCCCCCACTGCTCCATGACCTCACAAGGCTCCTTCCCTCCGTCTCCCTCTGCATATTTAAATGTGTAGCCAAGTCCCTCAACAGTTATCATTTACCTCCAGATAAATCACACCCGTGGCATCTTCACTGTGGGTACCAATTCTGTTATGCATTTCCACCATTAAGTGTCACCTCCTTAGCACCCCATCCTGTTTCCTGGTAAAGTTTGTCATTTTGAATATGTTTGTGTTTTTTCCCCATGTGGCGCAGTTGGGGATTGACAGCGTATTCTGAAAAACATCAGTGGTAAGTTCCAGCTGGCAGTTTTGGGATCTGGTGTATCGATATAACTTCAGTAAAAGGATAATGTTGTGACTTGGCAGATAGATCTATAGACAGGAAGTCTTTCGCCTAAGCGAAGGTAAAATCTCTACTAAACAGAGTCTATTTGCTTTCAGAGTTGAGGTCCATTCCAGTCCCGTGTATCCTAATGGCCAGTGCCTCTTAAGAGCAGCTATGTCTGATTTCTTCCTAGTTACTGTTGAGTGTGGGATCCTGGCTCTTATGGGATAAGCAGGCAACATTCAGTTTTAAGTAAGGGATAAGAACTAGCTTCAAACTCAGCTAGAAAGGAAAATCTTGGCTTCAGACCTGCTCTTTACATATATGGACTTGATTCCACTGATGTCAATGGATCAAGCCACTTTCCCGAAAGGCTATACGAGATATCTCCTTCTCTCTCACCTTCCTGCGCCTGATGAACCCAAGCCGTACCAGACTGCTTCTTCACTCTCTGATCCACCGCACCCCATACCCTAGGGCCCTGCCTCCGTTCACCTGCCAGGACTAGTCCAGGCGATCGGAGCGCTCTTCCTGCTACTGACCCTGCCTCTGTCTTCTAGGGCATTCTCCACCCAGCCCCAAAGAGACTTTCTAAAATGCATCACATTCCTTTCCTGCTTTAAAACTCTCCTGTGAATCCTGTCACCTCACAGGATAAGCACAGAAGGGTTGGCCTGGCGTGCAAGGCCCTCAAATATGGGCTCCATCAGCTTCATTGCCCATGACTTTCCCATTTTGCTTGATGATAAAACAGTTATGTCTTGAATTCACCACCCATGCCTTGCTGTCTCACATCTCTATGTTTAATAGATGTGGTCCCCTTACTGAGCCTTCATCCGTACGGTGTGCTGCCTCTTCCTCATCACTGACCTCTCCCTGCCCACCTGGCACACTCCGTTGTCCTTCATTCAAGCCATAACTCAGATGCCCCAAAGTCCTGTAACTCTCACCTTTAATCTTTATGTCTTCTTTGTATCTATAGTATTTTGTACACAGTGGCGTGTAATCAAAATGATCTGTAATTAAAACCTTGAGAAAGGTTCTCTTGGATATGGTAAATGGAAAAGGACAGTGTCTCTATGATAATCTTTCAATGAAGAATATTTCAGAAATGTTAACATTTTTAAAAATTAATTTTATTATACAGGAATATAAAAAAGATGGTGGCATTGAATGCCCATTTTCTCATTTTGCCATCAGTCACAACATTTTCCTCTTACAGGAAACAACCTCCATCTCATCCCCAAGCATGCTGTTTCTATGTTCATGTTCAACTTTGCGCTTCTCTCACTGTTTTAATTTATTTGTTTACATTCCCGGTTCCCCTAGTGGACTGTGTGAATCTTGAGGGCAAGCGCTCTGTATATACAGGTTTTCAATAAAAGGTGTTATTGGACGGGCAGTGGTTTTTTCATTTAGCTTCTTTTTCACGAGTCTTGTGGGTATTAATGTTTATAATCATAACGATGGAGACTGTCTAAGCCTTTTTAAAAATCTGCTGTTAAGAAAATAAGCACACATTTTTCTTCTTAAGCTGGGAGTTTCTAGGGGAAAAGGTGTTTTACCAAGTCTTGCACCTGAAAAAGCAAATGAGGTCGACCTTTCCAAAAATATCGCTGATCATTGTTCAGCAATTATCAAAACCTTAGCTATATTTTGTTTAAAATAGCATATGTACACTATTATCCTGACATCGTACACTAAGCAACCTGAACTGAAATACTCCCATTTTGCGTGCATTAAGCCATCAGTCAGAGAAACCAAAGGGATTTCTGATCACTTACTTACCAAATACACTGGAGAATAGACTTTTTTATCTATATAGTCAGACATCTTGCTTTGCAGGCACCTGTGCTGTGACAGTTTACAAACTCAGATGGAGTGGATGGCCAGTGTCTTCCTTGCCCAGGTAAGATACCTGTTTCCAGTTGTCCTGGAAAGCATAATGATGGTGTATGGGAAATGGCGGTAGTTTTCGATTAACGTTTGAGTTTTATGCATATATTTTTATTTACTCTTGTATATATTTTAATATATAAGCATCCGGATTTATCCCTTACTCTTTGAAAGAGAGTTTACTGCCTTTGTAGAGGCTTTTTGCCAGCCCAGCAGCTCCGCAGCCTAGGGGAGGTGTGTTGCTTCAAGATGACAGGATAGCCCTAACCAGTTTGGCTCAGTGGATGGAGCGTCGGCCTGTGGACTGAGGAGTCCCGAGTTCGATTCCGGTCAAGGGCATGTACCTTAGTTTGCGGGCACTTCCCCAGTGGCGGGTGTTCAGGAGGCAGCTGATTGATGTTTCTCTCTCATCAATATTTCTAACTCTCTATCCCTGTCTCTTCCTCTCTGTAAAAAATCAATAAAATATATTTTTTTAAAAAGATGACAGGATAAGAAAGAGGGCCTTGTGGAAGCAGCCACCCTACCAGAGCCCCACATGATCCTACTCTCCCCACCCTGCCTGTCCACAGATATGGACAGGAGCCTACATTTCTTTAATACTTGTTATTTGCTAGAAATTTCAAAAAGAGTTAATATGTGTGTTCCTTGCAACAAACTATGCATGGCGATTCTTAATGATGAAGAAATAGATGAACAAAGGTGCCATCCTTTGCATAGGACCATATATTTAGTTAGTGGTTGAAACCCAGAGGCAAACACATACACTCCATTCCCCATTCAGTCTCCTTCCTGGAGGAGGGCTCACTTTTGGGGGGAAGGTTTCAGTAGTCCCATTAGTAGAATTGGTCGTCCCCCCACCCTTCCAGCCCTATCGGGCTGAATTCCAGCATTGCTTTGCAAAAGACCATTCAAATTCACAGTCACGATTAAGTTGCCACTCTTTATTACCTAGGATGTACTTCCCCATTTCTCTTACTAGAGAAGTTAATTCACCCCCCAGATCTGGTCATTTTCTCTGTTCCTTTAATTTATTATCCTCTCCAGTAGTTAATAAACACTGTTCTCAGCCTGACGCTATTACTACCTGGGAATACATTTGCAGAAAAAGACTGGTTGCTAACTTTTTTTAGAGACTTTTCTTCTTTTGGGGGGACTTTTTAATAATTCAGATATTCAAGTCCTACTTTAAAAGACTGGATTTGAAGAATTTTACTGAAATTGGAACTATAGAGTCGAAAACTGTTACGCTGTGTCTTTGTGGTGCAACTAAATTGATTTTTTCTTTTTATAATTGAAGTCAGTCCATCCTGTAGTTTGAAAATCAAAGTATAAACAGCCAGGATGCTGCCCTCAGAGTGAAGTTATTTTCCCCTGCCTCGCCTATCCTGTGTGGTCTCAGCCCGGTTACCTTTCTTTGTCCATTCCACGTTTCAGGATTAATGTCAACGCAAAGATCCTTTGGGATTTAAGGATTTAGTGGGTCACCTCCATAGAGAAACAGACAAGAACTTAGCAGATTTTAAAAATACACACACACACACACACACACAATAGTAAGTGTCCCTCCAATTTACATTAATTGAAAAAATTGCATTGGTTACTTTGCAGAAACCGTACCCTCAAGGGTCAGAGATGGAAGCAGGAGGAATGCCTGTGTGGGTGAGGATGGCAGCTCTGACTAGGGTGGATCTGCTAAGACGTTCAGATTCAAGAGTACTGGAAGGCAGAGCCAATAAGGCTTTCACAGTAATTGGCTATACCAGTTTGAGAGGATTAGAGTCTTAGTTTTTTGGCCTTGGGCAACAGGCAGATAGATGTAAGTGACATTGTCAGAGACAGAGGTGGGGGGAAAGGGGAGAGCTCTGTTCTGGCACATGGAATTTGAGTTACCTTTTAGACATACATGTGGGTATGCTGGATAGCAGGTTGGATATAAGGATGAAAAACTCAGGCAAAAGGTTGGGGCTGAAATGTAAATTTTGGGGAAGTCAGTATTTAAACTTTATTGAAAACCATGAGTTTGGGTGAGATCTGAGAGAGAGAATGAGAGAGGGGGTTGTATGGGAGAGAGAAAGAGATGGCAGACAAGCCCTGGAACATTCTAACTTTAAATGCCTAATATATATGTGTATACACACACACACACACACACACACATATATATATATGTAAAACAGCAAAAGAAATGAGAAGGGTTGAGGAAGGAGGAAAATGTAGGTGATTGCTACAGAATATTCTATCAAGGAATTTGCCATGTAGATAAATGAGGCTGTGACTAGATAGAAACAAGGAGTCAAGGTAGGTTTGGGGCTTTTGATTTATCTTTAAAGTGGGAAAGTGTATACTTTGCTTCTATGCTGATGCAGACAATGCAGTAATTGGAAGAAAAGTTAATTTTTTTAGGAAGAGGGTGATGATTAAACCAGCAGAGGCCCTGGGCAGATGTGAAGCAATGTAAGTGCCCATTGGTTCGTCATTGCTGGAAAAATCAGCAGCAGCACAGTGTGGCACATTTGTCCTCAAATTCCTGACTATGGATTCTGGCCACTGAGCAATTACAGATATGACTGGAGAAAAGTTATTTAAGCAGAGCAGTACTGATTGAAGAGAAGGGAGCCTCGCTTACATGGCTGTGAACACAGAGGAGATTGGTACATTTCCTGATGGGGAAAATGAACATCTTGAATGATTATTAATAATCTTAAAAATTAAATCAGCATGGTCACTCCACTGGGGGATATTAGAAGTGCAAGGAAGAGTAAAAGATGAGATTTCTTCAGAGAGGGAGAAAACGAGTTGCATGGTAGTCAGGTAATGCTGCGTGCTCACTTGAGATTTAAAGTTAATTTAAGATGAGATGCATCTCCAGAGTGATCTAATTTATTTTCCTCCATCAGTCCATAGGTACCCATAGAGTAAGCAGAACTGGGTTTAGGTTCAGGGCTTAGCCCCGCACATGTGAGGGGAGAGAAAGAGCACAGGACTTGAAGGAGTTGATAAGGAGGTGAGTATACTCTTTGGCCATGAAACTGAGGCCAGGCTGTGAAGGAAGTGGGGAAAATGAGCAGAGTGGAATGGATTGAAGGCCTTAAGGAGCCTAAGAATGCTTCTAGTGAATGAAACTAAATGAAGTGAGCTGGAAAGATACGAGGTCAAGGTCAAAAGTGAGAGGCAAACCCTGTGTTCCCTGCAGCATCATTCACCCTAGCCAAGGTGTGGAAACAGCCGAAGTGTCTGCTGGCAGATGGATGAGTAGGTCAGGAGAATGTGGTGAACATGCACAATGGAATATTATTCAACTTTTTTAAAAAAGAGAAATACCATCCTGTGCAACAACATGGATTAACCTGGAGGGTTTCATGACAAGTGAAATAAGCCAGACTGAGAAAGACAAATACTGCATGGTATCACTTACATGTGGAATCTTAAAAAACACCACACAACTCAAACTCAAAAACAGAGAGTGGAAAAGTGGTTGCTGGAGTGAAGGGAAGGGGATAGAAAGGTTGGTTAAAGGATACAAAACTTGCAGTTATAAGATGAACAAGGCCTGATGATTTAATGTATAACATGGTGACAGCTGGGGAAAGAAACTAGAAAGTGGGAGACAAATGAAGATTTGGGGATGTGATCATTGGTAATAATAATGGAAGTATGATCTCAGCTATATGGTCTATGCGGGAGAACATTGGAAGTCACTTATACATAACTGGAAGTATCAGAACATATTGCTTAGATCTAATGTTTTCTGCTGTTGGGAAAAATACCTCTTGGGTCATTCAGTGAGACCTAATGAGGCAGCATCCAGAGCATTGTCTGTCCTGTCAGGAAAAGAAATGGTGTTTGAAAACTGCATTTGCTCTTAGGTTCCTCAGAATGTCATTTAATGCACGCACTATACACCAGTGAGGAAAAGCGTAAGCATAATCCATAGGATTGCCTACTTCCTTCCCAGCCAGTTTTCTCCCAGCTTTACACGTTGGGAACATCCCACGTATATAACATCAAAATTATTTTATCAAGTGCGGGACCGTGACATAGAAATGTCCCGAAGCTTGTCACTTTCCCTCTGATTAAAATATTGCAGGCATCTACTGTGTTTGGTTTGTTGAACCAAGGCAAATACTTCCTTAACACATGGCGGACGGATCACGAGAATTCTCGCTTCATATTACACAGTGTCTTACATGGTATCATACTTTAAAAAGGTATTAGTTTGTCAGAAGATGTAATAAATAACTTCCAAATGCGATGGGTATTTGATTTTAAAGCGTGCCTTTAACATTTATGTAAAATGTTTTTTATACTCGCTCAATAGAAACTAATCTGGCCACTGGGTAAAGCTGGCAATACAACTATTGGCCCGCAATGTGTTAAAATTCAAGGACAGACCCTATGCATATACACTAAGTCTGGGAATAAGTAGGACCTACACTGTAGGATCACTGAGGATGAAAGGCGATAATACATGTATATCGATAAGCCCCAAAGTCTAGCAGTATGCCCCTCAATATAAATCAGCTATTCTACAATGGGTATGCAGTCAGCCTTTGTTGAAATGCATTCGGTGCTCTAATACCCTACATTAAAATACTAATTGCAACATAAGAACAAGACTCTATTGAGTCTTAAGAGTAGTGGAAAATAAGAGTAGGCATTCAGCTATATAGCTTACTGAATGTTTTTCATTTCACCGTAACATCTGTAAGCTGCTCATTTTATAGTTGCTGTTCTGTATTTCTTTCATAGATTGTTGTCTGAAAATCAATTTGCTTTTCCCAACATCTGACAAGTGAATCTACCCTGAGGAGTGGAAAAATCTTTAAAGATTTTTCTTTTATCTGCGTATCTCAAGGATTTATCAGTCAAGAGCTTCTATTTTTACCTGTGGATATTTTTCCCAGTTGCAAAATTAACTTTTTCCCAGTCATATCTACAACTGCTCGGTGGCAAGAATATGTAGTCAATAATTTGAGAACAAATGTGCCACACTCTCTGTTGTACAATGATTTTCAGTATAAATACCTGTGTACAAGGTAACATTTCTCTGGAACTCAATTAGATGAAAAAGTAACATTTTCAAAAGGTCATACATTAAGGCTAATTTTTCTGGTGACGTGCCTAAGGTAGACTTGGGCTACATAAGGTCAATTTATTATGTTGACACTGAAGTCCTCTGGTGGAGAGAACAAACGTGAACACATAGTTATGTTGATTATAGGGCTGGGAAGTATAGACAAGTATATTCTTTTTCTCCCACGAAGAGATGTGACAGTTTTTAAAATATTTCACCCCTTGCCCTGACCGGTTTGGCTCAGTGGATAGAGCGTTGGCCTGCGGACTGAAGGGTCCCGGGTTCAATTCTGGTTGAGGGCATGTACCTTGGTTGCCGGCACATCCCCAGTAGCGGGTGTGCAGGATGCAGCTGATTGATGTTTCTCTCTCATCAATGTTTCTAACTCTCTATCCCTCTCCCTTCCTCTCTGTAAAAAGTCAATAAAATATATTTTAAAAATTTATTTTAAAAAAAGAATATTCCACCCCTTTGGGTTTGGTAAGTAGTACCGAACGCATGTATTTGAGACCTAGAAATTGAACTGAGACCTCAAAGCTCAGTTCACTTAAGAGTTTTACGTCCTCCGGCGATGCAGCGATGGCATTCTCATAGGAAGCAGGTCACTGGATATGTGTGTGTGAAAAGCGAGCCAGGTGGCTCTGTCACAGGGTGTACACCACAGAATAACGTCACGCACCAACGGCAAGAAATTGTGTTTCCACAGCATGAAAATGATATACGGCCACCTGCTGGAAAGCAACGAAAACGCTCCATAACCAAAAACCCCAAAATCGGAGGCTTGCCTCTCATTCCCATCCAGCAGGAGAAAAATGCCACCCAAGCCTGGAGAAATATCGAGGTAGGTCAGGATTTTATTTCGTTTATGTTAATTCTAGCATTTGTTTTCTTCGGTCTTATTGTGATTGAGTGCACTCATTAATTCATTGGCTTCAAAAAATCAGGAATAATATCTTTGAAAAGCATAAGAAAAATCACATCCCTCAAGAAAACATGAGAAATTCTAAGGCATGTTTTTGAAGTTTTTTGTGTGTTTTTTTTAACTTCTTTGAAATGATTAGTGTAATGATGCCATTGACTGTTAAATATGCACAGTTCCACCTGTTTGCTTATCCCTAAAGTAGCCGAGCCATTTTAAATACGTGTACAGAAGCTCTGGTGGTAAAATCAGTCTCAAATTAGTCTTACAGGTTTACTTCTAACAATCTGAGAATGAGCCCATAGCAGCAGCTGTCTGCTGGAGCCCTGGTCACTAGACTTTCTAGTGACATATTCAAGCAGTGGTTTGGGAACCGATGGGGTGTCCCAGTTAATTTAAGGAGCTGCAAGAGGACCCCTGAGCATCAAAAAAGATTTGGCATTTTTGTTCCTGAAAGCCGCGATTTGTTCCCCTTCTCACCTTGAGGGGCAGGGAGAGCAGAAGTGGCATCAACCGGAGCTTGAAGTACAGGCTCTTCAGGAAACAGTGGAGGCAGTTTTCACTCAAAACGCCTGCTCTGGGGCTAATGCACATTTCAGAGCCTCCATTGAGTCTCTCAGAGCAGAAGGAAACGCATGTAAAAGATGTCCTTCTTAGAGGCTGGGTTTGGAATTAAGCTGTTTGAATTTCTTGCTTTCCAAACAGAAATATCTTTTGAAAGACTAAAGCCATTTTAACTTACTGATCAGATTTTAAGAAATAGTTGTCCATGCCTATCTCTTCTTGAACACTTATCTCATTAGAATATTCCTCTTCTCTAAAAAGATAAAAGCTTTGGAAACATTGGTTTATTACCTTTGTTGCCTACTTGGTCCTTCTGCACTAATGTAATCAAAGAGAAGAATATCTTCCAAGAAATCATGAGCTTGTTTGTTTCTCCTGCCATTCTGGGTAATAAACTGCCCTACAAAACTATGGATTCCTTAGCTAATCTAGAAGCTTAAAATTCCAAGGGCTGCATTTCCCAGAAACCAAGGTTGGGCGAGACAGGTTGAACAAGTGAAGCCAACATAGGGAGTGGATATGCCCTATAGTGACCCAGCTTGTCCTGACATTGTCTTAGGATCAATTACAGCCCAAAGAAAAAGCTATAGTATTAGTATTAAAATACATTAATCAGTACCAGTTAAGAATTGGGATGATAATTGAATATATAATTGTTATCTAATACAAAATTCAAAATTTCAGAGACAATGTTTTTAGCATACTTAAGACCAGGGAGCTGAACTAAAACACTGAAGATATTGTTAAAGGCTTTTAAAACAACTCCATGAACTATTAATAGGAAAATTAATGAGTAGTTAACCCAAGATTTTTTTGTAAATTTAAGTGAAGTGATTTGGTGATTCAACGTATAGGCAAAGAGTGCTTAAAAATATTCCAACTTTGGGGGAAAGTTGAAAGTTTAAAAAGCATTAAAACAAAATTAGTGAAAATTAAAAATTTTCCTATGAACTATAAACCTAGAAAAAAACAAAAAACAAAACATAGGCAGTTAACTCTGACATTGCTCTTAGTAATATTTTTTTTGAAATATCTCCTTGGGCAAGGGAAGTGAAAGAAAAAAAACTAAACAAATGGGACTACATCAAACTAAAAAGGTTTTTCACAGTGAAGGAAACAAACAAAATGAAGATATTTGCCAGTGTTACATCCAATAAGGGATTATTGTCCAAACTCGTACAATTTAACACCAAAAAACAATCCAATTTAAAAAATGGGCATAGGGCCTGCTGCTGTTGCTCAGTGGCTGAGCATCTACCCACGAACCAAGAGGTCATGGTTTGATTCCTGGTCCGGACACATGCCCGGGTTGTGGGGGCTCAGTCCCCAGTAGGGGGCGTGCAGAGGTAGCCAATCAATCATGTTTCTCATCTGTGTTTCTATCTCTCTAACCCTCTCCCTTTCTATCTCTCTAAAAAAAAAATCAAAAACATTGAAAAAAATAAATACTTAAAAAATAAAAAAATGGTCATAGAACCTGTATAGACATTTCTGCAAAGAAAACATATAGAAAGCTAATAGACATATGAAAAGATGCTAAACATCACTAATCATCAGGGAAATACAAATTAAAATCATGAGTTATCATCTCACACCTGCCAGAATGGCTGTCATCAATAAGTCAGCATGTGTTGGCAAGCAAGGTTGTGGAGAAAAGGGAACCCTTGTGCACTGTTGGTGGGATTGTAAATTGGTGCAGCCACTATGGAAAACAGTACAGAGGTTTCTCAAAAAAATTAAAAATAGAGCCACCTATGAGCCAATGATTCACTTCTGGGCATTTATCTGAAGAAATCCAAAACACTAATTTGAAAGATATATACATCCCTGTATTGCAGCGTTATTTACAATAGCCAAGATATTGAAGCAACCTGTGTGTCCATCAACAGACAAAAGGATACAGAAGATGCAGTACATACATATAATGGAACACTCATCTCATTAGTATTGAACACTGTTACTCAGCCATAACAAATGAGATCTTACTTGGTACAACATGGGTGGGCTTGGAGGGTATGCAAAGGGAAGTAAGTCAGATAGAGAGAGACAAATACCATATGATGTCACTTACATGTGGGCTCTAAAAGAAGCCTCACAAAATAAATGAACAAACAAAACAGAAACAAACTCATAGATACAGAGAAGAAATTGATGATTGCCAGAAAGGAAGGGGGCTGGGAAGATGGGTGAAGAAGAAGGGGTTAGGACTATTAAGTTGCCAGTTGATAAAAGCCATCACAGTGATGTAACGCACAGCATAGGAAATATACTCAACTCTATTCTAATAACTGTAAGGTGCCAGGTGGGCAGAAGGGGGCTGGGAAGATGGGTGAAGAAGAAGGGATTAGGAATATTCAGTTGCCAGTTGATAAAAGCCATCACAGGGATGTAACGCACAGCATAGGAAATATACTCTATTCTAATAACTGTAAGGTGCCAGGTCGGCGCTAGACTTCCCGGGGTGATCACTGCATAAGGTATATAAATGTCTAATCACTATGTTGTGCACCTGGGACCATAATTGAGGGGAAACATTAAAAGGAAAGTGTACCTCTATACCTTCGCAGGTATTGTGACAGTGAATTTCCATGCCTGTAGGTCCTTACAGTTTACTGAATGAACGTGTACTCTAATCTACTGGTGTTTTTAAAAATATTTCTGTGGAATTCTAATATTATGTGGGAGGAAAGATTTTACTAAATATTTTGGGAATAAATTAAAAAAACACACACAGAGAAAGAAGTTAAACAGATTTCTCTGTCACAATACTCCTCAGCGTCTTTAATATGCTGTTATCTTGAAGAGAGGCTGTGGTACAAAGAGCATTTCCCCAAACTCAGGGGCCACAGCGACTTCCTTTTCTCTGTGAGTATAACTAGAGATACACGGACATGTGGCACATCCAAGCAAAAGGGAATTGGAAGAGGCAAGTTTGAAAAGACACTCGATTTAAATAACTACCCTGAAAGGCATCTTTGGAATTCTGTGTTAAATGCACGTTCAAATGAATTTCTATGGTCTTCATTTTAGTCCACATTGTAGCTCTCGGATCAGTACTAAAATTTAGGGAAGCCACTTGTGTCAAAATTAGAACCTAAATCCTAGAAATAAGCTGGAATATAAGAAGCATCAGCTTTTATGTGGAATGCGTTTTTCAAATGTAAATTGCCAAGTCAGGCTTTCCCACGCGGTGTTTCATTTTACCCTAGAGCGCCAGGGGGGAGCTGGAGAAGCTGCGGCTCCACGAGAAGCGGGACCAGGAGCCTGGGGACAGCACCCTGAAGGACAGAGCCTCCATGGTGGCCCACTGCCTGGAGCACAGGGACGATAAACTGCGGCATCGAACCCGGAAGCATCGCAGCCTCTACTGCCTGGAGGACACAGAGGCCGAGACTGAGGCCTTTCATGGGCAGCAGAAAGGCCCTAAAGGCTCATCAAAGACCCTGGGGAAGACTGAGGACAGGAACGGCAAAGCCACTCTGGACGCTGACAATAAGTTGCCGTCCCAGGTCATCAGAGAACTCAGCGTGGTTCTACAGCGGTCAAGAACCCTTCCGAAAGAGTTACAGGGCGAGCCGATCTTACAGAAAGAAATAAAATGACTTGCAGATTTTTTTTTAAAAGAACATTGCATACAATGTTTGTGTACAAATCAGAAAGCAAACTCTAATGGTTTGTAACATTTGTCTAGCTGTATGTACTCATTTGAAGAGCATTTGGGAATATATATGTATATATGTGATAAGTGTAAGATTTAACTTTATTTTGGTCTGAACAAAGCTTGTACAGCTCCCCTGTATTAACCGTGTGTAAAAAGTCCTTGGGTTACTTTGAGTGGCCAACCTTTTGAAGTAGGTGTCTTTTAAGTGGTGTAATATATGAGCACAGAGATCCAACTGTACTGTATTGTATAAAATGCTGTTTAAACGGAGCCTATGAAACTATGTGTAACACATTTTGCACTTTGAGGAACCCTGTATATTAAGTGAGCACATGTTTTTAGGTTTACAGAAGGTCTACCTTAGGGAAAAGAAAGGGAAGTAAGTTGAAAATGGGGAGGGTTTATTTTAGTGGCTGCCTCTCACACAACACCGGGGTTTTAAAAAGGGCCCAGAAGTTAACAAACACCCTAAAAACCTAGGAGGTTAGGATGTATTCCAGTTCACTTTTGAGAAGTGGCTTGTGAAGAAAATGTCTAGTGACTGAGTATTTCCCAAGAGTCTGACTCGGCCAACAAACATGCCTGATGGCCCTGGCCACGCTTCGTTGGGGTGTGAGTGGACCAGCCACAGTCGCCACTCACTACACTGCAGGTCCCTGTGGTGGCTGCTGAGAGGAAACTTACACTGCCCGGGAGGCGTGTGCACAGGGCCCGGCGTGGACGCCAACTGCACTGCTGCTGTGTCCAGGAACTGGTCTTGGTCTTCAAGAGTTCCTCGCCATGGTTTTGGTACGAACACAATTCTTCATTGCAGCGTTTTGTTATTGTGGTTTTTTGTTACTGTTTTACTGTGTACGCCCCCTTCTTGTTGCTTTTAAGTAAGGTGGTAACATGGTTCTCCGCACTGTCACAATGAACTGGAAGTATGCAGCATGCGGCCATTTGGCAGCGGGAGGTAGGGGAACAAAGCCCTATCTATCTTGACATCCACTTCGGATCAGCTACTGAGTCCATGATTCCCCCAGGGCTTGTCGGACTTATTATAGCTCATGGGAGGGGCAGCACTTTTCAGCAGTGTCTTTAGAATTCTATCAGGTCTGGCAAGTTTCCATGAAAACTTATTTTATGTATGGATGCTTTATCCCTAGCATTTCTTTTGACTCCCCTCTACTTTTTTGAGTATCTTCATCAGAATTTGTATACAAAGGGCCATGCTTTGGTCGGTCTGATCACAGTACAGTAATATGCTGTCAAATGCTCTGAGTTTCTTCACTGTAAAACACTTATATTTGGTGGGGATAAAATTGTTTGCCCTGGATATGTGATATTTATTCTTTTAATCCAAATAGATTGGAATTTTTTTAAAGAAGAGAAAACTGCAGGTCAGTTTATAAAATAGATGGGCACTGCTGGGGAGCCTTTTGGTATTTTAGAAAAAAACCCAAACTAAACAGTGATCCTAATAAGTGATATTTATGTTATAAAGTAAGGAGCCATATGAAAATTAATGTTGGACAATGGGAATAGTATCTGGAGTGTACCTGTCTTATCTGAATATTTTTGAAACTTGAGCTTCAAATCTAATAGCTTCTGTTTCCTGTACAATGCTCTCTCTGTTTTTCCAAGTGTAAGATAAGGGCTAATGATATCCCATATATTTTGAGTAAAAATTAAAATTGTTTTACAAGTCCACCTGAGTGTGACTGTCTCTATTTTCAGAGTTTAAAGTTGTCATGAATTAAATAAAATAGATTGTCTTTCCTTTTTTCCCTTTTAAAACAGTTGAGTTTAATATATATGTAAAACTAGCTCATTCATTTTTTCATGTACATAAATACAAATATTGTTCTATTTTTAAATGATGAATATATGCAGACCTGACACAAACAGAGTGATGTTACTTTAACTTTCATTTCTGTAGCCCTAAAAGTAATTACTAGACATTGGAACAGCCGTATGATCCAGCAATTCCACTTTTGGTTATTCTTCTGAAGAATAACTACACAAAAAGATATATGGACCCCTGTGTTAATTGCAGCATTCTTTATAATAGCAGGCTATGGAAACTACCTCAGTGTCCATTGATGGGTGAGATATATATATATATATATATATACACACACACATATAATGGAATGCTATTCAGACATAAAAAATAATACAATCTTGCCATTTGCAACAACATGGATGGACATTGAGGACAGGCTAGGTGAAATAAATCAGAGAAAGACAAATACCTTATGATATCACTTATATGGAGTATCTACAAACAAACAAACCAAGTTCATAGACTACATTGCTAGTTCCTAAAGGCAAGGGTTGGGAGTGGGCAAAATGGTGAAGAGGGTTAATAGGTAAGAACTTCTGGTTGTAAAATAAATAAAGTAAGGGAATGTAATATAAAGCATGATGACTATCATTAACAATACTGTATTGCATATTTGAAAATTGCTAAGAGTAAATCTTAAAAGTCATTGCAAGAGAAATTTTTGTGAATGGATAGAGACAAATGTTAACTCGACTATTGTGGCATTTTGCAACATATACAAATATTGAATCATTATGTTATATACCTGAAGCTAATATAATGTTATATGTCACTTATCTCTCAGTGAAAACAAAACATGCATACATACATACATAAATGTAACCTTCCCCAATTCAGCTCAGTCCCTGATTAGATCAATGTCATCAACCTCTTCTCTGCCAAAAGATAAAAAAGTGCATCCTCTCTAGAAAAAGATAATATTTTCTAGAATTTCAGCAAGTTTTTTCACTATCTGACATTTTAAAAAATCATTTAAAGAGACAGGAACCTGTGAATAACAACAACAAAAACGAAGGGGAAAAATATAAAATGAAAGAGATCTACAAGTGAACATGCTATTGGAATTATCAAACAAGGACTCAATGACAGCTATGATTAATATGATCAAGAAAAGTAGAGGAAAAATAAAATACAGGAAAAGTTGGATAATTCTGCCAGAGTATTAGAATCTAAAAAATGAAATGGAAATTCTAGAGCTGCGCATAGTAACACCAGAGGAAAACAATGGAAAAGTGAAGAAGGAACTTTTAAAATTGGAGAATAAAGGAACACTAAATTTAAAGTAACAACAATATAATGATAGTGGCCTATCACCATGGAAAAAAGTAAGGTAGCAGATATAAGGTTGAATATATCAAATGCAAAATAACTAAACACTTAAGTTAAAAGCAAACAAAATCTTATGTGTTTGCTGCTTCTAAGGACTCATCTATAATAATAAAAGGGTAATATGCTAATTAGACTGTATGTCTTCCAGCTGTCCTTCCTGACAAAGCCAGGGTCAGAGGGAAGCCAGCCCAGTCCTGGGTGCCTGCAGGCGGCCTGAGGGAAGCCAGCCGGGTCTGGAGTGCCTGTGGACGGCCAAGGAAGCAGCCTGGGTCCCAGGTGCCAGAGGGAAGCCAGTGCTGGCAGCCGGGGGAAGGAAGTCCTACTCTTGAACGAATTTTCGTGCATCGGGCCTCTAGTTAAATATAAAGATAGATGTTGAAAGCATAAAGTTGAAGAAAAGATATACCATACAGACAATTATCTCAAGAAAGCTGGTGTCCCGATACTAATACAAAACATAGGAAAGGTAAGAAACACTGTATCATACAGAGGCATTTCTTATAAAGGAAGATATTATTAAATAAGATCCTTATATCTCACATGAAAATTGCAATTCAAATTTCAAAGACCGGGATCCAACTCACCCAGTAAGAAGATGCCATCTGAACAGGTAAGAGCTCAATACACCATATTTCCCAGAATTGTTACATGGTTGACTACATTGCCATCAGTCTGTAAGCCCTCTGCCAGCTAAAATTTTTCCTTTCTGTGCTGGCTCTCACAAATAGAACCTACTTGGTCCAACTCATGAGCAAGGATAAGAAATTATTACAATGATAAAGAAAGAGCCGTTGCACTGTTAACTTGTCCACTGATAGAAAATGTCTTAAACACCCTTTCTAACAGCTGTGCAAGATCTAGCTTGGGACCCACCTGAACAAAGAGAATAAACAAAGCTGGTTAACTCTTTTGAGGAAAAGCTTTGCCACCTAACAACTGTTGAGACCATTCGCACATAGAACTAAGCAATCATCTTGGTGGTTGATGCTCTCTCCTTCCTGGACACTGAAGTGCTGTCAGTGTCTTTAGAGAGTAAATACAGATGATGCCCCATTCCAGAAAGGTACACATTTCCATTTCAGAGATGGAGAAGCCTGGATGCAATACAGAGCTATCAGCCATCCCCCAAATCAGGAACTTCCATCTCATTTCTGCTAAATTCCTTTTATTTACCAAGTCCCAGCAATATAAGGCAACACTTGCTTGAACAGCACATCTGGACTTGATGCTAAATGTTGGATCCATTTACAGGTTCCCCATAGCTCCCTTTGGGGTGTACCCAGGGCTGTTATTTTTGGAAGTGCTGACTACAACATAGATCAAACTCTACAAGTGTGCCTGGATCGAGTAAATTTGAATTAATTCTAATATTTTTTTCATCATGTTCTGCCCAACTGCTCAGTTACCTCATAGTAACAGGAATCCTTAATCCTTTTGTGAGATCTATTTCTTCCTTGGCAAATGAATTTATTAATCTTTGCTTCCAAGGAATTGGTCTGGCTTGTGTTTTCATGTATATACTAGAGTCACGGTGCAGGAGATTTGTGCACTCGGGGTCCCTCAGACTAGCCTGCACCCTCTCGCAGTCCGGGAGCCGTCAGTTGGTCATCCTTAGCACTGCTATGGAGGCGTGAGAGGCTCCCACGCACTGACCACGAGGGTGCAGCTCCTGCATTGAGCATCTGCCCCCTGGTGGTCAGTGCACGTCTTAGTGACCAGTCATTCTGCCGTTCAGTCAATTTGCATATTAGCCTTTTATTATATAGAATTATTCTAAATATACACCAATTCTTTTTTTAAATATGTATTCATTGTTTGTTGTTGTTGTCGTTGTTTTAGAGGTAGCAGAAGGGAGAGGGAGAAAAAAAAAATAGAAACAAATACATGAGAGAAACCTTGATTGATTGAACCCATAACCTGGGCATGTGTCCTGACCAGGAATTGAACCAGTGACCTTTTGGTGCACAGGGCAATATTCAACCAACTGAGCCCCACTAGCCAGGGCTATCCACCAATTCTTGTCTCTCCATGAAATAAAATTATAAAATTACTTTACTCAAGTAACCAGTAGAATGGTTTAGTCAGTAGTCTTACAACTGTATAGTTACCCAGTTGAATAAGAAAATTAGACATCTAACTAATATTTAAGAAAAAAATTAAAAATTATACATTTCACATGCTAGATTAAATTTTTAGAAATGTGATGGCTTTATTAATATGATTTTATAAAACAATGACTTTTTACTTTATCTCAAGAATGGTTGCACATAAGCAAACAACGGTACACACTCATTCCAGATAAGTCAGACCTCATCTAAAATTTTATAATTGTATAACAAAATTACCAGGATTGAGGCTTCTTTAGTGAAATGACTGAACCTAACATAGTGACAAATGGACACACATCTATAGAGGTATTCAATCACTTTTTAAAATATTTTAAACGTGCTCCCTTATACAACCAATATAATTCAAATACTAGAAAAATTTAAATCATTTCTATGAGTGGACTGTTCAAATGACAACACCAGACATTACTGCATATTTTAAAAGATAATCTGCTCATCAAAGTCATTAAACTTGAGTAATGAATTCCCGGTAATACACATTTTAAATTGTTACTGCAAAACAAATTCCTGGCCTCACATGTAATCAATCATTATAAAATGCCCTAGAAGTAGCCCAAAGACCCTTAGGGAATTTTCTTTCATGCCTCAGAAAGAACTGGGTAATAAATATTTCTTGGATGACTGCATAGATATGAGCAGTCACCCCCTACACTTAGTTCAAATTATTTCCAAATCTTGATGTTTATCTGATAGTTTGTGGTAATGGTGTAATAGTTTCTGTTTAGTGTTATTTTGTATATCATTAGTTTATTTTGCGTTTTCACCTTTTTTATTTTTACTTTTTTAATCCCTTTGTTACTGGTACTTAAATGTCAAATTGGGACAGACTCTTTCATTTTTTCTATATGACCATAATTTAATAGCAGAGTCCAGTTCTGGTCTCCCTCAATTCTGATTAAAATTCATTTTCAATCCTGTTTTATGAGAGGCATATTTTTATAAATTCCCTACTGTACTTCCCAAATAATTAGATTATAATGTAATTGCCTTTAGGAAGGAGTACTAGAAACATACATCCTGTGTAGCAAAAATTCTGTTGCTTTTTCTACTTACTAATAATATTTTTTAAAAAGTCTGACACTGCAATAATGTTGCTAATGTGTCCCATTTTTAGAATAATAGAGCAATAAGTTATTATCAAATGCCAATGGTTTGTAGTCATAAAATATTTCCCAGTCTCCTCCTCTCTGGTCCAGACAAAGAGAATTTGGAGACATAAAACAGTAAATATTAAGCCTATTGCAGATGAGTATTCCAGTTGCTGCTGTGAAGTTCTGGAGGATTAAAACCCTTTAGGAAGTTAGAGCCTATCCGTTTCAATAGTCATAATGATGCATTTTACTGGTGAAAGTGATATATTGAGCATTTACAATGTACAAGGCATGAGCAAAGGATACGTAACTTGAAGGACTGTTTCAAGGAAAAGAATGACAGATGATTTATTCAAAACATGTGGCATTCTGCTAGTCATACTCCTGAACAGTTAGTGAAAGTGAGTTCCTTCCTCAATCATTCTGTTGTTCTATTCACTCTTGTTCCACTTAACAAATATGTGCTTTGTACCTACTATATAACTGGTATTGAGCTAGTTAGCAATTTCATAGTTGGATCTAAATTTGTTAGATACCCAACTAGGTGAAGAACAAGCAACGTGACTGTGGTTCATCCACAATGCAGGTAACTTGCCAGCTCTGCAATTTGATGGACGTGGCCTAACGTTCCACTCATTCTTCAAATAGACACAGCCTTCCTTTAAATAATTTTTGCCTTAAAAACTCTTCAGTTTTTACTCAACTATGTGAAAGATGCGTACGTATTTTATAACCACAATTAGAAATATTTTCTTTTAACCAGAGAAACATTATTAATGTATTTTGAAAATAGATGCCCAGCAGTTGAATATATGATAATTCCTTTTTCCTTAGTCAATCACGTTAAGAAATGTGCAGCATTATAGTGGTAAAATAGCATAAGAGTTGATAAAGACTAACTGGAATGTGAAGCAAACATAATTAGTCTGGAAAGTCTATGCTAGGAGCTAGGGCTCATGGAAGTTCTCACTAAGTAATTGTGAGAACACTGCATGGAGAACCCCACAGGAAGAACTGTATGTCTATAATAAAGCTCTACAGTTCTAACTTCCCCTTCCCTTTTCTTCCTTTTCCCTTCTATAATCTCCCCCATTCCCCTCCACCTCTAGGCACACAGGCTACAGTGTGCACGTGGCTTGCCATGTCTACATGCACAGGGTTGTAACCCTTTTTCACCAATTATTCCTTTTTGGTGCTAAAACTCCTAGTCCATATTAATTTTCAGTTAACTCAGTAGTTAAGGGGTTCTGAATATCAATTTCAAATGTGTGTGGAAGAGAAAGGGGTTCCCACACCCTCAAGAAGTTCTCAGACACCAGCTGGGTATCCTACAATTCAGCTCAGTTCTGACACTGTCTACCTACAGGTAGCATCAGACCCCACAGGTTGCCCACAAGACCCCCCACCTCCCTCTTCAGATGCCAGTCACAAGCCCAGGTGATCTCCTGTGTTTCTGATGGACCAGTGAGAGAGAGGAGGTTCCAACAACCCCCATTCCTTGGGTTTGACTTGCTACAGCAGCTCACAATTCTCAGAGGCATGTTTTACTTACTGGTTACCCATTTATTACAAAAGGGTATATCTGAGGAACCGCCAGGTGGAAGAGATGCACAGGGCAAAGAGCAGAAGCTTCCAGGCCCTCTCCCAGTGGCCACTCTCACCAAAGCTGCGTATTGAATCGTGTTTACCAACCCAGAAGCTCTCCTTTGGGCTTTTATGGAGGCTCATTGCATAGGCAGGACTGGTTACATCACTGGCTGTTGGTGACTGAACTCACTCTCCAGCCCCTCTTCCTGCCCTGGGGTGGGACCTGAATGTTCCAACTCTAATCACATACAGGCAGTCCTTGAGTTACCTTAGACTCCACCTACGTCGTTTCGTGGTTACGTCGCCATCTCCCATCCTATCTAATAATAGACAAACATGGTAACTGACCATGCCTTCGCTACGCCTCCCATTGGCTAATCAGCGCAATATGCAAATTAACCCAACCAAGATGGTGGCCGGCAGCCACGCAGCTGAAGTGAGCAGGAGGCTTGCTTGCTCCAGTGATGGAGGAAGCCAAGGTTCCCTGCCTGCCGTGGCCTGGCTCTGAGCTCCGAAAGCAACTAAGTTTCAATTATAGAAGCTAAACAAACCCCAGATACCTGCTTTCAGCAGGCAGTGGCCTCAGAGTTGGAGTGAGCAGGAGCCACCTCTCAGCTCCAGTGATGGCAACAAAGTTTCAATTATAGAAGGTAAATAAATCAGACCCCACAGGAATAAAAAAAAAAGAAAGAAAAAAAGGGGAGGCTGGGAGCTTCAGTCGCTGGCCAGCCTGAAAACAGCCCTCAGCCCCTCACCCAGACTGTAATCTAAATTTATTTTTTATAAAAACTTCTAAAGTATTTCCCTATTCACCTCTGCAATTTTCTAAAAGACTTTCATCAAAAGTTTTAAGACCTTCCAATGCTGACAAATACGTCACTTAACTGGTTGCCTTGGTATTAATAGTAATGACTTCACTTTAGAATAAATTAAGAATGATTTAACTTCACCAAACTACATGTCCTCTTAATTTTTGTAGGATGTTATATCACACATTCTCCAGATGTTTTTTTCTACACGCAGCTCTTCAGTACTTTACTTTCTCTCACT
>NW_006287462.1:1223970-1234690 GCF_000327345.1 Myotis davidii | reverse complement strand
GAGCAGGCCTAAGCCAGCAGGTGGTCATCCCCCGAGGGGTCCCAGACTGCGAGAGGGCACAGGCCAGGCTGAGGGACCCCTCCCCCCGCAAGTGCACAAATTTTTGTGCTCTGGGCCTTTATGTATTAAAAAAAAGTTCCATCATTTGGACATATGTACATTTGTGCTTTATGTTTTTTATTATTTACCACAAATGTCAGTTATTGTTATCTGTCTTTTAAATTTATTTTACCGTTTCACTTCATTACTGCTGTGTATGTGCTCCATGGGAGTGACGTAGGTGCTTATGTAGTTGTGTTCCGACTTACGATGAAAATCACATTAGGTCACACCCTAGGAACAGATCTCCGATGTAACACGAGGACCTACTGTAATTGGTTCCACTACCATGCAGTCCCTGTCCTTAGGGGCTTCCTAAAAGTTCCCTCATGGATAACAAAAATAATATAACAAAAGATACCATTATAGTTCTTTTCACAGGAAATTCCAAAGGTTTTAGGAGCGCTGTTTCAGAAACAAGGACAAAGACCAAATACATACTTTTTATTATCAATCACAGTATCACAGGTGTTGTCTGAAGTGGGGACTGAGATTGACTGGGATGATAATGGAGAAACTTTATGGAGTGAATGAATGGGTGTATCTTAATAGGGGTCTGGGCTATCAAGAGAATGTTCCAACTTAGCTAGTTTATGTTCTGTATCTTGATAGAGGTCTGGGCTACTAAGGCATATGTGTTTATCAAAACTCGGGGAATGTACATTTAAATATGTGCTTTTTATTTTACATAATTTTATATAAAAACTGCATGCTAAAGTATTTAAGGAAGTTGTTGAGATGTTTGCAATTTACTTCAGAAGAGTAGAAAAAAAAGATGAATTCATGGATGAACAGAGAGGGACAGATAGCATGACTGAGCAAGTACAGCAAAATGTTAATGGTAGAATCTAGGTGAGGGTTTTAGGGGTATTCACTAAAAAGTTTTCAAATTTTTGTCATGTTCCAATGTTTGCATAATAAAGCATTGGAAGGAAAAAATAGAGCATTAAGGGTGCATGCAATTTATTCACTGTCTAGCATTTTTAATGGTAACAAAAGTATTCAGGGCTGAATTAAATTATATTTAATTTCAGTGCTGCTTTTTCATATGTACCCAATGTTCATAATAATAATGAATGCTGTCTCTGCATATGTTCCTTTTAGATCTCAACTAACATTAATTTGTCCACTGTTACAGACTACATTAACACTAACAATTTAGAATAAATTAGTGTTTGCTCTTTATGAATAAGTTCAATAACTTGCTTTCATTCTGACTTCCTTTCCAATGTGTTCTAATTAAAAGCTAGTAATGTTTGTGTTTCCTGGCAATTTTATTTTTATATTCATATTCAAATTACTACAATACTGAAATGTATATTTTTCCTAATAAATGTCAGATTTTATTGTTATTTCTATTTAAGTGTCCAATGAGTATTTGGATGGTAAACATTCAACTTTTTAAAAAATTTCATAGTTCAAGCTTTAGCATGCCTTATTTTTTCATGTATAAACTTTTCTAGTAGGTAGCATTGGGTAGTAGTCCAGAACATGCTTAGATTAATTGAAAGTGTTATAAGAGTGTATAAAAACTATCTGAATTTATTCTTACTCCGAAAATCTTTATTTACATTTAATATGTAGTTTGGCCAGGATATGCTCACCTGGTCTTTATTAGTCATATATCACATGCAGTATTTGAATTTTCTGAAGAAAAGGGGAGAGGCCCTGGCCAGGTAGCTCAGTTGGTTAAAGCATTGTCCTTATACACCAAGGTTGTAGGTTTCATCCCTGGTCAGGGCACATACAAGAAACAACCAATGAATGCAAAAAGAAGTGGAGTAACAAATATCTCTCTCTCTCTCGCTCTCTCTCTCTCTCTCTCTCTTTCTCTCTCTCTCTCTCTCTCAAATGATAAATAAAACAATTTTTAAAAGGAAAAGAGGAGAGTTTTACAATGTGGAAAAGTCAGCAGTTAGGCTTGTACTGTCTTGTAGTTCATACTTGATGCGTTTAAGTAGATTTATAAATACTCATTTTAACAAAATAAACTCTTAGAAAAGGACACTTCGTTTAAAAGATTTCTAAAAGAGCAGGCAAGGAAGGAGGAAGAAAGAAAAAAGAAAAGATGAACTGTATAGAGTGAAAGCAGTTACTAATAATGCGAACATAAGAGAAAATGACAAAACCAGCTTACCTTCCTGACCACAAAATTGGAGCCCTTCACAGCCTCATTATCCAATAAAGATGACCCTAAAGTGATTTGACCCAAAGTCGCCCAGAACTGTCGTTATTAAGAAGCCTATTTGAAATTGCACCCACTGCCCTCTATGATGAACTCAGCCATAAAGGAATTACATGGACTGTGATGGTAACTGATAACCATGGAGCCTTCATGAGAGCAAGATTTTCCAAACATGGAGAAAATGAAGACAAATCTCTGCAATGTTTCAAAGGGAACTTTAAGGTAATTTGATACTGATTCTACTTTACAAAATCTTACCAGCCTAAATGACAAATGTTTAGAAGTCTTTTTTGAGTGAAAGACATTTAAAAAGGAATTGAGCAAAGATTTGTTCTTTCTATAGTACAGGGGTGGAGTATCACAAGAAAAAACGAACATAAATGCATTTAATTAATAAATGTCAGAAGATTTAAACAAAGAAGTGAATTGGGGGAGGCATAATATTTAATTAGATAAAAATCCCCATATTTCAACTATGTCCTAATTTATGGTATTTCCTAGATGTTACATCAATAATGAAATTTATAAAGAACTACTTTGTTGTGATCCGCTAAAGAAAAGTATAGGGGAGAAAACAGGTTTCCAATGAAGTCTTTCATGAAATCAAAGTTTATTTGAAACATCTGCTGAAGGGTAACTGCCCTGGGCATCATCCTTGGTTAGAGTGAAGAGAGAGTTTCAGGATGAGAAATCCATTCCATCCCACTCAGAGACAAGCTTGGGCAGCGGATCGTGTTGTTCTAAGCTAATGTGTTTCTGCCGGGAATGTCCACATTTTATGAGAGAATTCCAAACAACTAGTGCAAAGTTACCTTTACACTAATTTTATACTAACTGGCTAAACCCGAAAGTCAACATTTCTGACAAACTTTACCAGATGTGAGTTTCAAGTGATATGATTGTGACTTTCTGAGGCAAGCACACTAGAGTCTGGCTTCAGATATCCTGTGATAGAGCCTACGGGAACCCAAGCAGGGACTTCTGAAATATGCCAATGTCTTGTCCATCTCCAGAACCAAGTGTAAGAGGTTCCTTTCTCGGCATGGACACAAGTCTCAGGTCATCTGCTCTGCAGCTTCCATGAAGTTCACCCTAAATAAATCAGGTCAATAAGTAAATTAATAAGTGAATTAACAATTGAATAACTTACAGTTTCAGATACAATCCCAAAATGCTACTATCTCCTCTACACTAACTGTTTTTAACATGGATGTTATTTCTAAGAAGAGCAATGTAACTGAAGAAAATTTCAAAGATAAACCCTATACTGTAATAAGGTAAGATATTTATGTATATTATCTGTGTCAACTCAAATGAAATAGCAAGCATTATATTCCATATTCAGTGGCTTCTTGTAAATCTCTCTATACTGAAAAGTGTTCCTTTTCTTTAAGGCTCTCTTTAATGGGCATTTCTTGAGCTCCTAGCATATCCTAGGAATCCAGGGTCAGCAAATTCATTAGTCAACAGAGCCAAATATCAACATTACTTCTTCAAAATAGACTCACCCAGGCTGAAAACCGACTTCTGCGCATGGGCCACAAAGTTTCAATCACACTGCACGCCCGCACGTGGTATTTTTTGGAAAAGCCACACTCAAGGGGCCAAAAAGCCGCCTGTGGCTCGCGAGCCGCAGTTTGCCAACCACGGTCCTAGGTTATGCATTAGTTTCATACATCCTACCTCGTCATTTCAATTACAGCCGAATACAGTCTGTGAGGCCAAGCCAAAGCTTTGAAATAGTAAGATTTAGCCCTAACCGGTTTTGCTCAGTGGTTAGAGCGTCGGCCTGCAGACTCAAGTGTCCCAGGTTCGATTCTGGTCAAGGGCACGTACCTTAGCTGCAGGTACATCCCAGTGGGGGGCGTGCAGGAGGCAGCTGAATCGATGTTTCTCGATGATCGATGTTTCTAACTCTATTCCTTTCCCTTCCTCTCTATAAAAAATCAATAAAATATATTTTTTAAAAAAGAAAAGAAATACTAAGATTTAATCCTTAAAGTATTTCTAAGTAGCTGAATGCATAAATCCTGAAATGGGACATGCATACTTAAAAATTGCAGGAAGTCCGTAGCAATTTTACTGCTTAAGGAAAGGCCTAATCAGGGACACAAGCGGAGCCTCTCCTTAGATGCCTGTGGCCATTGCTCCAGTAACACATTTGAAATCTCAGAGGTGATAAACAGTTTCATCATTACAGTAGTACTCTTCAATTTTTTATTTTTATATTTTACACTTCTAGCAGTAAAAACCTTGTGAACATGCAGTGCCAATAGCTAGTTAACTGTTCTCCCCTATTTCCTAGATACATTTATTATTTACATTATAAAACATGTATTATGCTTCAACAAAAATAGGCATTAATAAAAGATGAGATAAAAATGTGATTCTAGGGCTCTAGTGTTTTCTTTTCACATAGCAATATATTTGCTGGCACACCCCAAAGATCAATGCATCTTGAAAGGAAAATCATTGCAATAGATAATCCAAAAGATCAATGTGTCTGAAGTTTAGTAAGCAATGATGGGAGGATAAAGCTGAGGAACAGATAGGCAGTGGCTAGATCATGCAGGGTCCTGACACACAATTAAATCTTTTCAGTTTTTTCTCTAGTTCACTTAAGAAAGGTTTAGAGCAGTGATGGTGAACCTATGACATGCATGTCAGAGGTGACACGCGAACTCATTTTTTTTGGTAGATTTTTCTTTGTTAAATGGCATTTAAATATATAAAATAAATATCAAAAATATAAGTCTTTGTTTTACTATGGTTGCAAATATCAAAAAATTTCTATATGTGGCACGGCACCAAAGTTAGGGTTTTTCAAAATGCTGACACGCCGAGCTCAAAAGGTTCGCCATCACTGGTTTAGAGCAACCCATTTCCAAACATATTGAAGCTACCAGGTGGAGAATGAATTGGATAGGGACAAGAGTTAAATAAAAGAATATTATGATAATTTAGGAAAAATGTTGCAGACTTAGATTAGACTGATAGGAGTTGGGGTGGAAAACATGTGATTAGAGATATATTTTAAAGGTAGATTTGTCTGGCCTTAATTATGATGTGAATAAAAATGTGTCATTTTTCTAACAAGGAATGTGTGCATCAAAGCAGGGATTAGACTGTGATAGCAGTAGAGAAAAGGGGAGAGGCAAGACCTGGCCAAAGAACCTAACTCCTATTTTGGAAATGGATGCTTTCCTAGTATGATATATCCAAGCTCATAGACATATAGGTATATAGTGGTTGCCTGAGGCAGGAGGCTAGGGAGTGGGCCGTATAGATGAAGGGGGCCAAAGGTACAAATTTCCAGTCATAGGATAAGTCATGGGCATGTTATGTACAGCATGGTGACTATACTTAATACTATTGTATTTCATATTTAGAAGTAGCTAGGAGAGTGGTCTTGAAAATTCCCATCATAAGAAAAATATTTGTAAAGGCATACGTTGCAGATATTATGTTTTGTTTCAGACATCCACAGTAAAAGGAGTATCTCAATAAAACAGATTGTAATATTTTTGCTGCTGCTGCTGGTTGGGGCGGGGGGAGGTCCTGCCTTCAATTTGTAAAAAATAATAAAACATCTGTGAAGCACAATAAAGCAATGCACAGGGAAAGGAGATATGTCAGTCACTATGTATGGTGATCATTTAAACGGGACTTGTGATCATTCTGCAATATTGAATCATTATGTTGTTTTCCTGAAACTAATACTATGTTATGTCAATTATACCTCAATTGAAAAAAGAGTATGGGTATGATGCCAGCCTGGAAATAGGAATAGGGTTTTCAGGCTCAGCATTCAGGCCAGAGATTACTCCCAAAAGTTAAAGCCCATCAAGGTGCATAAGCAGGTGTAGACAAAGGTTGTACAGGCCAGTGTGGCACAGACCCAAGGAGGTCAACCTGCAGAGACCCACATCGGCAAGGAAGGCGTAAGCAGAAACAATCCAATCACACAGGCGGCAGCCCAGCATTCAGGAGAGGCCTGAGGAAACTAGGAAGCAGCTGTTCAAAATCTGGAAGAGATGTGCAGATTTATACAAACAGTGAGGGGTTGGTAACTCCAGAATGGAAAATAGTTTATTCTTTTTAAAAATGTATTTTTATTGATTTCAGAGAGGAAAGGAGAGGGAGAGGGAGAGGAACATCAATGAGTATTATTGATCAGCTGCCTCCTGCACACCCCTTACTAGGCAGGAAGTAGTTTATTCTTTGCCCTTGGTTTAGTCCCTTTTCTGGGTGTGTGTTGGAGGGGGTGGATGAAGAAGGGATGGAAGGCTCATGATGCTTCCAGAGAGGGGCAGAGCTTTGCTGTTTGTAGCAGAGGGAGAATTCCTCACTGAACTTTTTCCTTTTATTGTTCTGTCCTTAACAAATATCTTGAGCCCATCCCTTTTACTCCTTCATCTGATTTTCCTTTGTCTGTATCTATGCTGAAAAAGACAGTGATAATTATTTAAATAATATGACACTAGTTGTCAAAGGCATTTAGCCATATTGTTTCCCCCCCTTTAATGAGGTAGGAGTGATATTGGGGAAATTTTACACTTAGTTGGCATAAATGTTCTCAGAAAATTAAAATAAATGCAAAAGATGACATTTTACAAGATTGCTTTCCATTCTGAACACAATGAGCAATTCAGTCACTGTTGAATAGCCCAATCTATTTTATTTCTTTGAACCAATTCCATTGTAAGAGCCAACATCATCCATGTGCTTCTAAAGCAGAAAGTAATTATCATTACAATTAGCTTTTAGAAAGATACACATCTTCCTTATGGCATTGCTTCTCATCTTCACCTTCCTCTCTGATTTGTATTCATATCTTCAAAGTGGCTGTATAAAAAAAGATTATTCCTCCTGTGTCTACTTATATAGCTCAGTTGAGAAATTCCGCAGAGATATTAAAGTATGGATAACTGTTGCCTGAGTCAGTGAAAGCAAGTTAGCCAATATGTATGGTCTAGACATATTGTCAGCGTCTTCTGAGATTCTGAAAGAACCTCAGAAATATAAATGTTATCTTACACCAAGAAAAAATATTCAAAATAATTTATTTTTGAATATTTATGGAAAACATAAGGTGTTTAAACTGCTTTTCTGAACTCCATTATTCCCTGATCCTTCATAGTCTTTTGTAGGAGCCAAGCACCTTAACTATAATTGGCTATTCCTTCGCAAGATGGGAAGCTAATGGGAGGTTGGGCAGATGAGACCTCCTGCCCTCGCTATATAGCGTATGGGCAGGGAGGGTCCAATCAGAGGTATCACTGGCCTCTAAATATGCCAGGAAGGCCCAGCTGGCGTGGCTCAGTGTTTAAGCATTGTCCCATGAACCAGGCAGTCATGATTCAATTCCCCATCAGGGGACAATCTAGAGTTTCAGGCTCCATTTCCAGTAGAGGGTGTGCAGGAGGCAGCTGATCAATGATTTTCTCTCATCATTGATGTTTCTCTCTATATCTCTCTCCCTCCCTCCCTCCCTCCCTCCTATCCCTTCTATTCTGAAATCAATTTAAATAAACATATTTTTAAAAAATAAATAAAATAAAATATGCCAGGAAGATTGATATCCCAAGGCCTAATGCTAATCACAACTCCCATGGTCAAATTGTCCAGAAGTCACTAGCGCACCCATTAAATGGCACAAAGGAGAAGGCAAAAAAGACCTTACATATGTGTGTAGCCACACAGTCAGATTTTTGTAAAACTATTTACTTGGCCATATAAATTCATGTGAGTGATAGTTTCTCAGAATTTGGAAAACTGAGAAATGAGATTGTTCTCTAAGAATTAAATTATAAAATCCACGCTAAATTATAAGAGAGATTCAAAGTCACCTGGAAGAGACAAGTTGGCCCCTTGAGCAGAGAAAGATGAGAGAAGACATTAATGAGTCTGAAAAGAATTATTTATTAGAAACATAGATTAATTAGCATAAAACATAGAAAAGCAAGACCATTAGGCAATCAATGATAGTAATCTCTACCTGTAATCCTGTTCTGGGCAGAGAGCACATTAATAAAATAGTCACCATGCTTGGTTGGGGTAGCAGGTCATCTCTCTATTCTGATGAGGGATGTATTTGATTATCCCGGATAAAGTTAAATATTGAAATGCTGAACTAATTCTCCTTACTCTGATTCTATGTTCATCAGTCAATTGTATGATTATAATTTTATTTTGCAAGAGGCTTTTTTCATTCAGGGAGAGAACACCACCTAGAGTGCATGCCTGGCTAATCCTCTCTTTCAAACTTAGTGTGATCATATCCCTGAAGTATGTATATGTGAGTTCCTACTGCTGCCAAAGTCACCGAGCAGGAAAAGCTAAGGAGTGACAACAGTGGAATGAATAAGGTCAATGCCAACTGGGAAGGCTTCTCTGATGACATCATAACTCCAACACACTGACAGAGGTAGAGAACCTATTTCAAAGTGAGAAGATATTCCTAGTCTACATTCATTCTCCAGACCACACCCAGACTAAGGGGCGACACTGCAGAGTGCAAAGAGTACTTGAAAGTCCTTGAGTGATGTCCCAAATAGCTTCTATTTCTTATATATTTAAGGCCCGTCACCTACGTCGAGGTGTGGGGGGTTCCCATATAGGTGCTGCTACTAAGTGGGACATGCACAGGTGGTCTGGACCGTCCGCTTGAGGCTTGTGCCAATACCTTCTGGTCAGACACTTCCACAGAGACAGCACCGAGATCTGAGCTGAGCCAGAGAAATTACACACAAACAGGTTAGATGCAAGCACACAGGGGGTTTATTTACCAGTTCCTGATGGGTCTCAGACACTGGGAAGGATCCACCCGGAGATGCTCGCTGATACACACAAAGGGGCAGATGGCGCTGTTGGCCACTGGTTCTTTATCTGGTCAGACACTTCCACAGAGACAGCACCGAGATCTGAGCTGAGCCAGAGAAATTACACACAAACAGGTTAGATGCAAGCACACAGGGGGTTTATTTACCAGTTCCTGATGGGTCTCAGACACTGGGAAGGATCCACCCGGAGATGCTCGCTGATACTCACAAAGGGGTAGATGGCGCTGTTGGCCGCTGGTTCTTTCGTTGATCAACAGTTAATTGGGCAGAGTTTTGTGCTAAGAACTGATATGTGAATACTCACAGGTCCTCACACTCTGGCGACAGGAGAGCTGTGCACTGCTGGCTCGATCAGACTGTCTGGTTATATACCCCTCTGTAGGCGTGGTCTTCATTGGTGTGTGTGTTATCAGCGGCTGCCATGTGTGGATCCACCCGAGGTCTGTTAATCTACGGGTGTGTACAGGCTTTGGGCGTTCCCATCAGATAGGTTGTTTACCAGTACTAGTTGGGTTACAAGAGTGCTTTCTTGGGTCTCACACAGTATTCCTATAGCTAACATTAGGCACTATCATAACAGTCCACACAGGGTTACATGCTTTAAGTCTTACATTCTAAGGTCCTAAATTAAGTACCATAATAATTACTATAACAAGTGAATTCAGGCAAGAGTAATGTTTCTCTTTCTCTCCCTTCCTCTCTCTCTAAAATCAATAAACATTAATTTAATCCTCATTGGTGAGGATTAAAAAAAAAAAGAGTGGGTAATTCTCATTAAACTGACTCAGCAAGATTCTTACTAAAGACAGACCACGGACACGGCTTAGTTGAGAAGAAGGCTCAAAGTTTTGTCTATGAGACAAACAGATATCCCATGTTCATGGATTGGAAAATTTTAAACTGTTACCCAAAGGAATCTATAGACTCAATGCAATTACTACCAAATTTCAATGGTATTTTTCACAGAAATACAAAAACAATTCTAAAATTTACTTGGACCCACATAAGACCCCAAGTAGCCAAACTAACCTTGAGAAAGAAGAACAAAGCTACAGGCATCATACTTTCTGATCTCAAAATATACTACAAAGCTATAGTAATCAACAAAATAATATGGTATTTGTATAAAAATAAATACATAAGTTAATGGAATAGAATCAAGAGCCCAGAAGTAAAGCCTTGCATGATGGTCAGCTAATTATTCACCAGGGAGCCAGGAATACTTAATGAGATAGTTAAGTCTCTTTAATAAATGTTGTTGCTAAGAGTGGATAGCCACATACAGAAGAATGAAATGGACCTCAAAATTCACTCAAAATGAATTACAGTCATTAAAATCAGAATCGAAACCATAAAACTCTTAGAAGACATAGGGAAAATGCTCCTTGACATTAGCCCTGGCGATGATTTTTGGATATGACACCAAAAGGAAAAAAACAATATGTGGGATTGCATCAAACTAAAAACTTCTGCACAGCAAAGAAAAACATCAACAAAATGAAAAGACAACCCACTTAATGGGAGAACATATTTGCCAATGATACACTTGATAAGGGGTTAATATCCAAAATGTATAAAGAACTCATGCAACTCC
>NW_006287462.1:1220866-1223708 GCF_000327345.1 Myotis davidii | reverse complement strand
TAATTTATGTTTTCTATATAATGTTTTAATATGATATTACAATTTTTATTACTAGCCTACAGAGATAAATTTATATTGATGAATGACTTCGTGTCTTGTGATTTTCCCAAATACACTTACTATGGTGTGAAAATATTTTGATACATTTATTAAGGTTTATCTTAAAAATACATTTTATGTTGTTGTTTTTTTCCTTATCTGTATGCTTTATATTTATCTTGCTATAAATAAACCCTTTGTAAAATGTTTAAAAGACAAGATGACAGTGAATATCTTCACTGTGGCCCCAAATATGGGGAAACACATTCAATATTTTACCATTACATTATGTTGGCTGTAGGTGCTTTAACATTGAGGAAGTTTCTTTTTATTCCATATTTGCTAAGATCTTTTTTGTCATGAATGTGTGTTGACACTCTCAGTGAGTTTTCTACTTATAAATTTGTCTACTTACAAATATTTGTCTGCTTACAAATATTAACTCAGCTTTGCATTTCTGTGTAAACTTTTCCCCTTTTAATGTTCATTTTATTTGATATAATTTTGTTAAGTATTCTGCATTTAAATTAATGATAAATATTGGTGTTATAATTGTGTTCTTTTGTAATGTTCTTTTCTTGTTTTGGTATCAAAATTATTCAATTATTCTGGCCCCATAAAATGAGTTAGAAATGCTTCCTCCTCTTCTTTTTTTCTAAGATAGTTTATGGAGAGTTGGTATTATTTCATCTCTAAATATATAATACAAAATTTGGTGACATCATCTGGGCTGAGAATTATAAAATTATAATTGTGGGAAGCTTTTAAAATACAACCTCAGTTTCTTTTTATAAGAATTAAGCTCCTCACATTGTCTGTTTTGTGTGTCAGTTTGGAAATTAAGGCTTAGAGAGTTAACAGAGCACAACTCAATTTAAGAGAAACAGAATTTGAACATTTTGCAAATGAAGACAGCTTTAAGGTGTATTTAGATAGAGAGCCTTTATTGTGCAGAGAGAGGTGAACACAGATAATGCCAACTTTCCCAAGGGGCAAGCAAATACAGGCATACCTCATTTTATTGTGCTTCATTTTATTGCACTTTGCAGATATTGGTGTGGGTGGTTTTTGTTTTTTGGTTTTTTTTTACAAATCAAATGTTTGTGGCAACCCTACCCTGCATTGAACAAGTCTAGAGGTGCCATTTTTCCAGCAGGCTTAGATGATGGTTAACATTTTTTAGCAAAAAAGTATTTTTAAATTAAGGTATGTATAGTTATTAGACATAATGCTATTGCACACTTAATAGACTATAGTATAGTGTAAATATAACTTTTATATGCACTGGGAAACCAAAAATTCGTGTGACTTGTTTTATTGTGATAATCACTATATTGCAGTGGCTTGTAATTAAACATGCATAATCCAAGTTTTGTCTATGAGACAAACAGATATCCCATGTTCATGGATTGGAAAATTTTAAACTGTTACCCAAAGGAATCTATAGACTCAATGCAATTACTACCAAATTTCAATGGTATTTTTCACAGAAATACAAAAACAATTCTAAAATTTACTTGGACCCACATAAGACTCCAAGTAGCCAAACTAACCTTGAGAAAGAACAAAGCTAGAGGCATCACACTTTCTGATCTCAAACTATACTACAAAGCTATAGTAATCAACAAAATAATATGGTATTTGTATAAAAATAAATACATAAGTTAATGGAATAGAATCAAGAGCCCAGAAGTAAAGCCTTGCATGATGGTCAGCTAATTATTCACCAGGGAGCCAGGAATACTTAATGAGATAGTTAAGTCTCTTTAATAAATGTTGTTGCTAAGAGTGGATAGCCACATACAGAAGAATGAAATGGACCTCAAAATTCACTCAAAATGAATTACAGTCATTAAAATCAGAATCGAAACCATAAAACTCTTAGAAGACATAGGGAAAATGCTCCTTGACATTAGCCCTGGCGATGATTTTTGGATATGACACCAAAAGGAAAAAAACAATATGTGGGATTGCATCCAACTAAAAACTTCTGCACAGCAAAGAAAAACATCAACAAAATGAAAAGATGATCTACAGAATGGGAGAAAATATTTGCAAATTGTATATCTGATAAGGGGTTAATATCCAAAATATATAAAGAACTCACAATACAACTCAGTAGGAAAAAATTAAACAATCCAATTAAAAAATGGACAGAGTAACTCAGATTTTTTTTTCAAAGAAGACATACAAATGCCCAAAGGATACATTAAAAGTCGCAACATTACTACACATCAGGGAAATTCAAATCAAATCCATGGTGAGATATCATCTCATATCTGTTAGAATTGTGTCATTGAAAAGATGAGATAACAAGTCCTGGTATGGATATGAAGAAAAGGGAACTCCAGGTGGAAATGTAAATTGATACAACCACTAAGGAAAACAGTATGGAAATTCCTCAAAAAATCAAATTATCATATGATTCAGCATCTTACATCTGGGTATATATTCAAAGAAATATATGGCACAACCTTCTAGTTACAAGACAAATTCTGAGGCCCTAATGTACATCATGGTGATTATAGTTAACTAGAGGCCCGGTGCACAAAAATTTGTGCACTTGGCGGCGGGGGGCGGGGGGGTGTCCCTCAGTCTGGCCTGTGCCCTCTTGCAGTCTGGGACCACTTGGAGGATGGCCACCTGCTGGCTTAGGCCTGCTCCCCGGGGGATTGGGCCCGAGCTGGCAATCAGACATCTCTCTGGCAGCCCGGCAGCCCTCGGGGGATATCCACTTGCCAGCGGAGAGCAGGCCTAAGCTGCAGTCGGACATCCTTAGCACTGCTGAGGAGGCGGGGGGAGG
>NW_006287462.1:1218744-1219212 GCF_000327345.1 Myotis davidii | reverse complement strand
CAGCAGCTGCAGTGCGGCACCGAGGGAGCAAGGGAAGGAGGAGGTGGGGACGCGGGGAGGCGGGGAACCTGTTCAGCCCTGATCTCTGGCCAGGCCGAGGGACCCTACCCGGGCACGACTTTTGTGCACCAGGCCTCTAGTATTATATATTTGAAAGTTGCTAAGAGAATAGACCTTAATGTTCTGAACACAAAAAAAGAAATCAATTATTTGATGTGATGGAGGTGTTAGCTAACACTATGTTGGTAATAATTTTAATAATTTTGCAATACATAAGTATATGAAATCAACATATGTATACCTTAATTATACAATGTTATGTGTCAATTATATCTCAACAAAACTGGAAAAAATAAAGGTTGGTCAAGGTGAAAGTTTTTGTCAATACCATCTAAACAATGTCTACTCTTTAAGACAATGTCGCTTTTTTTTTTATGCTCAGTATATAATCAAAACAACATCAACAAA
>NW_006287462.1:1206106-1218658 GCF_000327345.1 Myotis davidii | reverse complement strand
TATTATGCTAAGCAAAATAAGCCAGTCAGAGAAAGATAGATATCACATGATCTCATTCATATGTGAAATCTAATGAACAATATACACTGATGAAAACGATAGGTCCAGAGACACAGAAGCATGGAACAGAATGATGAGTCTCAGAGGGAAGGTGGGGGATGGGGCGGTGGGTGGGGGGAGATCAGCCAAAGAACTCATACATATATGCATAACCCATGGACACAGACAAGAGTTGGTGAAGGCCTCCCTGGAGGGAGTCAATGGGGATCAAAAGGGGACAGCTGTAATACTCTCAACAATAACGTAAATTTTTAAAAAATCACTATCATGAGATGAAAACACCTTGACTCCGATAGACACTCAGAATAAAAATACTAGCTCCCTGGGGTCGCTGCAGGTGAGAAGTGTGTCCCCAGTGGCCAGACTGTAAAGACCTCTTATGAAGGGACTCAGAGTGCTCAGAAGGGCACTGCCTCGGCAGTGGGGCCGAGTCATGCACAGACTGAATCCCCTTCCAGTCCCAACTGTCAGAGATTCTAATCAAACCAATTAGAGTCTAAAGCAGTGATGGTGAACCTTTTGAGCTCGGCGTGTCAGCATTTTGAAAAACCCTAACTTAACTCTGGTGCCATGTCACATATAGAAATTTTTTGATATTTGCAACCATAGTAAAACAAAGACTTATGTTTTAGTAGTTGTTTTATATCTTTAAATGCCATTTAACAAAGAAAAATCAACCAAAAAAATGAGTTTGCGTATCATAGGTTCGCCATCACCGGTCTAAAGCATCAATATGATTCCAAGTAACTTATGGGCATCACAGGACCAAGCCCAACATTATTTAAAGGAACACAAAATACCCAGCACCCAACCATGTAAAATGCAAGATGCTGCTCTCCTACCTAGAATGACCAGGCCTGCAGTGAAACAGAGAACTATCATCCACCATTCCCAGGGAAATGGATCAACAGACCCAGATATGACAGACGGCAGAACTGGTACAGGAGGACTTCAACACAGATTGATGAATGGACTTCCCGCGATCAAACGTGGAGAGGAGGCAGAGCATAAGGAGGTAACAGGAAGACACACAAACACCTAAATGGAATTTCTAGAGAGGAGAAACGCAAGAACTAAAAATATGGAAGCAGACACACAGTCCTGTTAAAGTCAGGGATTTGTGGAGAGCTATACCACCAAGCAGTGAAGAGGCAGCACAGAGCGGCTGTCAAGGTCATGGACAAGGAGCTGCAGTGCTGGGTTCCCATTCCCGGCTCTGAAACTACAACTGTCGATCCTGTTCAAGGTAGTTATTCCGCTGATCCTCAGTGTCCTTCTCTGTAACATGAATATAATAATGGATGGTAAATGGGGACATGGCCCTTCCCAAGCTCCAACTCCCCCTCCCACCCTGTGGGAACATGATGAATGGCATCGGTAAGCGGACTGTGGGACCCACCTCAGGAGCCTGGCCAGAAATGGCCAAACACAAACTGTTCTCGAATGAGAGCCTGGACTATAAACAACTTCCTTTGGCTCTCACACAGCTTGTGCCTGAGCGCGCACCATCCCGTTTGCTTTGTTTTCTGTCCTCTGTGTAACCTGGCCCTGGGAAAGTCTGGGTGGCAGTGAAATTTCACCTGTCGGCTGCCCCCGGTGTGGCCCGTCCTCAGGCCACTTGGACTTGGTGGAAAACTTCACCTGTCAGCCATCACCGGTGGGCACGGAAGTCCTAATCAACCCATGTCTTCCATGGCCAGTCCCCCCGGTTAGTTCTTTGAAATCGACAAACAATATGCTAAGGCCGGCTCTTTGGATAAAAAGTAACAACTTCTTCCTTGGGGCTTGCTGTGAGGAATTAAACTAGTTTATAAAGAACAGAGGGGGCCCTGACCGGTTTGGCTCAGTGGATAGAGCGTTGGCCTGCGGACTGAAGGGTACCGGGTTTGATTTTGGTCAAGGGCATATACATTGGTTGCGGGCACATCCCCAGTAGGGAGTGTGCACGAGGCAGCTGATTGATGTTTATCTCTCATTGATGTTTCTCTCTATCTATCTCCCTTCCTCTCTGTAAAAATTCAATAAAACATATATTTTAAAAAAGAACAGAGAAGTTTACCGGGCACACATTTTCATGGTGGTAAAAATGCTTATGAAAGAAAATGAAAGACAAATAACCCAGCTATCGTCCCACAAACACAGGAAGCAGGCTCCTGTCCTATTTTCCTCCACTTTTCTTCTTGAGTGTTCTTAGCCATAGGGCCTAATCTGGGGCCTGCAGGAGCTGGCACTGTCTGCCCGGCTGGAGCTCAGGAGTGTCAGGGGTCCTGGTGTGTGAGATGCCTGTGTGCTCCTCTCTGCTTCTGGCAATCTGAGGCCCATGGGAGGTCTAGGATGCGATTGCTCCTCTCCCATTCCCGCTAATGCCCTTCATCACGCTGGTGTAGGCTCCTCACCCAGTTCTCAGGTACTCACGGAGCACAGAGGCCTTCCCCCAGGGCAACACCTGCAGAGGAGTTCCCCTGTTATTCTGCCCTTGACCTTGATGAACACTTTGTACAGTTCTACGTAACTTCAGGTTAAGTGGAGCTCTCCCACCAGCCCAGAAGCTCTGCAATCTCATGAATACGGTCTACAAGTGAATTCAGCGGTCAAAGAGCTTCCTCACCTGATGCTACAGTGGACTCAGCTGGAAGGCATTTCGAAGGCCAACCCAGGTGATTCAGCCTTAGTGATTTGTGGCTGGGTCCCAGCACTTGTATTTGTGATGCGCTCCCTTGGCGATGCTAACCAGCAGCCCCATTGAGATGTGCCACCATGCACTCTGCTATGAGTGCACCTGAGAGCGGGGGGCCTCCTTGGTCCATTCCCAGGTCTTTGTGTTCCAAAGAGGTGGGGCCTTTACTAACTGGGAGGCACGCCCAGGGTTCCAGGGTTGAACTCTCCTGGTGAGGATCGCTTTCCAGAGATTCTCACTTAGTGATAAACAGTGCGCCCCAGGCATCAGGACATCTGAAGGCCTCAGGTGATTCTAATGTACCAGCGGGAGGGAGGAGCTCCTCTTTAAAAGGGTCTGGTAGGGAGGGCCTTTGTTTTGTCTTCTGACACAGGGTGGTAGTTCTCTGAGTCTCAGGGGCCTGAGGCAGAAGATGAGGGTCTGCTCTAGGAAAGACTTGCCCAAAGAGGTGGGGCCTTTACTAACTGGGAGGCATGCCCAGGGTTCCAGGGTTGAACTCTCCTGATAAGGATCGCTTTCCAGAGATTCTCACTTAATGATAAACAGTGGGGCCCAGGCATCAGGAGTTCTGAAGGCCTCAGGTGATTCCAATGTACCAGCGTGAGGGAGGAGCTCCTCTTTAAAAGGGTCTGGTAGGGAGGGCCTTTGTTTTGTCTTCTGACACAGGGTGGTAGTTCTCTGAGTCTCAGGGGCCTGAGGCAGAAGATGAGGGTCTGCTCTAGGAAAGACTTGCGGAGATTTGGTATTTATTCAAGAGAGGCCTGTGGATTTGAAGAAAAAGATTTCACACAAGTTTCGAGCTGGTTGTCTTTCTGAGGTTGGAGAAACTGTGCGGATTGAGTTTTAAAGCTTTCTCAGACTGGCTTATTTAACTTAGCATCATCTCCACATCCATCCATGCTGTTGCAAAATGTAAGATTTCTTTCTATTTTTATGGCCTTGGAGTATTTCATTGTGTAGATGTACCACAGCTTGTTTATCCATTCACCTACGGATGGGCACTTGGGCTGTTTCTAGATCTTGGCTATTGCAGATAATGCTGCAGTGAACACAGTGGTGCCTTTTTTTGAATTCATGTTTCTGGATTTGTAGGATATATTTCCAGAAGTGGGATCGCTGGGTCAAAAAGCAGTTCCATGTTTAATTTTTTGAGGAAATTCCATACTGTTTTTCACAGTGGCTGCACCAGTCTGCATTCCCACTAGCAGTGCAGGAGGGTTCCCTACAGCCTTGCCTGCACTTCTGTTTGTAGACTTGTTGGTGATAGTCATTATGACAGGTGTGAGGTGATATCACATTATGGTTTAAATTTACACCTCTCTGATGATTAATGACATTGATTTTTTTTTCCATATGTCTATTGGCCATTTGTCCTCTTTGGAGAAGTGTCTATTCAGGTTTTTTGCCTATTTTTCAATTGGATTGTTTTGTCTTTCTGGTGGTGCGTTGTATACATTCTTTACAGATTTTGGAAATTAATCTATTATCAGATGTACTGGTGAACATGTTCTTCCATACAGTGGGTTCCCTTTTCTTTTTGTTGATGGTTACTTTTGCTGTATAAAGGTTCTTAGTTTGATGTAGTCCTATTTGTTTATTTTTTTTCTTTGTTTCCAATGCCCTAGGGCAGTGGTTCTCAACCTTCCTAATGCCAGCGACCCTTTAATACAGTTCCTCAAGTTGTGGTGACCTCCAATTTCATTGTTACAAATTGAACATAATTAAAGCATAGTGATTAATCACAAAAACAGTATGTAATTATATATGTGTTTTCCGATGGTCTTAGGTGACCCCTGTGAAAGGGTTGTTCGACCCCCAACTTGTTGTGACCCACAGGTTGAGAACTGTTGCCCTAGGGGGTATATTGGCAAAAATATTGCTATAAGAGATGTCTGAGATTTTACTGCCTATGTTTTCTCCTAGGATTTTTATGGTTTCATGACTTACATGTAAGACTTTTAGTCATTTTGAGTTTATTCTTGTGTATGGTATAAGTTGGTGGTCCAGCTTCATTTTTGTGTGTGTGTATCTGTCCAATTTTCCCAGCACCATTTATTGAGGAGACTGTCTTTATTCTATTGTATGCCCTTGCCTCCTTTGTTGAAAGACAAATACCATATGATCTCACTTATATGTGGAATCTAATGAACAAAATACACTGATGAACAAAATAGAAACAGAGGCCTGAATACATGGAACAGACTGACAGCTCTCAGAGGGGAGGGGGGAAGGGAGGGCTGTGTGAAAGAAGGTGAAAGGATTAGCCCCAAACCATGTGTATATTTATAACGCATAGACACAGGCAACATTGTGGTGGTAGCCAGGTGGAAGTGGGGGCTGGAGCTAGGTGGAGGTGGGCAAAGGGTGGGAAATGGGAACACCCTCTCAGTTTCCCTCCTTCTCCCACCCTCCACCTTCCTTCTCTAAAAATCAATCAATACATTTTAAAATAATGTAATTGATAAAGTAGGCTTTATTCATGTGTTAACATGAAATTTTATGTGCTTATAACACTGAATATACTTTATTCTCAAGCACTCATTTAGTTTTCACAAATATTAATTATATATTAAGTATCAAAGAATACCTCTTTAGGTTCCTTAAAGTAAAAATGATGCAAAAATATTATTTGATCACAATACAATGACACTAGAATTAATAATAATAATAAAGAACCCATCTATCTGGTGGGAAATCTGTTATACAACTATGGGGAAAAATAAAATTAATATTGTAAAATGTTGAAAAAATGAAAATAATCAAGGAGATAAAGCATGAAATAAATTCAAACTTAAAAGCCAGTAAGAAAAAAAATAAATGTAAGGATTTAAGAAAAATTGCAAGATTAGTAAGAGAGAAAAAAGGAAAAAATTAGATTAATAAATTAAAGACTGATTCTCTGGAACAAAAGACCAAAATAGACTAATACTAGGTAATCTAAAACAAACAAAAAGCAGAAAGTACAAACTTATAAGTTCAAAAATAATAAAGGGGCCCAGCCGATATGGCTCAGTGGTTGAGCGTTGACTAATGAACCAAGAGTTTATGAATTCAATTCCAGTTTGGGACACATGCTGGGATTGTGGGATAGATCCCCAGTAGGGGTCAAGCAGCTGATGAGTCTCTCATCGATGTTTCTATCTCTCCCTCTCCCTCTTTCTCTAAAAGAAATAGAAGTAGTAAAGGGAAATAACTTTTGAAACAGAAAAACTTCAGAAAAATCATATAGATTACTCTGTAGAAATCCAAACAAATATATTTGAAAACCTAGATGAGAGGAAAATAAAGTTAATGAAAATAAAATTTATGAAATTTTATTAGCGTAGAAATAGAATGATTAAAGCAATATATTTTTATAAAAGAAATAATGTTTTTAAAGAAACGCTACTTAAAATAGCACCATGTCTGGATGCTTTCCTGGAGGAAGTTTTACTACATTGTAGAAACTAGATAATCAAAATCATAATCTATAATAAAAGTGTAATATGCTGATTAGACCGGACAAACTTCTGGACACAGCCAGGGCCCCAGGGAAGCTCGGGACCAAGTGCCAGAGGGAAGCTGGTGCTGGCAGCCGCTGGGAGGGGTGGGGGGAGGAGAGAGGGGAAGGCCTACTCTTGTTACATAAATTCTTGAATGTTTTTAATGAAGCATATGTCTACTTTGATAACAATAGCACTTAGAAATATAGATGTAAAATCATAAGTAAAACATTGGCAAGCAAAATCCAGTACCACCTTAAAAATATACATCAGTGAAATTTATTCAGGATATGCTAGAATAGTTCGATATTAGCATATCCATTTGCATATCTCAGTTCTAAAGCCAGTAACATACCCAGTAATTAAATGAGTAAATACTTAGTTGTGTTCCCATTGTGTCCTGCCAGGGATGGCTTCATGGGTATGCATTCAATGCGGTCACATAGGTACTTGTGCTGAAAAGAGCGCACACACACTTGGTTTAATGCTCTTAATTTTTTCACAAGTGGTCTCAAATTTGAAATAGGCAGATCTGGATTTGGATCCTGGTTGTCACTCATTGCCTACCTGTTCTTGGGCAAGTCACCAAACTTCTCTGTACCATGGTATCGTGCAGTGCTATGGTGGAGACTGAAGTTGGTATATGACCTTGCCAAGTACATAGTAACTGATGATACATGGTAATTATTGTTGCTGCTGTGGTGGTGGTGGTGGTAGGTATTGCTGTGACTAGTTTTTCTCTAAGTCTAGTGTTGGTTAAAAGAAGAGAGACTAGGCAACTCTGATTTCAAGTATCAGAGATTCCAAGGAAATCATTTCTTTAGCTGAGTTTAGAGGGCTGCGCCCAGAACTGAGTTTATATAGAAGGGCACCTAACAAACTTTAATTGTCAAGAAGGTGATATATTATAATCTGAGGAAATCTGAGTCAGACAAGAAATGGAAAAGAAGTTGGCAAGGGCCACTTCATGGAGGACTAGATCAGCCTGTCATGCTAAAGGCCCCGAATGCGATCTTGCAGGCAGTGAAAAGTCATTAAAGGGTGGAAGTGTAATTGTGACGGGAGCTGACCCGCCTTCTAGAAATTTCTCTGACAGCATTAAAGAGACATGAAGAACTGTGGAATGAAAGCTGACTTCCCCTTACCATTGCTTTCCCTGCTGGCACACCTGACAGAGACAATTTCCATGTCTTCCATAAGTCGTAGTCAGCACTGAGCAGAAACATTCTTAGCTTAAGGAAGTGCCTTCAGGCCACAGCATCGGTCCCGGGAGGCATCCTGGTGAAGAGTCAGCCATAATTCACATCCTAAACACTGCTCACACCCTGCACCCAAGCAGGAGGGGGAGGATGGGTGGCCACTGCTCCTGCTGTCTTTGCCTAACCCACTCCAGGCTTGCAGGCAGAGCCCGTCCCCTGCTGAGTGCGTTAGCACTTCCTGTCTCCTGACACCCAGTGGGTGTCCTCACCATTTGCTAGAGCCCCCAGAAGACCCTGGGTTGCACTCATTGTCATTCTCAGTGGCAGCCCATAAACAATGCTTGCTTATTCTGCACCCACAGTGCTTAGAGCTCAGAAATAGGCCTGCAGATAATGGCCACAGCAAAGAAAGCAGTGGGAGCGGGTGGTATTTCCAGTGTTGTGTGTAGACACATGTCAATGGCATTAGCTTTTCCATGCCATTAAGAATTACTCAACACAACTAAACAGGTGATGCAGACCGCCCCTCCGCCAATTTCTAAGGCGTCTGACAGCTAGAGATTCACCAGGCATTGGACAAACTATCCTTAGAGAGTATTTTGAATTTCTCTTTGTGAATCACAGAAAATGTCAATTTATCATGCATGATCAATTGGCTCTGGGTTTCAATTTGATTTTGTACTCTGTTTTGAACAGCAACAATTATTTAAAATGGTGAGCAACAATTTCTTTGAGTATTATATTTCATTTTTAAATTTTCAGTAGCATCGATGCTAAATGTGTTATTTCCTCTTGCTGTTTGGGAGATTTAATTTGCTTTGTGAGATAAACTGTTTTGAGCTCTCAGAGAGGGTTCATACAATCAAACTGCATTTTGCAAGTTCATTTCTCTAAAATGTATCCCGGTAGCAGAGTCCATTATTTAAGATATTCTTAGGCAAAAATAATCATTAACATTTAAAAGCAAGCTTCTTTGTTATATGTAGAAGTATAATTATCTTTTCCTGGGGTATATAAAAACCATTTTACATAACACCAGTATCTCATTGTCAGTCACTAAGTGATATTGAGCTGTTGTGTGTGGTGACTTTCTGCATTTCATGTTTTCTTTTTTCTGCAAAACCTAATTCTCCACAGCTATTTCATAATTATATTTACAAAGATAGATGAAGGACCTTGTTATAGATCTCAGTCTCATCCAAAAAAAATGAGATTGAACGGGGGTGTCAGATTGTTCAAATCTTCTGAAATAAAAACATTATGGAGATCCAGTTTGTGTGACAACAACATGCATTTAACAAAACAAAAAAATAATCAATTCTGTGCCAGTGACAAGAGGTAATTCAGCTAGCTGGCTGGCAGTAAAGGTTGTTTAGCAGGTTTCTGATTCCTAATTGGGTGTCTAGCTGGCTAAGTAGCAGCTGGTCTTTAATTAGTTGAAAAATTATTACCACTAAGAGTTGCTTTAAAAAGAAAAAGAACAAAATAATTAAAATGTTAGAATCCATATGGTGGGTGCTTGTCCTCACTTGTCAATAGCTGTTTTCTTTCATTATCACTAAGAAGTTTAAAAATATTCCTATGCTGCTTACTTTTTAAAATGTAACTCATGTAAATGTAAAATCCCCAAAGATTCCCAGAATAGAATAGTAAGACAACCGCTGCTTGCCACTTAATTATTCCTTTTGAACATAAAATTATCTCAGATACTCCCCACCCCCGGGTTGAATATATAGTTGATAAGTGAACCTTGTAACAGGTCTCATTATTATAATTATTATTTTGTTAATCCTCACCTGAGGATATTGTTTTTCCATTGATTTTTAGAGAGTGGAAGGGAGGGAGGGAGTAGGAGAGAGAGGGGTGGGGGAGTGGAGAGAGAGAGAGAGAGACATCAATGTGAGAGAGACACATTGTGTGGTTGCCTCCCCCACACCCCCAAACTCCCCAACCAGAGCCGGGGATCAAACCTTCCACCCCGCGGTGTGTGGGCCAATGCTCTAACCACTTAGCACCACTGGCCTCATTATTGAAGGGATTTGTAAATTCCCTGACGTGATTTGTTATAAATATAAGGACTCTGGTGAAAATGTCAGTATCTTATAGATAACAGGAAAATTGCCTTTGCACACAGACTCCACTTAATAATTAGTAGGAAATCCCAACTTTGACATGATTTTCTAATTATATTTGCATCCTTTTTTAGGAGAAAGTTTTGTAAAAATACAACATAATACATTACTTAGAGATAAATAGTCTACACTACACCAGTGGTTCTCAACCTTGGCTGTACATTAGAATCACCTGGGAATCTTTTTAAAATCCTGATTTCTGGGGCCCCACCCCATAACAAAGAGACAGAATTTCCAGAGGATGAGGCCCAGAAATCAGGATTTTAAAAAGATTCCCAGGTGATTCTAATGTTCAGGCAAGGTTGAGAACCACTGGTCTGCACACAGTCTACATGAATACAGCACGAAACTCTCTAGTTAAATATACACGCATAACAATGCTCTTACCTCCCATATTGGCAAAAATGTACCACTTAGACCAAATAATGTTTTTTTAAAAAATTTCTTTCTATATTTTTTAGTTGGAAGTGGTGGTATAATAGAAAGTGAATGAGTCTTGTCATAGATATAGATAACAGAATGGTGGTTGCCAGAAGGGACAGGGGGAAGGCGAAGTGAATAGGGCGTCAGGCACAAGGAAATAGACTCCAGGTGGCAAGCACACTAATAGAGGACACAGGTGTCAAATTATAGTCTTGTACACCTGAAATGTATGTAATGTTATTAACCAGTGTTACCCCAGTAATTCAGATTTTAAAAAGAGTGTACAATTTTTGGTTCTAGTAGAATTGGATCCAAATTTAATCTTCCTTTTTTTTTTACTACCCTAATGTTCCTTAACTCACCTTTGGCTCTATTTTTTCTTCTATGATGTAATAACAATAAGATCCAACCTTTTAGATTATAATGAACTCTACAAAGTAACTAGCATGACTATTTCTGAAATGCATTATCCTATACATTCTTTCATTCTTTTCTTATACTTACTTTAATATACATGGGATGTTTCAGTTACCTGGAAAATTCTTTTATGGGGTCCATCTCATGCTCTTATGGTATCCATGAGCAATGATTTATATATGTATCCAATCTATTTTTGAGGAAATATATCATTTATTAACAAATGTTTGACCACTTTTGGAATGTGAATATCATGTGATATTTATACCATGTACCCCACAGTTGCTAGAGATAATGAGACTGACTTGAATGGAAATTAAAAAAAATAATATATATATTATTGTTTTCAGAGAGAGGAAAGCAGAGGGCGATAGAAACATCAATGAGAGAGAAATATCGATCAGCTGCCCCCTGCACACCTCCTGCTGAGGATCGAGCCCACAAACCAGGCATGTGCCCTGACCAGGAACCCAACTGGTGATCTTTTGGTGTATAGGCTGATGCTCAACCACTGAACCACACAGGCTGGGCTGAATGGAAATTTGATATAATATTTACCTTGCATCCTCCAAAAGTTGCTAACTCACAGGAGGAGGAACATTTTTTAGATAGGAATCCAAGTCAGCTCTTTAACTGAATGCATGTCTTACGGTGCATGCACTTGCTGAATAGAATCCTAGTTTTGCCCAACACTGTGGTCCTTTGTGGCTCCTCTAGGACACCATGCCTTCTCCCTTGATAGAATTAGAAGCTCATCCTTTCTTTTTTTCAACTTTAAATTCTTCTTTAAACCACTTTTTTGTGTCTTGTTTTAATATTAGTATTTCAAATGCATTGCAGGATAATAAAAGGAATCATTTTCAATGAAATGTTTTGGATCAACATTGGTCCCTACTTGTCTGCTTACGTTTCAGCACTATCTAAAGTCTCCGCCCATGAAATTTTTCCATCATTATGTTCTGCATGTTTCCGAGGTCACTGCTGAAGTTCAGTAAATATCAGGTTATCATGATCAGGCATTGCCAACCGGGAGAAACACTAACATGTCTTCCAGTGAGATGCAAATCGGGCAGTATAGATTAATAGTAAACATTTGGTTGACATGTCTAATTTCACTTGGGTTGGACACTATTGTACTTCTCTGTGGTCTGCCATACCGCCAACGGACTTTTCTACAGATGTTCTCAACACACGAAGCGGAGGCTGAGCATTAACCTCCTGCTGCATATCAACAGATGGAGAGGATGCAACAATGTTCTCGCTTTTCAAGACCTGTTGATATGACAGGATCGAAAACCTCATGTTTCTACACTGTCACAAATGTCTGTAATTACTGCTGCTCCACAACTAAATGATTCAGCGTCTCCATTCCCATCACTCTCAGAAGATACCCCAATGACATTTACGTTGCCCTGCCCTTGGTTTTCCCCAATTCACTGAGCCAGGACCTACATGGTTTGTTCAATCTCTAAAGTCAATGTGGTAGTAACCCAGCATTAAGAGACTTCAATACAAAACTACATTGTGTTCCTGGCACATTCCTCTTTGAGAAACAATTTTTCACTTTTAATTTGACACTAAATTGAATATATATTTAAAAATAAGTTTCATGAAAATTATGTCCATTTTTTCCCCCTTCAAGTTTGTAACTGTCACGTTATGTCCTGGGCTTCAGGCTTTTCAGGCTTGTGTGGTAAATAGCATATGGTAAAACAAATGAGCATGGGTTTGACACAACCTGACCTTTAAGTGACAATGAGAGCGAAAGGGCAGAATGAATATGGCCTTGTCAGACGCTTATAAAAATAGAAAATTTCCAGCAGCCCCAGAGAAGGTCAATAAAAATGTTCCATAAATGGAATGGGGAATCAACTGAAAGTTTTTCATCGAGTGAGGGTGACAGACAGAGGTCTCTCCAAGAATATCTAATGAGGATCACCCAAGTCATTCAAACTAAAGAACGGCCAAGAGGTTATGTGATTTATCTTACATTTTCAAGCAAAGCATGGCCATTTCAGAGAAATAATGTATTTTAAAATGTAATACATGGTCATGTTATAAAAATTCAGAGTATAGAAATGTATAAAGTGCCAAGTGGTCCTTATTCTACATACCCCTTAGCTCTCTGATTCCCTTACTCAGAGTCACCCATTGATACTAAT
>NW_006287462.1:1200744-1206025 GCF_000327345.1 Myotis davidii | reverse complement strand
CCTCCTCCTTTACTCTCCACCCAGCTCCAGCCCCCTCCCACCCCCACTGGCCTTCACCACACTGTTGTCTGTGTCCATGGACTAAGCATATATGTTCTTTGGATTATATTTTATTTAAAGTTGTCTTAACTCTGAAAGATTTCAGGCAACAATTATATTAGAATAGCACCAGTGTACATGCTAAACAGATTTTATGACAATTAATATGCCCAAATTGCTATCCTATATAATAAAAGCATAATATGCTAAGTGTCAGACTATTCATTCAACTGTTTGTTCGACCTTCCCACCAGCTGTTATGATGCACATTGACCACCAGGGGGCAAACGCTCCAACCAATAGGGTAGGTTAGCTTGCTGCCAGAATCTGGCTGAGCAGGACTAGGTGAGATGGGCTGGACATGCCCTGGAGCCCTCCCATGGTCCCTCCCTGGCAGGCCGACCCCATCAGCCCCAATTGGAACTGAGTGAGACAATCCTGATGGGCCATGATCAGCAGACAGGCTAAGGGACCCCACTGGTGCATGAATTTGTGCACCAGGCCTCTAGAGTGTGTGTGTGTGTGTGTGTAGATATATATGTAGATATATATATCTACACACACACACACACACACACACACACGCACACACACACACACACACACACAAATGTTACAGGTATAGTTGAAACCAGTACTGCATTCTTATTCACTCACTAGAGGCCTGGTGCATGAAATTCATGCACAGGGGGATGTCCCTCAACCCAGCCTGCACCCTCTCCAATCTGAGATCCCTCATGGAATGTCCAACTGCTGGTTTAGGCCCGATCCCACTAAACTGGCAGTTGGACATTCCTCTCACAATCTGGGACTGCTGGCTCCTAACCGCTCTCCTGCTTGCCTGCCTGATTGCCTCTAACTGCTTCTGCCTGCCAGCCCATTCACCCCCTAACCACTCCCCTGCAGGCCCAATTGTCGCCTAACTGCTCCCCTGCCAGCCTGGTCGTCCCCAACTGCCCTCCCCTGCAGGCCATCTTGTGGTAGCCATCTTGTGACGACATCGCATGAGGGCATCGTGCAACGCCATCTGGCTTTTATTATATAGGATTCCCAGATATAAACATAATCCTGAGTCTGATTTGCATCTTTCCTTTTTTCAATATTCTACTCACATATATGTCTATAACAATACATAATTTTATATTATTTCTTAGTTTTTATGTCATATGCTTTTTGTAACTTGCTTTTCTATTTGATATTATAATTTTAAAATTAATACATATTGGCACATACAACTCTAGTTCACTCATTTTAACTATATCACTTCCCATTTATGAATCTACTCTATGTATCCAAATTGTATACATTAAATTGATTTCTAAGTGTTTTATTTGTAGACAGTTCTCTTTTCTGAATTCTTATACTTGTTTTCCTATATACATATGCCAGATTTTCTTAGAACACATCCATATAACTGTGATTACTAGTTTGGAAGATAAGTGCGTATTTAATTGATAGGTATTGTCAAACTCTTTTTGAAATTTATCAAACTTTTCACACCAGCAACAATCTCTGAGACTTATATATATTCTTGCCATGGCTTGGATAGAGATTGAAAGCATAGCACAGCATTTTGTGGCTACACCCTTCAAGAGATAGAGTCTATTACCCCCCTTACTGAATTTGGGCTTTGACCTATAGAATATGGTAGAAATTACATATGTGAATTCCAAAGCTTAGGCATCAAGAGACGTTGAAGATTCTGCCTTCTCCTCTTTTGAGCATATAAACAGTTGTGTGAAGAAACCCTGTTTGTTTTACTAGAAAAAGATAGAACATGTGAACAAAAAGGTGCCACAGCCAATAGTCAGACATCTGAGTGAGGCCATCAGGTGACTATAACTCAGGAGAGATCCCCCAGGGAACAGGGATATTTCCTCTTTGTTCATGTCCACTTTAATGTCTTTTTTGAGTTTTCAATAATGGCCTCATATATGTTTTAAATAGTTCTTATTAAATTTATTTCTAGATATTTTATCTTTATTAAGCCACTGTAGAGCTTTTTTCTTTTCCATTATAGCTTCTAAATTGTTGTTTGAAAAAACAAAAGAAATTTATTTTTAATATTAACTATGTATTTTGCTAGTTTTAACTTTTTGACTTATTGATTCCTGTAAGAATTAATAGCCAATCACCAGCTAGCTAATAGAAAACAAATTACTTTTTTAAAAAAATGTATTTTCATTGATTTTAGAGAGGAAGGGAGAGAAAGAGAGAGATAGAAACATCAATGATGAGAGAGAACCATTGATCGGCTGCCTCCTGCACGCCCCCTGCTGGGGATGGAACCCAGGCATGTGCCCTGACCAAGAATTGAATCTTGTGACTTGGTTCATAGATTGATGCTCAACCACTGAGCCACACAAGCTAGGAAAAACATTTTTAGTTTTACTTTTTTTTTTTGTCAATTCTTACACTTTGATATTCTTGTCTAATTCCATTTGACTAAGATCTCCAACACAATGTTAAGTGACAATGGAAAAGGGGGGCATTCTTGCCTTACTCCTGATTATTGTGGGGAGACTTTAAACTTTATGTTACTAAAGTTCTTTGCACACAGTAGGTGCTCACTATTTGACTTCGAGTAGGTAATTTGTGCAAATATGATTTGTTTGAGAGTTATGCTTCTCTTTGTCCTTTAAGTTGTGAGGAAGATAAAGTGTGTAGCAAACTTGCTGAAGCAATCATTGAAAGATCCGTAAATGAGAACAGCAGTCTTCAGCATTTCACATTTCCTTTTATGGTGATAATATCATGAGCAGATTTTATATTACAAAAGTGTTCGATATTAGAAAAAAGAGCACCCTGCAGAGAGTACTTCTCACTAAAAATGCTTTTCTGTCCTTTAAAACCTAATGCTGATAATTGAACAAAAATATCATTTGTGGAAAATAAAGCTTTGTTAAAAACTACAAATACACCAATTGTAACATACTGTGTATGTGTTAACTCTTCCAAAATCTTTGCAAGTGCAACCTACATTTTCTTGTTTTGAAAGTTATTGCATTCACAGAACTTTGGACTTTAATTCTGTTTTATTCATTTTGATGCATATTTCTTGCATGAAGTTTAGTAAAGCAGGCAAGACAATGCCAAAGTTTCATAATGATTTTACTAAGCTATACAGTCATGAGTTTTTCAGAAAATGCTCCATTTCCTCCACAGGGAAAGGTGAGGTCGAAATGAGACCTCCCCACCACCCCCACAAGGGATTTCTGACCATCAGTCACACAAGGGTGCATAGCTTCACAGCCCTAGAATTCCTTTCTCCTTGGAGGAGAACCAGATGTACAACATGAAGAGGCATACAGACAGTTAAGGACTACACAGTCCTTTGAGATGTTTTTTCTGATTTTTTTGGAGCTGGGCATTTTGAAAAATATGGGTGGATGAGAAATTCGAAGTGGATTACATGGGCTGCTGCTAAAGAGTTTATGAAATTATACAGGCAGGCTAAGCCAGAAAATGTCTGTCATTTTCATATTCAAACTAGAGGCCTGGTGCAGAAATTCGCGCACAAGTGCGGTCCTAGGCCTGGCCAGCCATCAAAGCATGAGCATCTGGAGTGGAAGGGCAGGTTCCAGTTGACCTCTGGGCCCTGGGAAGCACCTGGGCCCCCCGGCCCCCGGCACCCCCGCCACCACCTGAGTCATCGGGCCCCTGCCTGGTTCCCTCAGCACCTGGGAGCCGAGCAGCAGCCCTGCCGCTGGCCGCCGTCTACAGGGCGATCAGTGGAGCGATCGGGCCCCACTCGCACCTGCCTGGGCCTGGCACCGCCAGTTCACCTGCTCCACCACCCTGCTGTGGTCCAGCTCTTGTTGGGGCTGGCAGCGCCTCCACTGCCACCTGCTGCCAGAGCCACATCCTGACCTCTGGGCCCTGGGAAGCACCTGGGCCCCACGGCCCCGGCACCCCCACCACCACCTGAGTCATCGGCCCCTGTCTGGTTCCCTCAGCACCTGGGAGCCAAGCAGCAGCCCTGCCGCTGGCCGCCATCTGCAGGGCGATCAGTGGAGTGATCGGGCCCCACTCGCACCTGCCTTGGCCTGGCACCGCCAGTTCACCTGCTCCACCACCCTGCTGTGGTCCAGCTCTTGTTGGGGCTGGCAGTGCCTCCACTGCCACCTGCTGCCAGAGCCACATTGCGGCAGTCTGCCATGTTCCACGCCACCCCCTAGTGGTCAGTGCACATCATAGTGAGCCGTAGAACTCCCAGTTGAACTCCCAGTCAAGGGGACAATTTGCATATTAGGCTTTTATTATATAGGACAAACAAACCCACTTACATGCATATTGATAAAGCAAGGGCATACTCAAAACCAAATAAAGATGAAATAGTCAGTATTATAAAGATATCAGTGAAATAGCTGCCTGGATGGAGTATTTAAAATAATAACTTTAACAATGAAGAAATGACATATTTAATTAAAGTAGGTATACTTTAGTGACCTAAGCTCAAGTTGTACCTGACAAAAATGAAATGTCCTGAGGTCATGGCGCTAACACTTCTTGCCTCAGCAAAATTTTACATCTACAGACATAGCAGCTTCCAAGTGAAAACCACAGCCTTTTCTAAAAAGACTGCTTGTCACATTTTTTGAATAATCATAGAAGTTCATTCACACACTCTAAACGTTACAAATTAAGCACTCTCTGTAAGTTATTTAAAAATGAAAAATGTACTCAGAGACCACTTCACTTATAATCATTCCACCACACTTCGGATATTTTGGAATTATTCACACATCTAACACATTATTGATTTAAGTTATAAAATAACTGCTGATTAGTATCACTGATAAGTTTAAAAGTCTTTTCACTCTCATTAGTTTATTTAGGAAATATTCTCAACATGCCATCATGTCTTCTTCCCTGTGAATGCCTGTTTTGTATTTGAGATTTTCGTATTCTACTAATGTGTTTACTTAAAACTTTAAAAATTGTGACATATGCCACATGTAGTTGATATATTCAGTTTAAATAATAGTAATGGGAACATATGTATGTATAACTCCCAATGTAAGAAATGGTGGTGCATTTAAATAAAATTTTCAATTACAGTTGGCATTCAATCTACACTAATAAAAGAGAAACATGGTAATTGGCATACGACCGCTACCCTTTTCATTGACTAATCAGCAAGATATGCAAATTAGCTGTCAGCCAAGATGGCTACTGGCAGCCAGGCAGCTTGAAACTAACATGAGGCTTGCTTACTTCAGTGACGGAGGAACCAACGTTC
>NW_006287462.1:1197996-1199666 GCF_000327345.1 Myotis davidii | reverse complement strand
AAATTTTTGTGCACCGGGCCTCTAGTATTATATTAATTCCGTGTGTACAGCATAGTGGGTACACTTTTATATCACTTGCAAAGTGATCCCCCAATAAGTCCATTACCCCCCGTGATACCATACATAGTTGTTAGAATATCATTGATTATATTCCCTATGCTGTACTTTACAACCCTATGAGTATTTTGTAACTGCCCATTTGTACTTCTTAATCCCTGCACCTTTTTCACCCAGCTCCCCAACCCCTCTCCCTTCTTCCAGCCATCAATTTGTCCTCTGTATCTATGAGTCTGCTTGTTTTGTTTGTTCATTTATGTATTTATTTGGATTCCATATATAAGTGAAATCATATGGTATTTGTCTTTCTATGTCTGACTTATTTAACTTAGCATAATACCCTCTAAGTCCCTCCCTGTCGTCACAAATGGTAAGAGCTCATTCTTTTCAGTGGCTAATATTCCGGGATGCTGGTGCATTTAAAGATCCCCTGTGTGTTCCCCCAATTGTATTCTTTATCTCCCTGCCAGAGGTGACTGTTAATAACAGACATTGATATTCTGCTGATTAGTGTGCTCTGTGGGTGTTTTTGAGTGGCTTTGGCAAAATGGTTCTGTGGTAAAATTGGCTTGGAAAAATTAATGTGAAAGCCAGATGTTAAATCAGAGTTTCCCGTGGGAATTCACAGAACCCTATTGTGCTAATGAACTTTGAAATCTATATGTAATTTTATTTTCTGTAACTTGCCATAGATCATATTTTAAAAACTATATGTCTAGGAATTTTTTTTTAAACTTTTATGTGGTTTATAATGAACTAAAGATCAGACAAATACAGACATCCTATATAATAAAAGGCTAATATGCAAATCGACCAATCAGCAGAACGACCGGTTGGCGGTGGCAGGAGCCCCTCCCACCTCCGCAGCAGTGCTAAGGATGTCCAACTGCTGGCTAAGCCGTCAGTTGGACATCCCATGAGGGCTCCCAGACTGCAAGAGGGTGCGGGCTGTGCTGAGTGACCCCCAGAATGCACGAATTTCATGCACTGGGCCTCTAGTTTATTTAGAAGATTTCAATGTATTATATTGGAAACTGAATCTGTAAGGCAGATGAGCAGGGCAGAACCTCAGCTCAAAATCTCAGTGGCATAAAAGAGCAAATATTTATTTCTCATTCACAATAGATGTCTACCATTGGTTTGCTGGGGCTCTGCCCTGAGCAGTCTTCCCTTTGAGCCAGTCCCTCTTGGACATTGCTGATCAAGACTTTTGCTCACAATTCGCCTGGCAGAACTTGCCAACTGGCTCTAATATTTGGGGAACAGAACTAAGGATTATTATAGACAACGAATTAGTTTCCTAGGGTTTCTATAACAAATTACCATAAACTTGGTTTCTTAAAACAGCAGAAATTTATTCTCTCACAGGTCTAGAAAGCATCAATTCTAAATCAAAGTTCAGCAAGCCTTGTACTTCCCCTGTGGCTCTAATATTTGGGGAACAGAACTAAGGATTATTATAGACAACGAATTAGTTTCCTAGGGTTTCTATAACAAATTACCATAAACTTGGTTCCTTAAAACAGCAGAAATTTATTCTCTCACAGTTCTAGAAAGCATCAATTCTAAATCAAAGTTCAGCAAGCCTTGTCCTTCCCCTGTGGAATCTAGGA
>NW_006287462.1:1159049-1196382 GCF_000327345.1 Myotis davidii | reverse complement strand
CTCTGTGGGGGCTTTTGAGTGGCTTTGGCAAAATGGTTCTGTGGTAAAATAGGCTTGGAAAAATTAATGTGAAAGCCAGATGTTAAATCAGAGTTTCCCGTGGGAATTCACAGAACCCTATTGTGCTAATGAACTTTGAAATCTATATGTAATTTTATTTTCTGTAACTTGCCATAGATCATATTTTAAAAACTATATGTCTAGGAATTTTTTTTTAAACTTTTATGTGGTTTATAATGAACTAAAGATCAGACAAATACAGACATCCTATATAATAAAAGGCTAATATGCAAATCGACCAATCAGCAGAACGACCGGTTGCTATGGTGCTCACTGACCACCAGGGGGCAGATGCTCAATGCAGGAGCTGACCCCTGGTGGTCAGTGCACTCCCACGGGGGGAGCGCCGCTCACCCAGAAGCCCTGGGCCAGATCACGGCTGTTGAGTGCAGCGGCGGTGGCAGGAGCCCCTCCCACCTCCGCAGCAGTGCTAAGGATGTCCAACTGCTGGCTAAGCCGTCAGTTGGACATCCCATTCCCAGACTGCAAGAGGGAGTGCAGGCCGGGCTGAGTGACCCCCCGGAATGCACGAATTTCATGCACTGGGCCTCTAGTTTATTTAGAAGATTTCAATGTATTATATTGGAAACTGAATCTGTAAGGCAGATGAGCAGGGCAGAACCTCAGCTCAAAATCTCAGTGGCATAAAAGAGCAAATATTTATTTCTCATTCACAATAGATGTCTACCATTGGTTTGCTGGGGCTCTGCCCTGAGCAGTCTTCCCTTTGAGCCAGTCCCTCTTGGACATTGCTGATCAAGACTTTTGCTCACAATTCGCCTGGCAGAACTTGCCAACTGGCTCTAATATTTGGGGAACAGAACTAAGGATTATTATAGACAAAGAATTAGTTTCCTAGGGTTTCTATAACAAATTACCATAAACTTGGTTTCTTAAAACAGCAGAAATTTATTCTCTCACAGGTCTAGAAAGCATCAATTCTAAATCAAAGTTCAGCAAGCCTTGTACTTCTCCTGTGGAATCTAGGAGATCATTCTATCTTGCCTCTTTCTAGTTCCTGGTGGTTCCCGACATTCCTTGTCTTGGTGCCACACAATCCAAATCTCTGATATTATCTAATGTGGACTTCTGTCCTTCCTGGCTGTGTCTTCTCATCTGGTGTGGACACTTGTTATTGGATTAAAGTTCTACAGGGATAATCCAAGGTACTTAACTTGATTGCATCTGCAAAGACTCTTTTCAAATAAGGTCACATTCACGAGTTCCAGGTGGACATATCTTTTGGGAGGTCCACTAGTCAACCCATTATAGGTACCAACCTAAATGCGTTGTACTTTGGCATTGTCCTAGCATGTTTAGATATTCCATTCAGATTTGTATGGGTATGATGCCAACTGTCATTTATACCATTCTTCCTCTGAAAAATTCTGTCTGCTAGTCTTTTCTTCGAATTTTAATTCTAAACATACATATATAAATAATATATTTTCTTGTATATTTCACAAGTGTATAGACAAGTCACTTTCTTCCGAGCTTGCAGAAGAGTTCTGTTTGCTTAGCAAACAGATTGCCAACAATATTTGATACATTTTTCAAAATAGTCTACATTCCAGTATATAGCAGTTTTGCTCAGACACATAAAAATAATTCCAAGTTACACTTTACTTTCTGTTCCAAAGGGAAACAACATTTGGAGTCTCTCTCTCTTTTTTTTTAAAGTAAAACAAATGCTATAAAATATTCAAATTGTTACAAAGAACACTTCATTCTAACCCCCTGTGATTCATGCTAGCAGTGAAAATTCTAGACATTGGAGCCAAAAATCCTGACTTCAGTTGTTGGTTCCACTAACCACATGATCTGAGGCTAATTTCTTAATTTCATTTCTTACCTATAAAATTGAATGATAATTCTTCAACTCATCTTAGGAGTCATTTTTTTTCTGGTATTAATATCAGGAATAATTGGTGTTTATCTTAAGAAAGCTTGAAATATGTAACATATTAGATTTTCCTCCTGTCTGTTAAATATCTTAGTGGAATATTTGTGGTCAGCTTATGGCAAATGTATGGAACTTGATGGTATAAAAATCTTATTAGCCTCATTGGTGGGTTTATTTTTTATGTTTTGCTTTGTCTTGTATTTACCTATATTCTCACTCTATTAAATTTATTCTTTTTAGCTGCATTGGGTAATTGTGTTAAAGTCACCTAAAATTCTTAAGCCCTCTTCATAACTTTATAGATCCTTTAAGAACCATTATATGTGACTGATATTTAAAACAGAAATATTTAAATGACAAGCAGAGAAAATTTAAAGTATGTTAGGACTAATGCAATTCTAATGTACTAGTATAGCTTTATTATAAAAACAGTGAAAAATGCTAACTTTTCTGTTTATCAAATGTTAGTTTTAATATCTATTAGATGTTAAAATTATTTACACAAAACATTTTAAACTGCTTTGAAATAAAATTTTATATATTTGGAACACATATATTTTTGCCACACATCTAAAACTTTTTCTATAGAAGTTCACTTAGGAAAAAATTTTACTTCACAAATTGTTATAATAAATAGGGTAAGACAAACAGTCTGTGAGGAAAATTGCTTTTGCTTTATAAGGTACATCTCTTCAATTAAATGTTGTAGTTAGAATTTAGGTTTATACCAAGTGAAAGATTAAAATTTCATGTTAATAAGAATACTTTATGAAAAATATGAGAACACAGTGTTATTTTTTTTTCATATCCATTCTGGCAAAAATGCTAAATTAAGAAACAAGGAGATATGCCTCATGAGAAATATAATTATATAAAGTAGCCATCATATTTTTTCTCCATATAGTATGGGTATATTTTAATTTAAAAAGACATGACAAGAAAATCATTAGAGAATAAGGTAGCTTCTTGTGTGAACATACATTTGTCAAGAGAAATGATCTCTCTTAGATCTTGCTCTTTGAGCACTGGGAAGTGACAAGCATTTGTTACTTACACTCAGCTGACAATGAGGCTGTCTCTCATGAAAGACAAATGAAAAGAATTGGATTAATTTAGTGATAAAGAGATTTACATTGGCTCTTTTTAGCATGTCTTTTGGAGATTGATGAATAAGAAATGAGATAAGAAAGCCCTTCAGAAGCTACTATTGCTGAATATGGTAGAAAAATTGCTCTTGCTGGAAGATGAATCAAGTTTCTGTCAGGTAAAGCCAAGGAAAATTCTCTTGTGTTATCAACTAATCTTACCAGAGAGGGACTATTATGCAAGATTATGTATGACATTGCTTTCTCCCTCTCCCAGAAGCCAGGTGGCTGTGCACAGTTCCAATTTAACAAGTTTCTTTACCTTCACTTAATTTATTTACTAGTTTAGTCATGAGTCCAAACTATTGTTAGCCCAGCTGCTGTGGCTCAGTGGTTGAGCATCTACCTATGAACCAGAAGGTCATGGGTTCAATTCCCATCAGGATACATGCCTGGGTTGCAGACTCCATCCCAAGTAGGGGGCGTGCAAGGGGCAGCCCATCCATGATTCTCTTTCATCATTGATGTTTCTGTCTCTCCCTCTCCCTCCCTCTCTTGAAATCAATAAAAATGTATTTAAAAAATAAGACAAATATTATCTGATCTTGTATATCCACTAAGCTTCATCTAGTTTTCACTATTTAACATTAGTTATGAAATCTTTTATGATAACTACAAAACTCAATGTACTGAAGCTACTTGTATTGCTCTATTTTTCTAAAAATTTTATACTGGCGAACAAAATATAATCTAAATTCAAGGAATATATATGATGTTATTTTTCCTGCTTGCAATCTTTTAAGTACATGCTCCCCTGTTAACCAGAATCCTAATTTCTTTTTCTTCAACTCAGCGTGCATAATCGCACAAAGTTACAAAGCTGTAGTTGTGTGTAATTCTAATGCTATATTGGGATTACACTAGTGTTTTGCCAAGCACAACATTTGCAATAAAAACTAACTTAGTGTGAAAACTCATTCCAAGATAAAAACAAGTAGCCTAGTATTCTAGAATGAAGAAGCATAAGAAAGCAAGTGCCCATTTCAATCAGCTGGGCTATTTTTCAACCCTTCTAAGAGCTATTCAGTCCAGTACTTCAGGGTCCTGAAATAACACTGAGAAAACTGGGAAGGCCTTTGGCTCCTGGTAATAATAGCTGATCCAATGGAGGTACCTCAGGGGGGAGAAAAAGAGGAGATGCATGATTCAAGCACCTTTTACAGTTAAAACGGATACAGTTGCTTACAGTTTAAGTCATGCCATTCCACTGCTCTTCAAATTGAATCCCTGTTCTTGACAAGGCTCTCTGTCCTGCCACCGCCCTGCATGAGACTGCCACTCATTCCTCTCCCTTACCCTGTCAGGTCACACCAAGGCTCTCCGTCTCTCTGATATGCCCACTCCCTGCCTGTAGGCACCACACTGGCTGTTCTCCCTGCCCGGAATGTTCTGCCTTGAGATTCCTGATCTGGTGCCCCTTTCAATATTGAGTTCTCAGTTTAAATTTTACCTCTTTAGCTCTCCTTCCTTGATTATTGAGTTGAAAGTTGACCTTCAATTCCTTTCCGAGACATTACCCTGTTTTTGTTTTTCATTGCATATATGGACTACCTGATATCTTCATTCAGTCGAGGGGTCCATAATAATGTTTCTGTGAAAAATGGACTGTACAGCCCCGCCGGCTGGCTCAGTTGGTTGGAGAGTCCTGCACACCAAAAGGGTTCGGGTTGGATTCCCAGTCAGGGCACATACCTATGTTGCGAGTTTGATCCCAGGTTGGGGTGTGTATGGGAGGCAACCAATAGATCTTTGTCTCTCACATCTATGTTTCACTCTGTTTCTCTCTCTTCCCCTTCCTCTCTCTCTAAAAAACCAATTAAAAAAACATATCCTCAGGTGAGGATTAAAAAACAAACAAATAAATGGACTGCATATACCACGGTGGTACCATGGCAACTATTGGTCTACCCTTAGAGCATCATAGCCCTCAGGGCATCACAGTCGGGGAAAGGTTACAGCCATCCTAACACTGTAGCAGTCCTAACCTGGTAGTTATCCAAAAGTCATAGTGCAACACTATGCTAATTAAAAAAAAAAAGTGTAGCCGAAACCGGTTTGGCTCAGTGGATAGAGCGTCGGCCTGCGGACCGAGGGGTCCCGGGTTCGATTCCGGTCAAGGGCATGTACCTGGGTTGCAGGCACATCCCCAGTAGGGGGATGTGCAGGGGGCAGCTGATCGATGTTTCTCTCTCATCAATGTTTCTGACTATCTATCTCTCTCTGTGAAAAATCAATAAAAAAATATATTTTAAAAAAAGTGTAGCCAAATGTATAATGGAGAAAAGGACTACAGTAGTGCACATTAATATCCTAGGCCTTCACCTTCACATGCACTCATACACTCACCTGCCACAGGTTCCAGTCCTGCTTCATTCATAGTAAGTGTCCTATATTGGTGTACCATTTATCTTTTACACTTTATTTTTAGTGTACATTTCTTACGTTTAGATATGTTAGATACATAAATGCCTATGGTATTCAGTACAGTAATATGCCATCTACATATATAAAAGCCTAAGTGACCAAATGACCAGTCGACTGGTTGCTATGACATGCACTGACTACCAGGAGGCAGACACTCAAAATAGGAGCTACCCCTGGTGGTCAGTATGCTCCCACAGTGGGAACACTGCTCAGCTGACTGACCCATCCCAATGGTCCACCAGCCTAGCTGCAGCCACTCCCTCCCTCAATAGTCCTGCAGGTCCTTCTCCAGAGAACAGGCCAGGCACTGATGGACCAGCACTGCTGGCTTCCTGTAAGTCAGCCTTGGGCACTGCGGCTGCTTTCCCGCCCTAGACGCTCTGCAAGGAAGAAATAATATAAAAGCGGCCGCCAGGTGGCTCCCCCAAACCGGCACGAATGTCAGTAGGATGGATCCAGATCCCAGGCCAGCAAGGGGAGGGCTGATTGCAACCGGGCCCCACCGTGCCTCGGGAACCCACCCTCACACGAATTCATGCACCAGGCCTCTAGTACCATATAACTTAGGTGTGTAGTGGACTATACCATCTAGATTTGTGTAAGTGCACTCTGTGATGTTCCCACAATGATGAAGTTACCTAATGATGCGTTTCTCAGAATATATTCCTATTGATAAGCAATGCATGACTGTACATGCTTATTGCTCATCTCCTATTATAACATACTAGAGCCCTGGTGCACAGATTCCTGCCCCAATGGGGTCCCTCAGCCTGGCCTGTGGGATCGGGCCAAAACCAGCTCTCTGACATCCCCTGAAGGGTCCCAAATTGCGAGAGGGCACAGGCCAGGCCAAGGGACCCCACCAGTGCATGATCAGGGCTAGGGAGAGACGCAGGAGTTTGGCCAGCTGGGGAGGGACTAAAGGAGGGTTCCAGGGCATGTCCAGCACATCTTGCTCAGTCCCAATCAGCCAGACCCCAGCAGCAAGCTAAACTACCAGTCAACTGTCTGCCCCTGGTGGTCAATGCATGTCATAGAAAGCAGTTGAGCAGCCTTAGCATATCATTAGCATATTGTGCTTTGATTGGTTGAATGGCCCACTGGACAACCAGATACTTAGCATATTAGGCTTTTATTATATAGGACTAAAGGCCCGATGCATGAAATTCATACAAGAGCAGGCCTTCCTTCCCCCCAGATGCTGGCACCAGCTGCGCTCTGCAACCCGGGGCCCAGGCTTCCCTCTGGCCCCAGCTTCATCCAGAAGGACATCCAGTCTAATTAGCATATTACCCTTTTATTATTATAAATGCCTTCTAACAATTATCTGTATTATTTGTTACCCAGCATATTGTTTCTGCTCACTAAGTATCTGTTTAATAAATAAATACAATCCCCAAATTATCAGAGAGAGAGAGAGAACATCTTGATATTATAGGGTTTGCATGCCTGAACCACACTGTCTATTTTTAATAAATTTAGTTAATGGATGAAATTATTGAAATTTATCAATTATTGAGTATAGAAATGCATTCAAGTCTCTGTATATTGCTGAACTTACATTGTATGGCCACTATAAGTGGTCGTGGAGTAGAATCACAATTTTGTTGTCTCCTGATTAAAACTTGGAGTACATTTAGTATGTCCTATATATTTCAGGTTCTGATACTTTTTTTTTTTTTTAGTTTCTCCTACATGGCAGCTATTGGTCTATGGAGGTCTACGGACGTTTACACATTTTAGTTGTGCACATTAGTTAATATCCCCATTTTACAAATAAATACAATCTTGGTCCAAGAAAATCAAATGCATGTCTTCTGATTTCAATGTCAAGGCAGTTTCCACCATATCACTCACTTTTTCTTAAAATTAAGATACAATAAACATACTTTTTCTGTATGCCCTCATGACAGTGAATGTAAAAATAGTAAAATTTTTAAAATCACTGATATGAATTAAAATGCATACTAATGTACATACTTTCTAAAGTTAAAAGTCCAGGTGATGGGACAATATTGAATAAAATACTGTTAAGAGTTTAACTAAATAGAAAATTTTGGTTTTCTATCAGGAGATAAGAAGGTAAACTTGTTCACTGGAAATAGAATGGGATTGATGGGAAAAGCCAAACCAGCCTGGCCAGTGTGGCTCAGTGGTTGAGTGATGTCAACTCATGAACAAAGAGGTCACTGGTTCGAATCTTAGAGCACATGCTCAGTTCTCAGTAGGGGGTTTGGTTTGCAGGAGGCAGCCAATCAGTGATGTTTCTCTCTCATCGATATTTCTATCTCTCCCTTTCCCTTTCTCTAAAAATAAACACACAAAAAAACATATTTAAAGAACAAACAAAAATGAAATCTAACCAAACAACATAGGAAAAATAAAACCCTATGGCTTCTGTTTTTGGGTCTGAAATCAGTGTTGTGATGCTAGATGTATGATTACATTTTTGTAGCTTGGTTTCCTCATTTATGAGATAAGGATCATCCAATTCCTCATAATCTTTTAGTACCGCTAAAGGCAAAGTGTGAAGCAATGTGAAATTTGCTTTGATAAGGCAGAGTGAGACTCCATTAGAATGACAGACAGAGATGCACAGGAATATATTGCACTCAAAAGTCTGTGGTCCCCACTGGTGGAAGGCAGAGTTCACATTTTGGAAATTGTGAGATTTGCCTCTTTGTTTGGGGAAGAAGTTTGGAGTGTCTACTGCAAGTGAATTTTAAATCCCATTTCAATTTTGTTTTAGATGTGTAGAGCCTTAGAGTTAGGACTATTTTAATGCCAATCTATTACTACTTATTTTCCTGGCATTCCATATGTACTTATTTAATATGAAATAATTAAATTTAACATAAAGAAGTAAATATGTGCTTAAACAATGTGAATTAAGGACTAAAGAGGTGACTGTGGCTGAGACCTAGTCACCTATAATTTATGTGCTAAAGCTGAACTTACGGGCATGAGTTTTCTTTTGTTTCAGGAGGTAGCTGGTAGGGACCCAGATGCTTTTCTTGGAACTGTTTATGGTCATAGCAACCACTGTGATATTTTCCCTTCTCTTCCCTCATATATCACAGTCACTCATGCCTTCTTTCTTACTGATGCTGTTGTAGTTAGTTTTTCTAAATAGAGTGACTTCTTCCTTGAGTATAAAAAAATATTTGAAACCATAAAAACAAGCATTCAGTGTGGAAATACTGAAATAACTATGTTGGATAGGACCCCCACAAACACTATAGTTTATTATTCTCCCAGCAGTGGGCAACATCATTACAGAAAAAGTCTTTCTCCCCAATATTAAAAATGTTCAATTGCCTCCAAGAATACTTAAAGCATGGAAAAGTAGATAATAGTTTCTACAGAATTATTAGAACATTTCATGCTAATAAAAATAAAATATAACTGGATTTATGACCAGCCTGTGTGGCTCAGTTGGTTGAGCATTGTTCCATGCACCAGGAGGTCAAGGTGAAGTTCCCAGTCAGGGCACATACCTGGGTTGTGGGCTCAATCCACAGTAGGAAACATCTCATTGATGTTTCTATCACACTCTCCCTACTTATCTCTGAAATCAATAAAAGCATATTTTAAAAAAATGCTGACTTAAAAAAAATATAACTGGATTCAGTAAAGTGATTTGGTTATGGAAATGAGATGCCTCATTTGTCAAGGAGTAAACTCAGTATTTGTGGGTTGATCATTTCACTTTATATTTAAGTATTCTGATAAAGACACAGTTTATGTATCTAGAGAGGTGACATTAAATGGGAAAATATAAAAATGGATTTGTTCCACATGAACAGTCAAGTTAGAAAGATTCATTCTAGCATTGAATCCCTTTTTTACCTATACTATGTTATAATTCAATATAAACTTATTAAATCACTTCAAAGATCTAATTTTGCCTATTTCATATTAGCATGCTACGTTTGAGCAGTAGTTTGCAAACTTGAATGTTTACGGGCTTGTTAAAACATGGCTCTCTGGGGCCACACACCCCCCACCCCCCGATCCCCTGGAGTGTCAGGGCCTCTGGGCCTGGTCTAGGGCCCAAGACTTCACATTTCTAATATGTTCACAGGAGCTGCTAATGCTGCTTGTCCAGGGACAAGTTTGAGCAGCTTGTCTTGCATGAATCATTACAGTTTTTTGTTTCTCAACTATTTTATCTGTGACATAATGGTCTGAAGTGACTTTTATGCATCTATTTCTATGCTCCCTGCCTTTGAGAAAATTATGGAGAAAAAGACGGGACTGATTCTGCCTGTGGTAGAAGAAACTGGAAACCCTATAGAGAAGAGATCAGTTTGAAACCAAGCAAGACTGCTGTAAAAGTTAAAACATACAGAAATACCTTAATTTAGAAAAATCATTACCTCTTGTCCTTCATTCCCCTCAAATCCACCTTATAATTCTCACTTGAGAGATATAACAATATTAATAATTTCAAGTGAAACCTGTCAAAATGTCTCCACATTCAGCCCTTGGGAGTAATTCACTAAATATCCAAACAGAATAACCTGTGCTTCATGTCTCATACACATAAGAAAGTTGAGAAAATATATCCAAGTATTTTTGAAGATTCTCTATTATGTGGGAAAGGTTTTACTGTGACTTCCAGCTCCAAATTGCTGGTACTGACTCTATTCTTATTCCTCACTCTTGGTTTCTGTTCCTTTGGTGCCTTTTCTCTCTCCATCCTGCATTTCTTAAGGCAGGGACACCTTTAAACCTTTAGTCCCCAATGCAGTGCACATCCAAGACTGTTGTGTACAACAGACTTTACTAAATATAGTGAGTTCATGGAGGGTAATTTTAGTACTGAGCAGGAAATGATTTTTCAAGTATTACAAATGTCAAGTGTTACAGTTTCAAAAGCCTGCCAGACAGTCTTCGCCACAGGAAAGCTATAGCTCTGTGGCTCTATCCTTAAAACCAGATCCCCTGCCTTGCTGTCCACGTTCTTTTCTTCCTCATGGAGAGATTTCACTAGTGACACCTGCCCCTCATTGAGGGATAGCCGGAGGTAACCCCAAAGTCCCATTTGTTCTCTCCTAAGCAGCATCCTCTTCTCCACTAGCTGAATTCTCGCCTTACCTGTCATAACTAAAATCAAATTATTTCCTACATGGGGCCTACACCTTTAGAAACACAAAGTAGAAATTTTAAAAACATCTATTTAGTCAGCAACGAATATTTCCAAGTTTATTTATATACTAGAGGCCCAGTGCACAAATCCGGGAACAGGTGGGGTCCCTTGGCCTGGCCAGCAATCGGCACCAATTGGGGCTGTCTCACCCAGTTCCGATCAGGGCCAATTGGGGCCGGCTGGCCGTGGGGAGGGGCCTTGGGAGGTTGGTTGGCCAGTGGAGGGACTGTTGAAGGTTGGTCGGCCATTGGAGATTGGCTGCAGGAGTGCACTGGTCACCTGGCCAGCTGGAGGAGAGGGATCGCGGGAGGTTGGCTGTGGGAGCGCACTGACCACCAGGGGGCAGCTCCTGCATTGAGTGTCTCCCCCTTGGTGGTGAGTGCACATCATAATGACCAGTCGACACACACACACACACACTAGCAAAACTGCAGAAAAAGACATTTCCAAAATCAGCAAAATCTTCCTCTTGTCAGAGTCTGGGGCACGCTATGGGATGCAGAGTCAAGTCCCCGCCCACCTGTGGCATCTCAAAATTGCACGAGACCCAGACCCAGCTGGCCCCATCCCCATTGGGTGAGATCCAGACCCGACTGGCCCCACCCTTGTCAAGTCCCGCTGGGCGGGGGGTGCAGCCTCAGGTCCCCTGGCCCAGTGCCAGGCATGGGGCGCAGCCTCAAGTCCCCCAGTGCACCCGCAGGTCCCCCGGCCTGGTGCTGGTGAGGGAGGTGCAGCCTGAGATCCCTCGGTCTGGTGCCAGGGTGGGCAGCATGGCATGAGGTCCCCTATCAATCCCCACTAGGCAGGGGGCACACCTTGAGGTCCCCTGTCAAGCCCCACCGGGTGGGGGCACAGCCTCAGGGCCCCCATCAAGCTCCACAGGGTGGTGGGTGAAGCCTCAGGTCCCTGCTGATTGCTCGTTAAGGCTCGTTACGGAAACTTGGCCTCCACTGTGCGTGCAGCCATCTTGTATTACAGACCCCCCCCCCCCCCTCTGCTGTGGCGGCCTCTATCTTTGTGGGGGGGGGATGGTCAATTTGCATATTCCCTCCTTATTATATAGGATTATTTTGTCATTTGTGTAAAAGTACTTATGAAAATAAAAAGCTTGTTTACCCTAAGGTTTTATTTCTCCTGATGATATTACATTTTATTCCACTTTTAAAACATCTTATTAAAATGCAATTCACATGCCATAATATTTCCAAAGTGTACAATTCAGTGGATTTTAGTATATTCAGAGTTGAGCAATCATCAACATAATTTAAGACATTTATCACCCAAAAAAAGAGACCCCATAATCCTTAGCTGTCACTCCACATCATGACCATCCCTCTATCCCCCGGCCACAACCAACCACTAATCTACACTCTGTCACTATAGCTTTACCTATGCTGGACATTTAGTATTAATGCAAGCATACAGTATGTGACTGGCTTGTGTCATTTCGCATAGCATTTCCATGTTTCATTAATGTTGTAGCATGTATCAGTATCTCATTCCTTTTTATTGCAGATGATATGTTGTTTATCCATTCTTTAGTTGATGGGTATTTGAATTGTTTCTCCTTTTTGGCATTTATGAATAAGATTGCTATGAATATTTTTGTTCAAGTTTTTGTGTAAATGTCTTTTTTTCTTTTGAACATGTACCTTAAGGTAGAATTGTTAGACCATATTGTAACTCTATGTTTAAGCTTTGGAGAAACTGCCAAACTGCTTTGCAAAGTGGTTGCACCATTTTACATTCCCCTAAACAATGCAAGAAGGTTCGGATTTACCCACATCCTCACCAACACTTGTTCTTGTGCGTCTTCTTGGTTATGGCCATTTTAGTGGTTGTGAAATGTTATATAATTGTGGTTTTGATTAGTATTTCCTTAATGTGCTTATTGGCCATTTGTGTATCTTTTTTGGAGGAAATTCTAGCCGGATTCTGGGCTGTTTGTCTTTTTAGTGTTGATTTGTAACAGTCTCCATATAAGTCCTTTATCACATATATGGTTTACTAAATTTTTCTCTCATTCTGTAGATTTTCTTTTTACTTTATTGATGATATCATTTGCAGAGCAATATTTTTCTTAGTTCTGAAGCAGTCAAAAATTTATTTTTTTTCTTTTGTTTCTTATGCTTTGGTATCTAAGAAGCCATTATGTAATCTAGCACCATGGAAGTTCACTCATATGTCTTTAATGAAGAGTTTTATAATTTTCAGCTATTATAATTAGGTTTATGATGCATTTTGACTTAATACTTTTGTATTTTTTATGGTGTCAGATAGAAGTATAACCTCATTGCATGTGGATATTCAGTTGTTTCAGCAACATTTGTGCAAAACACTTCATTCCCTATTAAATTGTCTTGACACTATGAAAAATCTATTGTCCATTAATTTCTGGGTTTATTTCTAGACTCTCAATTTTATTGTGTTGATATATACTTTTATTATTATACAAGTACCATGCTGTATTTATTACTACATTTGTGTAGTAAGTTTTAAAATCATAAAGTGTGAGTCCTTAAATGCATTCTTTCTCAAGGTGTTTTCTGTTTATTTGTTTGGTATTCTAGATACTTTGCACTTCCATCTGAATTTTAATATCACTTTGTCAATTTCTGCAAAAAAAAATGCAGTTGGTAATATGATAGGTGTTGTGCTGAATTTGTAAATTAATTTACAGAGTATTGTCATCATAACAATATGTGGGAAGTTTTAAATTAGTAACAATATTTACTTAATATAGTCTATTTATATTTTTCTATTCTTCTCTAGTCAGTTTTGGTAATTTGTGTGTTTCCAGGAAATGAAAATTTTCTACTTTATGTAGGTTATCTAGTTTATTGGCATACATGTTTTTTTTTTCATATTCCCTTTTTATTTATACAAGGGTGGCAGTGATGTTCTCTATTTTATTCTTGATTTTAATAATTTGATCCTTCTTCTTTTACCCCCCAGCCAGTCTAGTTAAATGTTTGTCAATTTTGTTGATCTTTTCATCTAACCAGCTTAATTTTTTTTTCTATTTTTCTTTTTTTCTATTCCATTTATTTGTTTTCTCATTGATTTCCATTTTTCTACTTGGTTTGGGTTTAACTTGCCCCTCTTTTTCTAGATTCTTCAGGTGAAAACTTAGGTTATTAAATTGATCTTTCTTTTTAATTTTAATATTGGTATTTACAGTTACAAATATCTCTTTGTGTAGCTATATCCCAAAGTTTTTATATGTTTATTTTCATTTTCATTCCTCAAGGTGTTTTTGAATTTCTTCATTGGCCCATTATTTAGGAGGAGTTTGTTAATTTCCACATACTTGTGAATTTCTAAGCTTCCTTTTGGTATCTATACTAATAAAAGGGTAATATGCTAATTAGATCGGGTTGACCAGCCATCTTCTGGACATCAACTTCCTTTTGGACAAAGCCATGGTGGTGGGGGCTGAGGCAGTGGCAGTTAGGGGTGATCAGGCCGGCAGGGGAGGGCAGTTGGGGGCAATCAGGCAGGCAGAGGCAGTTAGGGGTGATCAGGCTGGCAGGGGAGGGAAGTTACGGGTGATCAGGCAGGCAGGCAGAGGGGGTAGGGGCAATCAGGCAGGCGGGCAGGGGAGCGGTTAGGGGCCCGTGATCCCAGATTGTGAGAAGGATGTCCCCAACTGGAGAGGGTGCAGGCTGGGCTGAGGGAATACTGCCCCCCGACCCGCCACCGTGCACAAATTTTGTGCACCGGGCCACTAGTTGATTTATAATTTAATTCCATCGTGATTGAAGAACATGCACTGTATTACTTAAATCCACTTAAATGTGTTGAGGGTTGTTTTATGCCTGCAATTATTGTATATTTTGTAAGCCCAACAATACGATTATATTTAGCTTGTATGCAATTGTGTTTAAAATCAGTTAAGAAAAGAATAGGCAAAAATATGTAATTACATTATCTTTTATAATTGTGTATAATTACCTTTACTCTGATACTCTGATTTTTTAAAAAATATATATGTTTTTATTGATTTCTGAGAAAGGGAGAGGGAGAGAGAGAGAGAGATAGAAACATCAATGATGAGAGAGAATCATCAATTAGCTGCCTCCTGCATGCCCCCTCCTAGGGATGAAGCCAGCAACCCGGACACGGGCATGTGCCCTGACCCAAAATGGAATGGAACCATCACCTCCTGGTTCAGAGGTCCATGTTCAACCACTGATCCACACCAGCCGTGTTCTTGGAGATTATATATATATATATTTAAATTACTGCTTGACGTCATTTCAGCCAGAAGAATTCCTCTAGTATTTCTTGGGAGACAGGTCTGCTAGGAACATTATCTTTCAGTATTGATTTACCTGTAAATTATTTTATTTCATTTTCACTTTTAAAAGATAGTTTGGCTATATGTAAAATTCTTGGTTAACATTTTGTTTTTACTTTGAGCCTTTAGAACATGTCATTTCATTAGCTTCTGTCTTGTTCTTAATTGTTTCTAAAACAAAAACAAACCTCACTAATCTTATTGTGTGTATATGTGGGGAGTGGGTCTCCTGTAAGTAGATAATGAAACATTTTTCTTTTTGACTCTAAGATTTTTACCTTTACCTCTGGCTTTCAAGATTTTGTTCATGCTATGCCTGGGTATGGGTCTCTCTGTGTTTGTCCTACTTATTGATTATTAGGCTCCTTGGATATGTAACTTAATGTTGTTGCTTTTTTAAAATCAGTTTTAGGAAGTTTTCAGTCAGTATTTCTTTATATATTTTTTCTTCCCCTTTCTCTCTCCTCTCTTTCTATTAATTCCGGTTACATTTATGATGGTGCACATAACTATGCACTACGTTTTTCTGAGGCTCTGTTCATTTATTTACTATTTTTTCTTACTGTTCTTCAGATTACATCCTTTCTATTTGTAAGTGTGCTGATTCTTTTGACACCTCAAATCTATTGAATTCCTCTAATAATATTTTTATTTTGCTTATTACATTTTTCCACCCTAGAATTTCTGTGAGTGGATGTTGCCTAACTAAACACTTGACATTGTATATTTATTCCCATTCAGAAAATCATTTACATTTGATTAGAAATGATATTTTAATTTACATGATCATATATAGAGAAAATGTTTTCAGTTAAACAAAATTTTTGGAATAATAAAACAATTTATTTATATTAATTGCCCTTATTATGTTTATTGTATTATTTAGATCCAGTGTGTGTGTAAAACAAAATTCTGGCTGTTTTAACATTAGTTGGCTATAGCAGTTCCTAAATTTGATAGTCATTAAGAATGATTTAACTATAATAAACTTTAAAGATGTTTTCCATTACTGTAAATGATTCATGGCATATATATTTCTTCCTAATTTGTTAATATTATTCAGTAAAGTTGCAAGTCTTCTGCAATATTTGTTTTTATTAAGAGCAAATATTCCTATTTTAATTTAAAATCTGAAGCAAAAATTTTGAAGAAAAATTCATGTCACCACAAATAGAATCAGGATCAGGTAAAGAATAAAATTCCATATACAAGCACATATAATTCATATCTGCTACAATAGAATCTTCCTATGTAATCATATATTATTTTTATAAATCTTAACAGCAACATACAGGAATTTTATAACAACATTTCGAGATTCATGGCTTCCTATGGTTACAAAATCTGCTGTGCAGAATTCTCAAGAGAAGACATTGTTATGTATAGACTAGGTATCTAGTGGGTGAAAGTATTTATTAAAAACTGAGAAATTACATTCCTTTAAAGTTGCAGTTTGTATTCTAATTTCTAATGGTACCATCTTCTGAATTGTTTATAATTTCTGCTGAAATACATAAAATGTTCAACTAATATTATAGGATAATGTTAATAGCTAATTGGATAATTTATAATACATTGTAGAAAGCACAACCATCATATATTAATTGTTTTACTGACAATTTCATATACCGAAAATATAAATGTTTACAATGAAGTTTTTTCAAAGCCTTAATATATACCAAATAAACCTTTCCTTTAAGCTGAACAAAAAATCACCTTTTCATATTCTTAATATACTTCTCTTTTATTCTGCTTACTACAATATCTGAAATTTTTTAAATCCCAAAATAAATGTTCATTAGCAGCTAATTCCTTAATTAACATCAAAGAATTGGTGCAAAATCAAGAGGAAGATTTTTACAGCTCTCTTCCCTGAGGCCATATAATAGGTGGTGAATGGAATAAAAAGTGGACTGGCTATCAGAAGGTCAGTTTCCTGCTTGTAACCATATCAGTGATGGCAGCGTGACCTTGAAAACCAGCACTCCCTGCAGAAGTCTCTTAACCTCATCTGCTGAAGAAGGGAGAGCTCTTGATTTGATAATCCCTATCGTCTCTTCCCAAAGAAAAGGTGCCTCAGTAGACTACTCGGTTTTGAGTGCGCATGTGTGTCTCTTTCTGTGCCTTTCTGCGTACCGGTATGTGTGTTTGTGTTATACATTTGCGTAAGCATTCAGTAAAATCACAGGTGACTGTCAAAGCACCAACATTCAAAATTTTGTCCTTGTTTCTATGTGAGTGCTAATTAAAACCCTATGATAAGGGGTTTGAAGGGAAGGGAAAGACCGTACTCCTGGAGACAGAGGTAAATGTGCCTTAAATTCTCTGTACTGAGGGCCAGCACAGTGTAGGTGCTGTGCTGTGTCACAGGTTGTGGAATATCATAGAAGCCCCAAGAGCTCGTTTTCCTGATCCCCATTTTACAGATGAGGGAACCGAGTTTTAGATCAAAGAACTTGACCAAGGTCACATAATTAAACGGTAGAGAAGAAGTGAGGAGGGGAACAAAAGATGATTGAGAAGAGCAGCATCTCAAGAACATCAAAGAGGTGATGGGGAAATAGAAGGAAACATGTCAGAGTTATCAGTTCAGGTTTTTATCCAGAATCTGATCAGCTTGGATAGTTAAATCTATCAATAGGAAAGTGCCTACACCGGTGGTCTACAACTTTCCCAGTGCCAACTGCACATCAAATGGTGTTGACATGCACACACAAACGGAAAATACCTGAATCAGAAAGAAAAAAAAAATGATACTGATGTTCTGGTCTTGGTTCTGCACTTATAAAAGCATTCATAATTCTTACGAACTTTGAATATGCCTGACACTACTCTGTATCCTTAAATACTAACTCATTTAATCCCAGGAACAACTAGTAGAGATAGGAACTATTGTCGTTATCCCTAGGTTGCATATAAGGATACTAATCACAGGTTTGGGGGAACTTGCTCACAGTTACACTGCCAGTTAGTAATGGAGCTGAGATGAGAATTCTGGCATTTCCTCTCTAGAGATGAATACACTGTGCAATGTGACATGATAACCTCATGTGCCCACTGAGCACTTCTAATGGGGCGAGTCCAAAATGCAGTGAAAGACAGCGGAGGAGAAGGAGACTGAGAGTAAAGAGAGCTGTGTGTTTGCTCCCCAGTGTGAGGACCACTGCAGAATCAGCAGGGGGTGGAGGAGCGGGCATCACTCAAGATACCAAGCGTCTGTCCTGCACGTGTCCCTGGATGGTGTGAATGAATGGCAGGAAGAAGCACAGGCAAGTGGTGAACCCATGAGCTTTGAGTGCTCTCCCTGATCCACTCTGGGACTCAGTTCCTGAGGCTTCTGTTATTTTTGAAGGGGAGGCCTCAGCTGGTGTAGTGCACACCACCCGTTCACCCTGTTGGTGAGGGAGGGATCCCACAGCCTGGAAGTACAATGTGACTGAACACACACACCTGACTTAGGGCAGATGCGAGAGAAAGCAATTTATTCATCACATATACTCCCCCCAGGGGAAGGTACTGCACCCACACAGGGACTGCGTGGGGAATGCGCTCAGAAGAGAGTGAACACACAGCAGCGTTGAGAGGCAGGTTTCACAATAACAGAATGAAATGCCTTTCGGTACCTCCAGGGGGATGCAATTGGCTTGTTAGAATAATTTCTACAGCTGGCCGGAACGTGACACCTCTTAAGTTGAGGGCCAAGTGTGTCCAGCTGATCCAGCTGATAAAGGAGCTGGCATGTCCCTCTGGCTGGGCAACACATCAGGCCGGAGCTACGGAATCCACAGTTAGACCTTTGGGGTCCTGTGAGGTTCAAAGCTTTCAGGGCAGTAACTGAAAATGCAGGCTTTATGACAGAGCTGGGAAGTTTTGGACTCCTGTGGTTGGCCAGGTGAGTACCCGGGCAATGAACGGGCGGATGTGCGAGTTGTGACTGTGTTTATATTCTTGAAGGTAAGTACTCGGGAAAGGTAGTTTTAAATTCTACCGTAGGATGCAATTTTCCTTTTGCACATGAGTACACGAAAGAGCTTCAGAAACTAGAATGTGCTGAACAATTGTATTTTTGTGGAGAAACGTGCTGAAATGCCATTTTGGACTTTTTTTTCCCCATTGGAATTGTTCAAGCTTGAAATGGCATTTCAGAATCTCATTTTAAAATAAAACTAATTCAGATGTGTTATAAAGAAATACATGCTATCTAAAAATGAAGGTTATTATTGGAACCAAATACAATATTTATATGCATTTGCGAAGCTTATTTTCCTCATTTACTTAGGGAGCAAGCACTTGGTTCCCAAAACAAAATTTACTCAAATGACTATATATAAAAGAAATAATTTAATTGGAAACAAAGGGGGTATTTTAGAAAAGTGATGAGTAAGCAGTAGCATGAAGCCCAATGAATGAATGGAACAGGGAACTGATAACGGACAAACCTCAGATAAAGTGACAGTTTTGCAGAAACTTGAAGAAAGTGAATTAAGATTTATTCCTTAATTGTTTACTCCCATGATAATTTGTGCTTTCCATTTTAAACAAGGATGATAGAGTTACTTAATTATTTGAACCTAAAAAAATGTCTGTTTTAGTGCAGAGTTGAAGCTCCATGAGTATAAGAATCATGCTTATCTATAATAATAAGAGCATAATATGCTAATTAGACCAGACAGTCAAATGACTTTCCAGACGTCATTCTGAACATCCTTCCTGATGAAGCTATGGCAACGGGGGCCAAGGTAGAGGCAGTTAAGGACGATCAGGCAGGTAGGTGAGCAGTTAGGGGTGATCAGGTAGGCAGGCAGGCGAGTGGTTAGGAGCCAGTGGTCCTGGATTGCAAGAGGGTGCAGGCCAGGCTGAGGGGCTACTCCCCCACCAACCCCCTGTGCACACATTTTGTGCACTGCCTCTAATTTTTCCATAACTGCAGCAGCTCTACTGTCTAGCCTGGGTCCAGGCATAGGTCAAGCTCATCCTTTGTTGCTTGCTGTTTTTATTATTATTTCTTACAGGTGCTAATTTAATGGTTTTATGTTTTATAAGAAACTAGAGGCCTGGTGCATGAATTTCGTGCATAGGTAGGGTCTCTAGGCTTGGCCCACAATCAGGGCTGGCTTGGGTCTTCCTTCCCCCGACTGCGGGCTGCCGGCTGCCTGCTGCTGGCTGCCGGCTATGGCCAGGGCCTTCCTTTGTTCTGTGCCACCCCCTGGTGGTCAGTGCACATCATAGTGAGCGGTGAACCCCCGGTCGGCCGAACTCCCGAGGGGGCAATTTGCATATTAGCCTTTTATTATATAGGATGATAGATCCAATGTTGTATTGTTAGGGAATAGGCTAGCATGTTCTATTTGAAACCTAAAAAATCAGTGGCTTACACAGGATCTATGTTTACTTTCAGTAAGACAGATAGCTCAGTAGAGGGAGGACATTCTGGGATGCTCTCTGCCTGGGTGGTTCTGAAGTTCTCACGATATTGTCTCCACCTCTGGGTGTAAGGTGGCTATTCACATTGTCAAGACTACTCAGCTAGTGGGAAAGGGAACAGAAAGTTCCAATGTAATGACCTTCCTTTTAAGGAGATGACCTGGAAGTCACATTCATTACTTTCTTCACAGCCTTTAGCCCAAACTTAGTCATGTGGCAGCATCCACTGCACAGAGGGCTGGGAAATGTGCCCATCTCTTGGGCTTGTGATACTAAAGGGATGAAGCATAGCAGGGACACCGAGAGGCAATATATGCACACGCACATGAATATACGAAGATATAGCTATTTTTTTGCGATAAAATGTAGGCCAGGATATTCTAACACACACACACACACACACACACACACACACTTATATACAGGGGTGAGAAAAAATAGGTTTACAGTTGTGAGTACATGAAACAGAGTTTATTCTTGTATTGTTATTTATTAATTATTGTATTATTTTCCAATTGAACAACTGTAAACTGTGTTTATATATTCCCCACTGTCCAGTATTTGGAGATGCAATGATTTGTTTATTCATCTCCCTACGGGTGGATGTTTTATTGTGACTTGTGTTTTCCGAAAGTTCCCAGGTGATTTTTAAGCAGCCAATCTGACATATCTTCATGAAAAACCAGTTGCGAGGCATTTATAGGATAATTGGGACTAGAGACAGGTAAGAGAGAGGCGATGCAAAGGCAATTAAGGGATCAGATGTAGGTGAGGTAGTTACATCGTTGTATGTGGTAGTGCAGTGTGAAAAGCATGGTCCACAGACTCTTATGAAATGCTGACTCTTTATCAAGCCAAGTGCTGGGGTAAGGCTAAGAGAGGGTGTCTCTTTTGGGACACAGAGTATTTTGTTGGTTTGTTTTGGTCCTGCTGACTTCACAAAAGGGTAGTCCAAGCAGGTGTATGTATTGCTATTTTACATGTGAAAAAAAAGGACACATAATCACAAGTGAGCAAGTTTCAAATCCCCTCTCTGGGATGCTGCTACTGGGTTTTCTTCTTTCTGTGACTGCCTCCCAGGGGACTGCAAATGAGAAGCATCTCTTATATGCACGCAGTCAACTACATGTTTAACCTTCAGACCAATGGATCCCAGGGACTATTAATAACAATTTATTTGATAGCATAAAAAAGTGCCTATCAAATATGACTCCTTGAATATCCCTCCTTTTGTAGCAACTGTTTTAATCCTGATAAAATAAGATGAAAGAAACTGCAAGTGACAGCAGCTGGGAGTTCCATGCAGGGATGTTTACTATATTTATTGCTAACATTAGGGGATGGCCCCCAGGGGACAGATCTACTTGTCCAAGCCCTGAAAAACTTCTTCCTCTTCATCAAATTATTTGAGAATTCATTTGAAAGTCTAAGGTCATGTCTAAGATGAGAGAGCTTTGGAGAAACTGAGGAAAGACTCAATACTGAAGTTATATATATTTTTAATGTCATATAAACTCACTGGTATATTTAGCGGTTTATCTAGTTCAACATGTATCCTCGGTCTGATGCCATTCTCAAGATACTGAAAAAATAAGTTGCTTTTATCTAGATTTATCTCTAGTAAAATGTGCCAGCTAGTGTAAGACAACACTGTTTTCTTCTGTGAATCATTTAGTGAGAACAGTTTTTCCTTTCCTATTGGTATGCCAGTCATGGGCAAACTGCGGTTCATGAGCCACATGCGGCTCTTTGGCCCCTTGAGTGGGCTCTTCCAGAAAATACCACAAAATACCACATGTGGGCACGCAGTTTGCCGAGCCGCAGTTTGCCGACCACTGGTATAGGCTATATTCTTTCATATGGTTCTCATTGATTTCTATCATAAGTTAGTCTCACACCTTTTTTCCAGTGGTTGGTTACACAGGTATTGTCATCCGGGTTTTACATACGGAGTAAGTGGGCACCAGAGAAGCTGAAACAATACAAGTAAGTGGCACAACTGTAAGAGTGGAGAAGGTAAGAGACAAACCGTGGGCTCCACAAACCCTCGCTCTCCCCTTCTCACTCCTGCTGTATGGTAATGGAGTGCAGGTGTTTGAAAATTCACCTTGCTAAGAAATATACTGGGTATATACTAGCATAGTATCAAGCACATTGAAGGCATACTTAATGCTCAGACACCCCGTAACTTACATGGACTTGTCCCCATTTTATAGGTAAAGGAAAATGATGCTTGGAGAAGTGAAGTAACTGGCCCAAGGCTACATGGCTACCCTGGTAGAATACTAGAAATGAATGCTAGAAATGAATGCTAGAAATGAATGCTAGAAATGAATGCTAGAAAATGGCCCACCTCTCTGGTAAGATAAAGACCTCACTCTACTTTTTGAAGTATTGGGTTAATTTTTGATACTTTTGGATTTTGGAGGAAGGGAATTATGGAGAGGAAGAAGGAAAGAAAGAAATCTGAGAGTTAAAGCAGTTTTTCTGGTAGCTTTTTGAATGGAAAAGCCATGCCTGAGTCATCTTTTAATTTTTATCAAGTCTAATGGTTTGAGTAGACTTGAGCATTAATGAGCATTTACTATGTGCAAAACCTAAATCTTTTATATCTTGCAATCCTATCAGCTATATACTACTCAATATTGCCATTTTACAAATGAGAATATTGAGACAAAGAAATTGAGGAGCATGCTCAAAATCACAGCTATTAATGATCAACATTAAAATTGCAATTCAATAACCCAGTCATCTTTTCTATGTTTGAAAACTCTTGCTCTGATCATGACCAAACATTCAGGGCACATGCCTGGGTTATGCTCTCAATCCCTGGTGAGAGGGCATGCAGGAGACAGCAGGTCCATGTTTCTATCTCTTCCTCTCCCTTCCTCTCTCTCTAAAATCATTAAAAAAAAAAAAAGAAAGAAAGAACTAGCTCCTGTAGGTTTGGCTTCTGAAAAAGCACATCGAAGCATGACTACTATATTTGACTCCCTATATCTTTAATTCCTATAGTCCTTTTAGTTCTACAGTAACCAGTTTTCTTCTTTTCCTCTTATTTTTATCCTGTTTCTCATACTTCCCTCATTTTCTTCTTCTTCTCCTACTCTTCCTCCTCCTTCTTCTCTCTATTTTGCTTTGATTTTGTCAGGGCCTTAGCTTTCCTTCCTCCCTCCCTTCCTTCCTTCCTTCCTTCCTTCCTTCCTTCCTTCCTTCCTTCCTTCCTTCCTTCTTTCCTTCCTTCTTTCCCCCTCCCTCTTTTTTTCTTTCTTTCTTCTCTTTAATTTAAAGCGTTCAGATTTTGATAATTAACATCTAACAGTTACAAAACCAAGGAAAGAATTAGATAGCTATTAATCACCAGTGATTCCGATTACAAAAAGGACCCCAGAACACATTACGTTTTAATGAACCATGTGCCTGAACTGGCTTTTCTTCTATTTTTGCCAAGTAGGAAGAAAATGCATCATTAGCTACAAGGAAATCATATAAGCACAAAATAGTAAACTAGCCAACTGTGGACAAACACTGCACATTTAAAATATTACATTTTCAGAGCCAGTGGGAGCGATGTTTTTATAAATGCCAGAAAGTCAAATGTGAATATTAGCCAACGAAGTGTAAAAAATGTAGGGTTGGAAGCAGGAGAGGGAGGAAGACACTCTTAAAAGGGTGAATATGTATTCCCAGAATCAAATGTTTTAAAACTTGGATGAGTATACCATTAAATGAAAAATTATTAGTTGAAAATAGTAGCTATTTAAATATGATAAATAATTTTTAAAAAGAGGTGATGAAAACATCAATTTATTCATAGATTTAAATAGGTCCACTTCACATTTAAAATGTAACCCACTGTAAAATTTTAGAAACATAGACTCTTGATTTCAATCTGGACTATTGAAGTATATAAGCATAATTAAAAAGTATTTCTTCACTGTTCCTCCATCCAATACTGCTCTTACGTTAATGAAATGGTGAGGTATTTTTCGTTTTGTTTTTTTTTTAAAGATGCAGTAGCATTTTACAAGAAATTTATTCTAGCATGAAGTAAAATTACATAATTAAATGTTTATGGAAACTCAAGATTAATTTGCAGCCACATATGTATTTGGAAGAATGTTTCTGTTTATCTGTCTATATTGCTTTTTGTAGCACTGATTTGGGTTTTGTAGGGAATCCAGATTCACCCTTGTAGTGTTTTAACCTTCTTGGTTTAGTTTCTGGGGAAAGAGTAGGTCGGCTTAAAATATATCTTTTAATTACAAAAGAGAAAAGTAACATCCTACCACATAATTAAGTGTGGTTGCTGTCCTAGAAACGCTCCCTGGAAAGCTGACTCTTAGATTTCTCATTGAGGTTTGGCTTAGAAACGGATGATATATTTACAAAGTATATTCTACACACACATTAAGGGACATCTGTATTACTGCGTGTCTGGAGAAATACAGTCTGTTCGTTTTCATTCAGAGGTTGCTTTGTGGAGTCTGCCATGTTTTCGGTTTGTATAAGCTTGCAGTTTCCAACAGGTTCATTCCTCTCTGCCTTTATCAGAATACTGTCCAGGAAACATGAGAGTTTGATTGGCATCAACCGTAATCTTTGCAATATATAGATCAGGGCTGGTGGGCTGTAACATAAAGCACTGTGATTTTTGTCATCTATTATCTCTTTAAGTTAATTTAGAGGACTACACCTTCTCTTGTCCTTGGGTTGGGAACCCTGTGAGTTTTATGCTTATTCTGTCATTATACAAAGCTATTTAGTCAGCACTTAACAAGCTCAGACCACCTTCCCCACTCCAGCTTGCTTGGTGTAGACAAGAAAGCATCGAACTCAATAAAGGGCACATGCATGGCTTCTTCTTTCTCCATCTGGATATTTTACACGTTCTCCCCATCTTCTAAATATTCTTTTTCCTCCCATCTTAGAAAGATTCTAAGCAGCACTCTCTCCTCTCTGAGGATGAAGTGGGGGTGGAAGAAGAAATAAAAAGAAGAGGGAAAGTTCTCTTATTACTCCTGTTTTGAGCTGATGGTGAGCCTTCTAGGCCTGGGGGTTTAAATGCAGTTATGCAATGTTTCCATCAGTGATGGGTGGCATGTACAATCGTGGCCCGTAGATTATCATGGAGCTGAAAAGCTCCTATCGCCTGGTGGCATTGTAGCTGTTGTAAAAGAGCGCCGGGAGGTCATAGAGCCACGCATTCCTGTTTTGTGCAGGTCTGAGTCTATCGAGTGTAATGCTATCTGCTAGGAATGTCTGGGAGCACTCACCTGGTCACCTGTAACATCTGTTTTCCAAACCAATGTTACAACTGACCGACCTTTATTGTTCTTACTATGATTGTGAGACAGACTCCCTTCGGCAACAACGATTAAGGAACTTTGAAGAAAAAAAAGGATTTGCTTTTTATAGGTCCTGGATCTTACAAAGTAAGATGGGGGCACATGGCAAGAATGTCACAAGTAAGTGGGGGAGCGCATGCACGTGGCCCTGGGGTCCTGCTTTCATCAGGGTTCAGGGCAGGGGCATAGGTTTGCACAGGTTCACTTTTTAGTGGTGAATTCAAACATAAGAGCATGAACGTAAAGCATTGGAAGAGAAAAAACAGGTAGCCCAAGTGGTCAGTTATAGAAATCAAGACATAAAACGAAGGATCCCGGGGGGGGGGGCATGGGGGAAGGGAAGGGGTGTGGCTCATTATTTACCTCTGCGGCTGGCAATGTGTTTTTCCTTTTCCTTTATGTTTTTACCACAAAGGAAATCTTGATATATATTTCACAATATAAAACAATTTGAGATCATAACAGAAAAGCACCATAAATGATTAAAAAGCAAACACCAGTTTTGGAGAAACAATTTTTTTTTACAAATATGACAGACATAGACAAAGGGTTTTTTCTGTAACATATAAAGCTCACCCAAATCAGTAAGAACCAAGTAAAAAATAGGAAAAAGTAGGTCAGACAATCCACAGAAGAGAATATAACTAAAGAAGCAATAAACATCCCAGCCAGTGTGGCTTAGTGGTTGAGTATTGATCTATGAACCAGAAGGTCATGGCTTGATTCCAGGTCATGGCACCTGCCCCGGTTGTGGGCGCCATCCTCAGTAGCAGGTGTGTAGGAGGCAGCCACTCAATGATTCTCTCTCATCACTGACGTTTCTGTCTCTCTCCCCCTCTCCCTTTCTCTCTGAAGTCAATAAAAAATATATTTTAAAAAGCAATAAGCCCGAAAAGAATTCACCGAAGTGGTGACTAAATAAATACAAATGAAAACAATGATTAGATAAGTGTCATATGTGGCTTTTTTTTTTTCAAAATAGCCTCTTTGAAGTGGATGCCTTGGCAATCGAAGCTTAAGTCAGGCATGTGTATTACAAAAATAAAAGACAGCTTTCAGGGCTTATCAGCAATTACTTACCAGTTTGAGGTGATGCTGGTATAAACAAACCTATTGTGCTGCTAGTCCTGTACAAGTACAGCAAATACAATTCCAGCTATGGGCTATGTCATCTAGGAGAGTATGTGTCTAACAACGCATTTCTCCTAATGGATCCTGGTCCTTACATGGCTCATGACTGTACTCTCTCTTGAGAGTGGCTGTGGGTTCTTTGCTAGCACCAGCCCCACCACCATTGCTGAACATTTCTCCTCTGTGGTTGCATTGATAATGGCCAATGCACTGTTATTACTGGTTGCTTATTCTCCCACAGCCCGTAGTTACCTGTTGATATGGCCTGTTCTATGAAAAAGAATGTTTCTGCAACACATACGAGGTAACACATGAATGGTAAACAGCAAGAGGATATTTATAATGTAGAAGTGCCAGGGGATCATATGTGATTTTGTTTTCTAGCATGCTAATATTTTGGAACACTTTTACCTGCAGTTGAATGTAGAGGACATGAATAGAACTAATCATAGCAAGCTCCACAAATATGCAATTTTGAACATGATGCCCAATTAGCTCACATTTTCCCTTTGGGCCCAGCTTGGCCATACACTCTGCCTACAGAGTTCTTGTTGCATTGCTGGTGTCCTGGTGCACAGATTCGTGCACTTTGAAAGGAAATTAATTAGAAGAAATATTTTAAAATCACTGTTTGCCTTTTCTCTATAACAGAAGCATCAACCAAATTCATGATCGACAATGACAGATAGAAACACATGCGTGCAATTGGCGCCAGCAAGCCTTTAAAGTATCATGCGTGCGCAAGTCAACTTAGCCTTTTATATATATTCTAGGGTCCCAGTGCATGAATTTGTGCACCTTGAAAGGAACTGTGGGCCACGAGGCTGCGGTAGGCACAGGGCAGGTCTCGGCTAATCCTCTGCGCCACCACCAAGCCCCTCCTGCCATGGCCCTGGTCCAGTGTCTGCCAGCAGCTCACTCCTGCCACTGCTACTCCCACATGCTGATGGTGTCAGCCCTGCTCGCACCTGCTGAAGGTGCGGAGCAATTGGGGCAGCACCAGCAGCGGTTGTGAGCAGGGCTGGCACCCAAAGGGGTGCAAGCTACAGCTGCTTCCCTGATTGCTCCTCAGGAGCAGAGGGAGGTGGAGAAGCCCTCAGTGGTGATCAGGGCTGGAAGCTGCTGCTCACACCACTGATGGTGCCAAACAATTGGGACCAACACCGGGCACTGGCAGCAGGTGCGAGCAGTGGCTCTGGCACTGGCAGCGGGTGTGAGCGGGGCCATCGTGAGCAGCGTGTGTGAAAGGCGGCTGCCGGCCCCCATCTCCCCTCTGGAGCAGGAGGAGTTGGAGAAGCCCTGAGGGGTGATCGGGGCCAGAAGCTGCTACTCAGACCCGCTGACGGCGCCGAGCGATTGGGTCGGCAATAGGTGCGAGCGGCGGCTCAGATGCTGGCAGCGGGTGTGAGCAGGGCTGGTGTCAGCAGCAGGTGTGAGCACCAGGGGGACTGTGGTGCACGGGAGCAAACAATTTTCAGTAACCACCAGAGGCTTGCCCCGATGACAGCGAACGGTGCCCCACCTTGGTCTGGCGCCCCCACTCACCTGCTCCAGGATCCTGCTGTGGCCAATGTCCACCATGTTCCACGCGTGCCCCCTGGTGGTCAGTGCACGTCACAGTAACCAGTTGTTTGGTTGTTTCGCCATTTGGTCTATTTGCATGTTATCCTTTTATTATATAGAATATAGATAAACTTGCTTAATTAGACCTGCTTTCTGATTTAGCTAAACTTTTTCCAGCCCAGTGAAGCACCTCAACTTCTCTTTCAGGTAATTGTCAGCAGCACAGCAGTAAATATCAACACAAAGCACATTATTATTGGAGATCATGCAGGGAGCAAAAAGGGTAAAATATTTAACTGCAGCAGTGTTTGACTATATTCTGTGCAGTGAGAAAACCTGAAGTCATTTTCAAGGTCCACCATTTCCTCTTTTCAGTTGGGTCAAGTTTCTAAACTTTCTAAATCTCCATTGTCTTGCTAATGAAAAGAAAATAGAATTCCCCTGAGTCTCCTATCTACTCACTTCAGGATTTCTGTGAGTATCAAATGAGATGAGGCATGGGAAAATGCTCCACAAACATTTGGTTGAACTGTAAAATGTTTGCACCTAGCTATAAAGCGATTCGTGTTCCTGGGCTGAAGAAACTATAAGGAGGCTAGTTGCTAGGGAGAGGAAGCCAGGCATTGCTATGTGACGTCATTAACTGGCGCCCACAGCCACCATTTCAGGGCTGGGCTGGGCTATGGGCTGCATTTTGCGCCATGGGGTCTTGGCAGCATTGGCTGTGATTTGGTGGGGTGTAGCTCTGGGGTGGTGGCGGGGCCTGTATCCCACTTAGGGGAAGCCGAGTGTTGGTTTGTTGGGGCTAAGTCCCTGGTGCCATTTATTTTTAAATGGCCAATGTGCATCATGGCAGCTCCTGCATTGTGTGTGTGCCCCCTGATGGTCAGTGTGCATCATAGCTACCAGTCGGAGGGAAGGACAGACACTTTGCCTTTTATATATAGAGATTACGTCTATGCTTTGTTCATTTTGACTTTTCCTTTATTTACTAACAGGTTCAACTCTTTTTTGTGTGTTGGTGCCCTTCCTTTGATCAATCTTTATTTTTCAGATAAATTCTTCATTTACTATGGTATTTATTTATCCTAAATTTAAAATGTATTTTGGCATGTTAGAATTGTTTTGCATTTTTGGAATTGTATGTGTGTGTATTTTTTAACGATAAGACTATAAAGTTGTCCAGGTTTTGGACATCATTATCCCATAAGCTCAGGTGATTTCTGCAGATTGTGCAGCACCATGTGTATCATTACTTAAAAATACTCACATCATGGCCTCCGTCTATGAGCCCTGTTCTACCTCCCAGGTGACCCTTTCGGATAGGACTCAAGAAGAGTTCATGTTGATTTTCTTCCCTGCTACATCTCATCCACAGGAATGGTGATGGCTTTCTTTTCTCTGCAAAACTTTGCGAGTATGAATAGAAGTACATTTGGAAAGCTGTTTTTTGCTTTGCCAGCAAAGTGTCCAGGATTTCTTTATCTTGCCTATATACTTCCTGGTAGGTGGCAGACACAAGTCCATTATATTTTCCAATAGGGATGCATATTAAGCATCACAAGTGGTATTTTAAAGCCTCTTTCTCTTTTTACTGGAAGTTAGGAAGTAGTACCACTGATATATCCTCCTTGGGGTATATATCTCTCAGCACAGTTCTCTCCAAACAATCATCCCCACCTGGCTGTTGTGGGTCAGTGGTTGAGCATCGACTCATGAACCAGGAGGTCCGAGTTTGATGCCTGGTTAGGGCACATGCCCAGGTTGCAGGTTCAATCTCCAGTGTGGGGTGTGCAGGAGTCAGCTGATCAATGATTTTCTCTCATCATTGATGTTTCGGTCTCTCTCTCCCTGTCCCTTCCTCTCTGAAATCAATAAAAAAAGAAAGAATCATCCCCAACTTCACTTTCTTCTGCTCTCTGATCTTGTGACTGTTACATTCCTGATGTGGCATGGGATTTAAAAGTCCTCTAATCCACTTTGGAAATTGCTGGTCATTGTGTATTCTAGAGTTTCCATTTTAATTTCCTGTTGCATATGTCTCTTTCTCTATCTGCACATATCTATAAGTATTTTGAACCATATTGCAGAACAGGATGGTAAACTAGTACATTTTATTTAACTCCAGAAACATGCAAAGCCTGCATTTTAGAATTGCTTGTATTTTTAAAATATAGAGCGATTTAATTTAAACAGCCAGACTTTTAATTTATTTGAGAAAGTGTTATTGCTCTGAAAACAAATGGAGATGCCTTACACGGTTCCATGAGTTATGAAAACATGGCAGAGTATTGTAGAGGGGTTAGAAAAGGATGAATCTCATCCCTCAGAGTGTTCATACTTCTTGATCAGTTGGTTCAGAATAAATGTTGTCTGATTTCCTAAATATTTACCGTGCAAGGGTTTGTTCACATTTTTCTTCTTACTTCTGGAATCCATGGTTTCAACTCATCATTCTTGGTTTTTGAAGGAGCAAATCCTAAAAAGCACCATCTATAATAGCATATGAACCCTATACGGGATCGGAAATATAAGTAATATTGGTAGGTAGAAAGGCTTTACCTGATTTAAAGTTTCTTTATTCACATGTTAAATAATAACTAGGAAAAAAGATAAAATCATGATTCTTATACAGATATAAAATGAACACATATCAAATAATTTATTTGACTCATTATTTAATGAGGAACCCATTGGTTTAAAAGATAACTCAAAGAGTCCCATATTTATAATCAGATAAGGAATTCTGAAAGAAACTTACAAATGGATGCAAAATGGCAAAATTCTTGAAAGCTATAGGGCCATAATCAATTGCACTCCAATAGACATCATTTGATTATACGTGGATGGGAATTATTTACATTAACATCAGTTTATGGTAAGTTAACGACTATCTGTACAGAGTAGTAAAATGGCCTAGTAAGAGACAAAGATAACCTTCATCTTTGATGAATGAGCTAACCAGGAGAAACACTAAATTCCAAAACCTTTAAACAAGTTTTCCTCAGTAAAGTGTATCTTCGATCCTTTTAGGCACCACTTCATGTATTCCGTGGGAATGCTAAGGGCTTCCTATCCTACATTGGCACAATTAGTCAAAGCTTTATGGTAAGTTACTCCTCTGTAGGGGAGCTTCTGAACTGGCCCTGTAGCTTGCTTTGTATGTGTAACTGAGTTCTGATGGTCTTCCCCTGAGTCCCCCATTAGAGTAAGGGTTCTCGGAGACCAATGACTGTGCTTTGTACGCATCACCTGACCTAATCCCTGATTCACATTTTGTGTTCAGTTAATGTCAAGTGAAGGCATGAATGGTCTGAGAGACAATTATTCTAAGGTCACTTGGTAAACTCAAAAGGATAATTTCCTTCTCCCTTTCTAGAAAAATTTAATTATTCAAATATACCAACTAAAAAATAATGAACCTCATAATACACTATTACCTCATAATGCGTATTTCTAGGACAAGTATTCAGTTCACTTTTTAGTTTCATGAACATTTTTGCTTAGGAAAACATTATTTGCAGACAATTGTGCATACTTCCAGTTATTTGTCACATTTCTTCTAAGTTCAAAGTATTCTTTGTCCTTACCTTGAAGCCTTTGGCATTTAAGTTGCAGAGAGAGGCTCTGGTAATAAGAGAATATGTTTTGTGCACTCTTGGTGCTGCCAGTAATGTTTTCAAATGAAAAATTAATTTTTAAACGGTAGACTTCTGTGACCATGACACTATTATTAAAATCCCTTTTTGGCACAATATCCAGCTTTCTTTAGTCATTATTGATGCTCTTATTTTTAAAAAGCTATATTTTATGTTACATTGGTACCTTTACCTCAAAATTAATATTTAATCCAAAGTATATTAGAAAATAAAATAGAAATGCATTAACATTACATAAGCCTGAAGTCAGTAGGGTCTTAAACTTCCATTTAGCATGTTGGAATGGGGCACATTTTTGTTTTTGTTTTTCTCTTCTGGAAACAATAAAAAGTATGAGAAAGATTATGCTAAGGGTAAATAGTTTAGAATAGGCTACAATATTTGGAGTCAAAGGTAAAATAATAATTAAGAATAATTATCCATACATTTACATAGTCAAAATAGACTGAATATCTTAGGAATTGGAACTTGTATTATTTTCATACATAAATATAATTTTTATAATTTTAGAAATATTATGGTTTTGAAAGGAAGGACAATATCATAATTATTCCTGGGAGTTTCCTTGAAACTATTCCTCATTGAAACGCTCTCCCTCTTTCTCATTTTTAGTTTTAGAATAGTAATACTTGGTTTTTAAAAAGCGATAGCAAGAACATTTACTTATAGATGGTAAGTTCCTTTTAACAAAGTCAGGCTGTCAAGGGCATATGCTGTACTTCTCTGAATTAATCTCCAAATGGATTCATTCCCTTTTGGGGAAAATAGCACCTCTAATCTAAATATGCTTCTTACAGAGAAAAATTGCTGGTCAGTTTGGTTCAGGTCAGTTTATTAAGTACTTCTTGACCATCTATCAGGTGTAGGACCTCAGTTTTAATTATAGGGATACAAAAATGAATAGCACTTTCAGACCAGTGGGAGAGATAAACAAAAATATAATTTATTGTTCAAGGGTATAGTATGAGAAGGAATCCCTTAAAATTCTCATAAGTTCAAAGAAATCTTCTTGGAGTAAATGGACCCCTGGGCTGAGGGTTGAATAATAAGTTAACATGGTAAAAAGTATGTGCATATATGTGTGAGTATTTTCTATTTTTTTTCTAGTTACAAAAGTTGGTGAAGTGGGATGGAGTAAGGAGATGTGGTATGAGAAGCTTTTGCTGCTTTTCATCTGGGCTTCTTGGTAAGGAAGCATGTACTACGTATGCCATGGGGGACATTTTATTGCCTCTCCTCTGGGCAAGGGTGATCATCTGTAGATGCCAAGAGACCTCCAGCGGTCCTTGGCCGGGTCTCTGAGCCCTTAGTCTAACCCACTCTGGGACGAGAGACATTGCTCTGCTTCGGTGTTTTTTTGTTTGTTTGTTTTTTGTGCTGGGCATTCTGAAGTTCATGTGGCTGGACAGACAAGGAGCATGGTGTGAAGCTCTTGTCTGTAGGTTGTGCATGCCTGTAAATATTGTACATAGAAGTATTTCTATTGATTGTTGCTTTGTGTCTCTTTGTTGTTTGGTTTAATTTCTTTAAGGATGGGGCATATCCCACTTTGCTGGGGGTCCAGCTACTTGTGGTGGGCTGAACCCGTGGTAGGGATTGCAGAAACTTCCCAGAAGCTGCTGAGAATTCTTAATCTTGGGGATCCCTGCTCTCCCTCTCAAGGCATCAGCCACTGGAAACTCTTGCCTGTCTGTCTGTCTGTAACATAACTTTGATTACTGATGTTCTTAGCTTGCTTTCTATCTTTTGGTAAATTATATGTTTTTTTCCCTACCTGATCCCTCCAGAATTTGGCAGTTCTTAATGAGTGAGTCATGGCAATATGTTTCTTTGCATGAATTCAATAAGACCAGTTTCCAACTGTGGTTTTATTAACAAAGACCTTAGCATGTCATGTCCAACATGCCTGGACTCTGGATGTCACCAGAAAGCTTTAAGGAATGAAGCCAATAAACTCCTTGGAGAAAGCCTTGTGCCTTGCTTGGTCACATGGTTCATGGCAGTCTTTCCATGTAAGGAATGAAGGTTGCTTTCCTGAGAGATGGCAAGGAAGGAACCTTAAGACGTCCTTGGGGACCTCAACTTGAGGAATTCACCCAAGTCTACAGGTGTTGCATATCTACAAGATAGCAGCGAGGTGGCTTAGCTTCTTTGCCTTGTGGTGCTAATTAAATCTGGATCATGAGATTCCAGCAAAGCATATCTTAAAACAACAACAACAAACCTATATGATCAATTGTTATTCTTATTGTGTTCATGCAAACAATCAGGCCAAATTGTAACTAATCTTAGTACAGAAAATTAATTGGTCTTATTTAGCTCTTTAATAAAAAATGAGGATGATTTTAGGGGAAAACTTGTGTTTCAATAGGGAATTATTAGAACTGAAGTGTTTTTTTCCTTCCACCAGAGCATTTGTTGTAATTCTTGCTGTTCTACCATTCACCCAATAATACTAAATTTTATAACACAGTTTGTCTCCATCGGTTACAAGCCCTACTTATATGTAGGGAATATAATCTCTAGACACCATTACCATCTCCTTCTGTGCCCAGGCCTCATTGTCCCCCTGACAGAGAGCAAGGATCTCTTGGCTTTAAAAGAAAACTTCACCCTCCTCAGCATGAACTAGATTCAGAAGAAACCCTGCACCCCTTTTTCCATGGAAGAATTCAGAGCTAAGTTCCTTTGAGAGGATGTGGTAGGCAGTTAGACCGAAGCAGAGCAAGGAGGATGGGCCAACCAGAGGAAAAACGGACAGGACCCTGAGATGTTCTTCTCACCACTCTAACTGCCCTGAAGCTGGTAATGGAGGAACCTATGTAGAACAGACCTTTACATTTTGCCTAGTAGGAGTTGGGACACCTATAGCTAATATATAGAATTATTCTATTCATTTTGGGAAGAAAATCACAGAGGGGGCCTTTATATGTTGGGACCCACTGTCCAGGAAAAGGGTGCAGGAATGTTTGCTCTAAAGGTTGCTGTAGTAACGTCCTGTGGTGAAAGTCTGACTTTTATTGGGTGTTCTAGTTATTTCCTTTAAGTGTCTAGTAACTACAATGTGAATTGTTCTGATAATTTCACCCTCCCTAACGGTAATGGGCACACTAAGCTGCCAGTCAGTTGGTTTTTGGTATGTGGGGTGAGTGTTGATTCATACAACCCTGCGGACAGCACCTGGTGGCCTTGTTCCTTAGGACGACTGACTGTCTTTATGCCTCCGAAACATGAGAGGGTCTGAACCAAAAGAGACCCTCTCAGGGCTGTGGCACCAGCCTGCAAAGGTAATCTCCACCTGTGGGGCCCAGCTGAGTATGTTGCTTTAACCATTTTTGTTATGCTGGTAATGGTAGGCTCCCTTAATGTAGAAGCGACTGGGCTGGCTTGTAGCATGGTAAAAGCCCTGAATGCCACTTCTAGGGTTATACATGGGATACATCCAGAGCTGAGCCAGGAGCGGGAGGTAGTTCTAGAGAATTGGACAGCAATAGATTACTTGCTGTTGCAGCATAACCACGATTGTGAGGAATTTAAAGGAATGTGCTATTTTAATGTTTCTGACAATTCTCAATTGACAGAAAACAACATTCAATAAATTAGGGAAACCATCTCCAAGGTAACACGAAAAGGGTTTTTTGGATTTGACTTCTCCCACCTAACTTCCTGGTTACCTAACCTGTCTGGGTTGTGGAAATTCTTTTGAATTTTTCTCCTGTTCAGTTTTTTTGTAGTCTAATTGTTTGTTGCTGTATTCCATGTCTTCCTCTTTTTAGATCCTGCATTCGCTGTATTCCATCCCCCTGAGGCTTTTCATCTAAAACCAATCTCATGGATATGAGATGAAAAAAAAATAGCAGTGGGGAAATGTTAGGGGCAGAAACAGAATCTTGGGCACCAACTATAATTATAAGACATATTAACCATGCTCTGTTAACCATGGTTGTTTTGTTCTGATTAAAGAAAGCACATTCTAACCTGGATGGGAGTTGCATATGAGACCTGGGGGCTCACCTGGAAATGCAGCCCATCCTCCCCATCAGGGAGCTGCCTATTATCACGAAAAGATTAACAGCCTTGTTGCAGAAACCAGAATTGGCAGCCCTTTGAAGACCCCAGATCTTCGCATATCACTAGCCCTTTGAAGACCTCTAGACCTTTGCATACCCGCAGGCCTTTGCAAATCTCCAGACCTGTAAACTGCCCACATGGCATGCCTTTTGCCTACTTCCCCATGTAATCTTTGTCCTTCTACCCAACTTAAGCAGCTGGCTTTTGGAGGAGAGGGGTCAGAGCAGAGTTTTGTGGATGACCTGCTGCTCTCCCATAATACTGCTGGCAATAGTGGAATAAATGCTCATATATGATTCAACCCTATTTCTGCTTAACTGACTCAAGTAGTGACAGACAGCATGGACCCATTGATTGTCTGGGTACAATTTTAGAATGAATACTATTGCACCCCGTTCTTCCCCCCTTCACCAGAACCAAAAAACAATCTTCCTACATTGTCACTGTGAGAACCTGGTGAAGTTCCTGAAGGTAGGTCCCCATGAAAGTGTTGGGGCCTACCAATGCTGTGGCTTTACTTTCTCATTCTCATGCTGCTTCACACTCAGCTTCTAGCAAGTGGTCAAAATTGCCATTTCAATCCTTACCAGTTCCTGGTCCCACCTGCTCCATTTGCAGATGATCTGGACACCCCTGTCTCTTTAGAGTTTTGGGGTCCTGTTTGCTCTGCAAACAGTTCTCTAATGGTTTCAAGTAAAGTTGTTGACTTTTTGTTTATCCAGCCTTTTTTATTGTACAATTGGAAGTATTGATTACGGAGATCTGTTTGTATTGGAGCTAGAACTGAACATCTTCAAGCATACTTTAAAATATGCCTTCATTCAGCTCAGCCAGCATGGCTCAGTGGTTGAGTATCAACCTATGAACTAGGAGGTCATGGTTTGATTCCTGATCAGGGCACATGCTAGGCAGCCAGTCCATGATTCTCTCTCATTATTGATGTTTCTATCTCTCCCTCTCTCTTCCTCTCTAGAATCAATAAAAATATATTTTAAAAAATTTGCGTTCATTCAAATTCAATCTGACTCTGATCCCCATTCCACTGAAATGGGGGAATCTTTATTGTGGCTTGTATTCCCTAGAGTGAGAAAAATAATTCATGTCTCACATGGTGCCGGAGCATGGGGCGGATCTCTGGGGTGTGTGTTGCTCC
>NW_006287462.1:1154495-1159010 GCF_000327345.1 Myotis davidii | reverse complement strand
CCATGCTGTCCCAGGGGACGTTTGGAGGACGGCCTCTCTGCTGCTTCTGTTCAACTTGGGGCAGAAATCTTAGGAAGGTGGTAGTCCCTGTACGCCAGGATCCAGCCATCTCTTTAGGATGCATCGCTGTCCCTCCCAGGCAGTGTTGGAGGGTGGCAAACAGGTGCTAGGTTGCAGGTCATTGTTGATCACAGGACACATGGATCTCCATCTTTTCCACATCTCTGCCCAGCTCATCCAACCTGCCTTTTCTGGCTGTCCTTTTTTCTTGCCTTCCCTCTCCCTTTTCTCTTAGGATATACACTTCATTATGGCTTCAGTATATTAAATGTTTGAATATCTCTTTCAGAATATTAAATATCTTTAAGAAAATGAAAGCCAGAAAGAGAAGTGTCTTCCCGATGAAAATCTAAATTTCCCCTGGGCTCTATGTTTAAATTCAACACATTTGATATTTTCTCAATATAATATGCACAACACTTATAGCTTTGTGAGCATGTGTGTGAACACATCCTTGAAAATACACGTGTACAGGAAGAGAAGTAATGTAAACAGGAAGAATATTGAGAAATACTTTCATATAACAAGAGTCAGGGCTGTTTTTCCCCCTATTACACTAACATCTTTCATCTAAATTTTAAAAGTGGGAATCATGCCCTGGCTGGTGTGGCTCAGTTGGCTGAGCGTCATCCTATGTACCAAAAGGTTGCTGGTTCAATTCCTGGTCAGGGCACATGCCCAGGTTGTGGGTTCAGTCCCCATTAGAGTGAGTATGGGAGGCAACTGATTGATGTTTCTCTTTCATATCGATATTTCTCTCTTCCTCCCCCTTTCCCTCCCTCTCTTTCTAAAATCAATAAAAACATTTTTTTTTAAAGTGGGAATGTTCATTATTTTTACATTTGAGCACACAGAGACGTGTTATAACTGCACTCATAATGTATTCTGGGAATTCAAAAATCCAATTCAGTTTGGTATTTAGATTAAAATGCCTACATTTCCTTCCATGTTCTCCCCTCATTATTTCCTGTATGGACTTCTAAAATGAAACTTCTACAATGGTGCTAAATAATAAATACATTCTTAAAGCTTTATCTTACTGCTATAGTATTTAACATAGACAAAGACACATTTAAAAAGGTGTCCTGGTTAAGAGTAAAATATAGGAACCAAAAATAAGAGAGAGATTTATCTGTAATCTATGAAGCTTATACTTTATTTCTAGAACATAGAAAAATTAACAGCAAAAAAAAAATTGGGGAAGGAGAGTATCAGAAAGCCCCTACAAATTGAACACACTGGTGGCTGCTGATGCTAGGAAATTAACCCCCATCTTCTGCTTCTAGAAGCGATGTTCTTTTCACAATAATTCTCTGTTTTCAAATAATTCCCATGGCTCTTTTACTTGATATATATGTGTGCAAATTTGGGGAAGAGACTGTTTGTTTCAAAGTATGTGTGCACACATACAATTGAAAAACAAAATTTATTTAGTCAGTATAACATGCATGGTGTGTTTTTAGTGCACTGCATATATTTCCATCTTGTGTTTTGACAACAATCCTAGCAATATTACTACTATTATGATTCCATTTTTACAGATTGGGCACCTTAAATAAGTTGCTGAAGGCAACTTAGAAATAAACAATTCAACTCTAGTGAAATCCAGTTAGTCTGGCTCCTGAGTCCATGTTCTTAACCTCTTCTCTGTATGGCTCTCAGGCTGGGCTTCCTGCAGTCTTGTGTGAACATCTATGTGAGGAGTAGCACAAAGTAGATTCAATATTTTGTTTTCAATCCATGAATGTTTTTTTAGTGAAGCAGTGGTTTTAAGATGGAATGACAGAAGATTAATTTTGCTTTCTTTCCAAAATACTGTTCTATACTCTGTTTCACTTTTAGTTTCTCAAATATATGCTAACCTTAGACCTCCAAATTCATTGGAGGCAATGATGATTAGCAATGTACTATGATTTAATTATTGATGTCTAGTTAATATTTAGTAAAAACTCAAGTTTAGTCACTCGATATATTACATCGTGTGTGTGTGTGTGTGTATGTGTGTGTATTGTGTGTAAGGCACCCCTGAGATTTTCTGATTGTAAATTATATAAGCCATTAAACTACAAATAAGAAATGCTTATATTTATTTTGCCTGAGACAAGTTCAGGTATATGCTATAATGATACCAAAATAAGACATTTGTATAATACTAATATTCAGTTTAATTGATATATGATTTAGTAGTATGCATTATGTTACATATAATATATTTTTATAAAATATAATGAATACAATATACTATTTGCTGTTGAGAAAAAACATACAGGGATAAAAGGACTTGCTTAATCACATGGTGGACTGATCTGAATTACACATCATCATGCTTCATTCACCTGGGTTCCCCTGTGCAACCTTTAGACGCCTTCCCAGAGTTTTGTGAATTTGTCATTCCGATTGAATCGAAAAACTAAACTCCAAAGTAGTCAACGATTATTCACAATGGATGGAATGTGAGAAGGGACCATATTTCTTAATTCCAGGTGTCCTTGTGTCTTCTGGGGTAAGTGGTATTTTGAATACACTCACTATTAACGTTCCCTCCGATACACAGATTGCGTTTGTTATCAGTTATGTTGACGGCTTGTCCTCACATGGTTGAAGACGGGCTGCAGGAATGATGGGAATCTGTGGGCGGAGGAGACAACTGCTGTGCCCGGAGGTGTTAGAAGTCTGCAGTGTTGGGAGGTCTGGTGCTGCCTTTTATATTCTCTTCCCTGGAAATCTTCCTTCATAACAGATTTTGAACTAAAAATAAAGAAAAGCTTCCATGCTCTGTTAGAAGTTTAATTTTTCAAAGAAATCTTGCCATCTTCTTTGAAAAAACTTCTAATGAATTTTACACCTGTTCTTCCTTTTATTATTTCAACAATCTGGCCACATTTTTCTTTTAAAATAGGAACATTAAGGTCAACATTGCCTTTTATTTTCACAACTTCTTTGCTTTCTTCCTAACAATTCTTTAGAAAATTTGAATTCTTAGAGGCAATGTTTATTAGTTGTGTATTCTGATTCAATGCTTGATTTCTAGTTAATATTTAGTAAAAACTCAGGTTTAATCACTCAGTATATTAGATCCTGCCTATGTGTATGTGTATTGTGTGTAAGGCACCCCTGAGATTTTCTGATTGTAAATTATATAAGCCATTAAACTACAAATGAGAAATGCTTATGTTTATTTTGCCTGAGACAAGTTCAGATGTTTTTCGATGGTTCTGTATTTGCTCAATGAAAGTGTGTATCCACTACCTGAAGAATAATTTTCAAATATATATTCCTTGTCAATCTTTAGCACAATTTATTAGTATACTGAAAAATACTCTCTGAAGAGTGGAATTATATGTACTTTTTCAGAAATAGGGTCATCCTATATTAAAACTGTATCTGAGAATCTATCAGGTTATATGCAGAAATCATTTAATTGTAAAATATCCATATTATCAGATTAATTTTGATTATATATGAATAATATGTAGTTATAATCCAAGTCTACAGTTTTGGTCCCTGTTCCCAGAACTTCTGCAGTTGAAAATTAATACTAACAAGCAGAGGAGTTGCATTAAAAAAACATGTAATGAAATATGCCCTACATATTTGGGTTTTAAATGCATGATTTCTAGATTAATTTGGGCATTTTGAAAGTTAATAGTAATTAATTTTTTAATTGATAATTAAAGAGGAAAGGAGAGGGATAGAGAGATAGAAACATCAATGAGAAAGGAATATCATCAATTGGCTGCCTCCTGCATGCCCCACACTGGGGATCAAGCCCACAAGCCAGGCATGTGCCCTGACTGGGAATGGAACTGGCAACCTCTTCATTCCTGGGTAGACACGTAACTGCTGAGCCACACCAACCATGCAGTAATTTTTTGAATGCTTGAATTTTATCTCTTTTTCCCTTACAGTTTACATTGAATATTATTTTTTATTAGTTTCAGGTGTACAGCATAGTGGTTACACATATATTTTACAAAGTGTTTGGTTCCCAACTGGCACTATATATAGTTATTACAGTACTAGAGGTACGGTGCACAAAATTTATGCACTCGGGGGTGGGGGGAGGTCCCTCAGCCGGGCCTACACCCTCTCACAGTCCAGGAGCCCACAGGGAGCAGGCCTAAGCCGTCAGTTGGACATCCCTAGTGCTGCCATGGAGGCAGGAGAGGCTCCTGCCACCACCACTGCTCTTGCCAGCTGTGAGCCCAGTTCCTGCATTGAGTGTCTGCCCCCTGGTGGACAGTGCATGTCATAGTGAGTGGTCGTTCTGTAGTTCAGTTGATTTGCATATTAACTTTTTATTATATAGGATAGAATTAGGAAGCTTATATATGTCTTGAAATATGGATTTTTAGTTGTGAGTTTTGGCATCAAACACACATTGAGTTCCAGCTCCACCCAATGTGACTTTGGGCTACCATCCTGAGCCTCAGTTTCCTTGGGCATAACAAGAAT
>NW_006287462.1:1153405-1153617 GCF_000327345.1 Myotis davidii | reverse complement strand
AACACACATCACTATTTAAGCTGAATGCTATTTAAGATGCTCATCAGTAAAATTGATTAAGTAATTCACTCTGGCAGCGTACTTGACAGCTAACTTAGATGAATGTCAGCTACAGTATTTATTTATTGCCAGGGGTCATCTCATCTTTAGAAAGGCCACATGCTGGTTTACACCTGAAGAGGGATGGTTTCAATTCATATACATCAACAGTT
>NW_006287462.1:1142469-1153294 GCF_000327345.1 Myotis davidii | reverse complement strand
TGGAAAAAATGAAGATTTTGTTAGGAACAACATGATCATGGACATTTGGGCACTGCCAAGTATAGACAATCCTTTTATCAATGTTGCTCTTTATTTCCCAAAGAAAGGGCACATGAAGCACCTGGCTAACAGTGAATATTTTGCCCATCTGCAAGGAGATGTGAACAGCTCTGTCATTATAGCTCTGGGCATTTTTTCCTTAACAAATTTCCTCACTTTAATGAAGCAAGTATAATTGTCCACGCAAATGCAGTTATCACTGCCCTCAATTTTCTCTTCTAATTTTAATGTTGATGCAGATTATACAGCAAACAGACATTTATTGTAATCATGGGTGTTTTGTTTTCTCAGTGGGCAAGTAAACGTATGCAATTTACTTTATGTTTTTGTTAAATGTTTTAAACTGGTCAAAAAGAAAGGAGATGTTCTCCCAGGTAGAAATGTATGTATGCATATACCTATGTATATATTATGTATATGTAAACACGTATACACTGAGTGGCCAGATTATTATGACCGGCCATATTATTATGACTACCCCATCAGTTCAATGAAGTGAATTAGTTATGCAAATAATGATAATAATAAAACCTTGAGAGTATTTGCTTAGGAAGTTTTCAATATTCAGTATTTTTGGAAGTGTCAATGAAGTACACTTCATTGGGGTGGTCATAATAATCTGGCCACTCAGTGTATATTATATGTATAGATAGACTATAAATCTGGGAGAGATAGTATGCCAAAAGATATGGCAAAACATCGACCAATCAATGTTTCCATGCAAAGGGTATACAGAAGATCTCTGTATTATTCTTGTAAATTTTCTGTAAGTTTGAATTATTTAAAATAAATAATTGAAAATAAAACAATGTATTTCAGATATGCATTAATTCTCATAATTTAAAAAATCATCCTGAATTCAAGAGTTAAAAACAACTTAATTCTTTAAAGAAGACACATTTGAGAACAATTTGCACTCATTGTGGCCCTTTGTCTCCTAACATTTTAATTTGTGTTTCCTAGGAGCAAGGGTATTCTCTTATGTAGCCACTGAACACAGTTATCCAGTGCTAATAATTTAACATTGATTCTTTATTCTGGAATCACATTGTGATGTGGTCCCATTATTCCCTTTCTGGCCCTTTTTTACTCTTTTGAGGATGTGGCTTAGGATGCATATTGCATTTAGTTGTCATGTCTCTTTGGTCTCCTTCAATCGGGAGAAGTTCCATACCCTTTCCTTTATGACATGGACATGTTTGAAGAATCCAGGCCAGTCATTTTACAGAATGTTTCTCAATTTGAGTTTGTCTGGTGTTTCCTCATGATTTGATGCAAGTTATTTATTTCAGACTAAAGGATAAAAATGACGAGTCCTCCTCAGGATATCAGACCTGGTTGAAACACTATCAAATACCTGGTTTTATTTTTATTGTTTTCTACTGTGGTGCATACATTTTTCTCCCCCAAACCAAGTGGAATTTTAAACAGTAAACACAAGAGGTGAGGCAGCTAGAACTGCCTCGTAGAAAGTATTCTCAGTGGAAGAGGCATTTTCAGCCTGGATCCTGATTGTGAATCGCTTTTCCTGCAGAGAATATTGAAACACCTCAGCTGCATATCTTTTTCCTAGCAGTGACAGACCATTGATCAAATAAAAAAAAACCTTACCATTGAGACAGCTGACCAGTCTGCTCAGTGCAGAGGGAGATCATAAGAGTCCAGGCTGGGCCATCAGAAAGATGCACTTTCCTACAATGGACAGTCATCAGCATCAGGCATGTTTGTGAGAAATAACTATACTGATGGTTAAAAACTGATGAACAGAGTAAATAGACCTGGTTTTTTTTTTTTTGTAGGTGATAATCTCTGAAGAGATATAATTTTGACTTGATCTAAACTGTGTTGACTAGCAGCTGGTGCTTCCGACTTGTGGTATTCCCTGACCTCTGGCATCTGAAAGTAAACTGAAGCAGGTCAGATTTGACCTAGAACTCTAACTCAGTACTAACGTGAGCTCTAATGCTAGTTGTGAATTTAGCTCTTAGCTCAAACTAGAATTAAATCTAACTCATATTCCCTCTAATATTTGACTCTCCTTACACTTCTGATTAAAATATTGCAAATGAATCCATACTTCTTGATTTCCTCTATCTCTATTTCTCCAGAGTTCTGGACGACTTGTAAAGTTTTCCCCTAACTTTTTTCTGCTTAACTCTTTTATGCCTCAGTGTCTCCATTGCTAGATCTCACCGTTATTACTTCTCACTGAACATATCATTAACTACTTTTTTTCCTGCCATGCTTGAAAAATACCCTTCATTAATTCCTTCATGAGTTGGTAATTAGAAATACATTATCAGAAAATATTCTGCTCAACATCTTTAGTTTGTGGTAAATAGTTCTGTGGTATGCCAGTCCTTTATGATAACTTCCTAAAATCTCTAGATGAAGAATGTGTTAGAATTAGATGCCTGAAATGATATGGATTTTCTAGTGCTTACAATATACATAGGAGGTTTAACAGACTTCTTTAAATATCCTGATTTTTGTTAAGCCACATGTAGTTAAATGTGGGGGCATTAAAACAACAACAACTCATATCTATGGTTCAAATGCTTAAAATAAACTGGCAGAAATATGAATTATTAACCCCCCACAAGACCAAATAGTTAAGTGACACTACATTTCTATGGCCAGTAGGCTGTCAAGCCTTTTGGGGGGTTGAGATATCACACTTTGCTATTACTGTTACTACTTATCCTCCCCAATTTCACACTATCAAAGAGGCTTTAGCATAAGGCACAGAAACAGAGTAATTAGAAATGTAAGGGACTTTTCAAGAAATGGAAGATTATGATAACTTGAAATCTGCCTCTAAAGAAAGTTGTCAGTATTGATGACGGTTGGATTATTTATTATTTAACTAAGTGTTGTCATATAGATTTTAGGGCACTGGTTATAGGCAAAGGATCAGGTGACTTGGAGAAGAGTCAAGTTGTAACCCACATGGTGATCTTTTCTTTAATGCCAGAACTTGGAAAGCAGTGTACATCCTTTCAAGATGCAATGAGAAAGTTTTACCATACTCATCATTGCTTTCAATGGCTCAACATTTAATTTCCATGTGTTTATTTTGTTTACTTTTTGTATATATGTTTTCATTGACTTTAGAAAAAGGGAGAGGGAGAGGGAGCGGGAGGGGGAGAGGGAGAGGGAGGGCGAGAGAAAGAGAGGGAGAGGGAGAGAGAGAGAGAAAGAGAGAGAGACATCGATCAGTTGCCTTTACTGTGGATTGAGCCCACAACATGGGCATGTGCCCTGACTAAGAATTGAATGACTTGGAATTGAACCAGGGGCTTCTTGGTGGATGGGATGTCGCTCAACCAACTGAGCCACACCCGCAGGGCAAGTGTCAATGACTTTAGAGGGAACAGGATAGGAGAGTGGCTTACCCATTACTGTCATCATGCATTGTCCTGATGATCAGGCATTAGGCTTGGAATAAGGAAATTGGGTGGCTTTGATGAAGGCATTTAAAAACCTCAAGAATATCCATCCTTAAATTTACTCACCTGTAACATAAGAAAGTTGGACCGGGAACACAAGCTGGCGAGGATGTGGTACAGGGAGGCACTTGGCAAAAGCAGTTGCCTGTGTGCTCTTCCTTAGACTCTCTTGTTGAGAGACTGGCCCTAGGTCAGTGAGAGTGGAAGAGTGATTTTCCTCCTGAAGGATCGCCATTTCAGGTACCTGATTTTTTGAATTTAGCTATTTTGTGAGGAATTCTGCCATACTCATGCACTACAAAAAAAAAATGCAATTCTGGCAACCTATAAACTGAAAATGGAGCAATTGCTCCTAAAGACACTTCTATTTAATCCTACAATTCTGAGGCAATTTTCTCCTTTTCATCTATTGTATTCCACAAGGCTAATATGTTTAAAAAGATTTGCTGCCTGAGAATGTTAAGTGATATTTATGTCAGCTCTGAGCACTTTCTTGCCATTTGGGGGAGGTAATTACACACATCAAGTCAGTGGTGACGGTGACAAGACTTGGGCACATTTCAAATGTTGCATCAAAGACTCATTTTGGTTCCTTATGAAGCCGTATTTCTCATGTTGGATGACCAGTTGGGAAGAAAGTTTCACATAGTGTGGACTTGCTTTATTTTCTTCAGATTGATCCTGTAACGGAAACCTCAAGGGCTCCCAAGGTGAGAAATATGGCCCAGCTGGAAAGAGCGAGGAGGACACAGAAAATAAAAATAGTGTAAATGATTAATAAATGAGCCTGGGCAACTTTGAAGCAGAGTCACTGACATCAGAACTTCATTACTTATTCCCATTTCTTATTGCTGCCCACTCTTATCGTGGTTTCTTCCATCTTTCTCTACTTGAATTCCTTGAAATTAACAAGGATATCCTAGCACAAAGATTCATCAAACAATTTAATACTTAAAAGATACAACTGGCTGGTGTGGCTCAGTTGGTATGATATAGTCCCATGCACCAAAAGGTTGCAGGTTTGATTCCTGGTCAGGGCACATGCCCCGGTTACAGACTCAATCCCCAGTAGGGGGCATGCATGAGGCAGCCAATTGATGTTGCACTCTCACATCGATGTTTTTTTTCCTCTCTCCTTCTCTCTTCTACTCTCTAAAAAAAAAAATAAATAAAAAATCTTCAAAAAAGTACAATATATGTCATGATTATCGTATTAGTTTCCTAGGGTAGCTACAACAAAGAACAACAATTGGTATATTTTTAAAAACAAAAAAAAATATTTTTTTCACAGTTCTGGAGGCTAGAAGTTCAAGATCAAGGTGTTCACAGGGTTAGTTCCTTGTAAGAGCTGTAGAAGAGAATCTGAGACTTGCCTAGGTCCCTCCTGATTTGCTGAGAAATCTTTGGCTTTCTTTGGCTTCTACTACGCTGTAGAAGAGAATCTGAGACTTGCCTAGGTCCTCCTGGTTTGCTGAGAAATCTTTGCCTTTCTTTGGCTTCTACTACAGCACTGTGATCTAGTCTCCACCTTCACATGGCATTGCTGTATGTGTGTCTGTGTCCAAATTTCCCCTACTTTTAAGGACACCAGTCATATAGGATTCATATAGGATTAGTGGCCCAACCTACTCCAGTATGACCTCATCTTAAATAATCACATCTGTGCAATGATCCTATTTTTAAATAAGGTCACCTTCTAAGGTACTGAGGTTTAGGACTAGACCATGTACATTTTGGAGGGAAAACAATTCAACCCAGCAATTAGAAGTTAAAACAGTGATCACAAATTTGGCCACCTACTTTGCTGTGTCTCGTCTCTTAGGTAAAGTGACACCTCACATCGCTGATTGTGCTGGTCACTTTAGCTGTCCAAGTTTTTCTGTGTTACCTCCTTTATTGTTATCAATCTCTACTATCTAGTACATTTACTGAAAACATATTATGCCTTTACAACTGAGCTGAAATAGGTCATACTATTGAAATATATCTCTCTATTTCCTCTGTTTTCCCCTCTATTTCAAATATTTTTCTTCCTGGTACCCCATCTATGAATCCTTTGCCCCCCTTCCATGAGCCTTATTTTCATTTTGGTAAATGAAAAGCCCATATTATTTCTGGAAACACCACCTAAATATTAAAAAGTTTGTGTAATTTTTAAAAAGCCTGTGTAATCATTTCTATTTTGATATAATCCCCATTTCCCTAAACATTTTTAAATCAAGACTAAATATTTTTTCTCACACATTGATCACAGTAAACGGACTTAAACTTTATTTTAAAGTATTTTAAGCCTGCAATAAAGTTGTTTTCTAACTTTGAGATTTAGACGAGCCATTTTATAGAATACTATTGGCCCAGTGCACAAAATTTGTGCACAGGTAGGGTCCCTAGGCCTGGCTGGCAATCAGGGTAGATCCGGGCCTTCAGGCTGGTGGTCAGAGCACGTTATAGTGAGTGATAGAACTCCTGGTCTCTTGGTCAAACTCCCGTGGGGACACTTTGCATATTAGCCTTTTATATATATACTAACTGCCTGGTGCATGAAATTTGTGCACTGGAGGGGGGTGTCCCTTAGCTCAGCCTGAACCCTCTCCAATCTGGGACCTGTGTGACCCGATTCCTGTGGGACCGGGCCTAAACCAGCTGTCAGACATCCCTCTCACAATCCAGGACTGCTGGCTCCCAACTGCTCACCTGCCTGCCTGATTTCCCCTAACAGCTTCTGCCTGCCAGCCTGATCACCCCCTAACCACTCCCCTGCCAGTCTTATCAATGCCTAATTGCTCCCCTGCTGGCCTGATTGCCCTCAACTGCCCTCCCCTGCCGGCCCGGTCACCCCTAACTGCCCTCCCCTGCAGGCCTGGTCCCCCCCAACTGCCCTCCCCTGCTGGCCATCTTGTGGTGGCCATCTTGTGACCACATGGGGCAGCCATCTTATGTGAGGGTATGATGGTCAATTTGCTTATCACCTCTTTATTATACAGGATATATTAGTTGTTTATGAATTATTGTAGTCAATCACTTATTTAGTGTGAAATAGCATAGAAATAATTGCATCCCTTATCTGGTTGTGAGGACCAGAATTTTATATGCCATTTCAACTTTAAATCAATATACTATTGATGCTGTGTAATGTAATGGTTTGTACAGATCCTAAATTGGAAGGTTCAATGTAAAGTCTGTTGACAATGACATTGAACTGAAGTCACTCTTTATTTTTTGAGGCTATCAAAGCAATATAAAGACAATTTACCCTCTTAAAAAAATTCTCGATATTGTGATTAATAGCATGTTTTCTAATAATATAATTTCAAATGGTCAAAGCAGTGTCAAAGACACTTTTGAATGAAATGATCCTGCTCTGTTTGTCTTCGAAAGACTTTACCACCCACAGCCAGTCCGTGGCGATTTAGACTTATCTTCTGTTGGCAGCAAACCAATGAGCCCGTGAAAACCTCGGCATTGAACCCACAGCATGGGTGCCTGCTCGATCTGCTAGATCACTCATGAGAGCATTGCTAGCTAGAACCATTTTTTATTTTATTTATGCAGCAGCTTTTTATCCAAGAAACTGGGAAAAGATAAGGATTTCAATGAATGAACTAAAAAATGGGAAAAGTACTGTTCGTGCTCTTACACAAAATCCAGAGACACTCTCTAATTTCTGATTATTATTTTGTATTTAATTTATATGCTAACCACTTAATAAGGATTCTCATTGTTTGAAAGATAGATAAATTTACCCTTTCCCCATTAATACTTCAGTTACCTTATACCTATGTAAATAAACAAATCTAAAACAAAACAAGAAAAACAAAATACTGAAATGAACTTGTAATTTCAGGATTTGAAGGGCATACTTAATTTGTCTGACATTTATTCATGATTGGCATATGTTTTAAACAATTTATATGTAGCCCACTTATTTGGGGGAAAAACACTGTTGAAACATGTACGTAAAGGACATTCTAATGTATTACTATGTAAATTGTAACCATTTCTAATTTCACAAGTGATTCACTTGAGCCATTTAATGGAACCAAAGGCTAGAAAGCAAGCAAGATTCATTTCTTCTCTCTCATTTCCTAGCTTATTAACACTGGCATTCAGAATTGCTCCCTGATTCATCAAAGCAGAACTGTTTGAAATGCTTTCAGTTCTTTCCCCAAAATTTATATTCTACATTACACTATAATACATTTTATGAGAATTAAAAAATTGACTATGTAATCAGAGGTGTCAATTCTAAATCTATCTCTTGATTCTGGTTGTCATTTATACTTAATATTTTCTTCTGCCATGTAGGGTCATCAAGCCAAATAAAAAACATTAATTCTTTTTTCTTTTTTGCGAAAGCATGAATGGACCTGGAGATCATTATGCTAAATAAAATGAGTTAGAGAAAGACAAGTACCATATGATCTCACTTATATGTGGAATCTAATGAACAAAATAAACTGACTAAAAAAAAAATAGAAACGGAGGCCTGGGTGCATGGCTGACAGCTGTCAGAGGGGAAGGGGAGGGAGACTGGATGAACGAAGGTGAAGGGATTAGCTATAAAACATATGCATGACATATATGCCACCAGACAAAGGTGTGGTGATGGCCAGAGGGAGATGGGCGCAGGGGATAGGTGGAAATGGGCAAAGGTGGGGTGGGGGAGACATCTATATAGTGTCAACAATAAAAATAAAGCTTAAAAAAACCATCATTAAATCTGAAAGAGACTTAAAAAGTCATGCAGTCAACCAGCCTCATTAAAGGGGTGGCAACTCAGGCCCAAGAGAGGTTCAGTGAATTTCACAAGGCTATATTCTCAGGGATGGCAAAGTCATGTCTGGAATCCATATTTCTTAAGTCCAGGCTTATTTTTTTTTCTGAACAGTTTTATAATTTTCAAAATGAAAGCTTAATAGTTCGATTAAAATCAGCTAACAATATCATATCATTTCAGACAAATTATAGAATGCCAACTTAAACTATTTTTGTTGACACACACAAAAAATCCATTGGCCCTACTTAACCTTGAAATCGGATCATAAACAGGCTGGCACACAGTGAACACTCTTCCTGGCACTGTGCTGGCCACAGAGTCCTCTTGTTCCTCTTGTTCCTGAACTGAATAAGCTGGGAGGCCTCCCGTAACCTCCACATCTCACCATGAGGTGGTTCCTGGGTCCATGGCACGTCCCTACACAGACACCTTCTTCTTTCTCGGTGTCTGTTTATCCACGGGAGCACATGAACAGGTGTCAGAGGCAGCGCTAATCTTTAGTTCTGCCGGCAAGAGGCCACCTGATTGCATATTGTACGAGGAAACTATCAACCTTTACCCTTTCATGTCACCAGAGTCTGATAGTCAGAGGAGCTTAATCATTATTTTTAAAATGAATAAGAGAATGCTTTGAATTACTTTCTCATGGGACTTCTCAATGCCCCAAACCCAAACAACCAGCTTCATTAATAATAGCTGAATAAGAACCCTTCTTCAATAATTATAATGAATAATAATCCTATATAATACAAGACTAATATGCAAATTGTCCCCTCGACAGGAAGTTTGACCAGGGGTTGGGGCCTGCTGGCCAACAGCCTGTGGCCCCTCACCCCCAGCCAGCCCTGCCCCTGATCCGCCGCTCCCACCCCAATCTGGTGTGAGGCTGGCTGGACCCCAACCATGCATGAATTCATGAACCAGGCCTCTAGTTCATTAATAATAGAACTGGACCACTGTCTTCAGAGGGATCCTGTGAAAATGATGAGTTATTTGGGAAGAAGGTATATAAGAACACTAGGACTCAATAGCAGTAATGTTCTTGTTCTTTTGTCTGAGGCTCACAAACACAGAGGAGATCCGAAGATACTTGGACAGGGGGAAAGCACATCAGAGTGTAGGAGTGTGGAAGGGGGGAGTGAGTTTTAACATAAGCTCTCATTCAAGGTTAAGTTGAAGAGACCATATCAGCACAAAGTACAGTGGGGCCTTGACTTAGGAGTGTCCCGACTAACGAGCTTTTTGAGATACCAGCTGTCTCTCTGCCGATTTTTTGCATTGAGTTGACAGAGTAATTTGAGTTAAGGAACTCCTTAACGAGCTCGGTCTCAGAACGAATTAAACTCGTAAGTTAAGGCCCCACTGTATCACCAAATGGCACCTCATCCTTTGGGGGCTCTCATGAAAGAAATTGGTTGTGTTTTCATCTAATTCACTGAACAAATACATTTAAAGGGGCAGTTATTTAAATGATGAAGGTGTGTGACTTCATACATGCTAGGAAGTAACTCCAAGAAATCGTAAGTGGCTGGCAATGAGGCAAGCAGAGAGAATGGCTTTCTATTTTGCCCTTCAGACATTTTAATAGTTGACAGCTAATACGTTTTCCCCTTGTATTGCATCCAAAATATATTTTTGTAAAGTAGCTATTAACTATGGGAACTATTCTTTGCATGTTCACTATGGATAGGGTAGTTACTAAGTGCTGTCTGAAACATCACTAATTTCTCATAGCCATCCATTGTGATATGTATTATGGTCCCCACTGGGAAGATGAGGAGACTGAGGCTTATTGAGGTAAAATAAGTTGCCCAATGAGAGTCATGAAGGGACACAAGGAGTTAGGATTTTAACGTATGGGTTTGAGCCGTATGAAACCATCAATGTTAAGCTCTTGTGATTTATGGATAAAACTGCCGGGAGCCGGTCCATCCTTGCTGTTTCAAGGGACCTGGCATATATGGCATACTGTTCTTAATATATTTGCTCACCTTCTTGGCACTATGTGTTTTAACCAAGGTCACCTCTCCGAGAAAGGTTGCTTCCCCAGGTAGGGATTTTCCCCTGAAGTTAGGGAGGGAATAAAACCTCTTAACTAAGTGCCAGGCGGGTAATTAATCACTTTAACTATGAACAATCATGCTTAAGCTACATAATCTTTACTCCCTGGAATGGAGATAAGACACGCCCTAACCTTTGGAATAGAGATTGATAGGATTAGAATCAACTGGTATAAATACAGATGCAACAAGACAACAGCACGTAGACCTCAGAAGGCAGACCTCAGAAGACAGAACTTAGCGACAGAACTTACAGACAGAACTTAGAAGACAGAACCGAGAGACAGACCCGAGACACAGAGAACTTAGAAGACAGAACCTACCGTATTTGCCGGCGTATAAGACGACCCCCTAACATTTCCACTCAAAATACAGAGTTTGTTATATACCCGCCGTATAAGACTACCCCCTCTTCCGCACACCTTCCACACACCAAATAAAAGGTAAAACAATATCAGATTTGATTTTAACATTTTAAT
>NW_006287462.1:1139242-1141223 GCF_000327345.1 Myotis davidii | reverse complement strand
CTGGAGATCCAGACCAGAACTTGGCTGGAGATCCGGGCTAGGCTGCTGATCAACTGAACACTGTCTCCGTGTCATTCCTTCTTCGCCAACTCCGTCTACACCTTTGGGAACCCCTGGACCCACTGGGTTTGGACCCCGGCATAAAACTAACACCAGCCCCAGCCTGTTCGAACTGGTGGTTAAAGTGCCGGCCCTTGGACTGAAGGGTCCCAGGTTGTATTCTGGGCAAGGGCAAGAATCTAGGTTGCAGGCTCAATCCCTGGCCCCATTAGGGCTTGTGCATGAGGCAACCAATCTCTCTCTCTCTCTCTCTCTCTCTCTCTCTCTCTACATTGCTCTCTCTCTCTCTCTCAAAATCAATGGAAAAACTATCCACAGGTGAGGATTAACAAAAACAAACAAACAAACAAAAAGAGCATTCATTTCATATGATTCCACCTTACAAATCTGAATGTGACTGTGAAACTCATGATTGTAATTATCATGTTAGACTTCCTCATTTGGAGGAAACTATACTGGGATTTCAGAATCATCAGATTCTCAAATGCATTTCAATTCTTCTGCATCTTCCATGTTTCTCACTTCCCATTTCTCCTGAGGAAAGTGATCTAGATGCCAACAAGATTTTGGAAATTACTGAAAAATTCTGATTCTCAAAGTGGTCTTTATTTTTGTGATCTCTGAAGTAGTTTTTCACAAGATGACTATTCTCTGAAATGTAGCATATTTCCAATATTTTTTAATGGGAAAAAGCTGAAATTATGGGAAATTCTTTGTTTGTAAAAGGCTGTGAAATGTTATTTTTCCAATGCTTTTAAATTGATCAATTTCAGAAATTGTTTCTCTTGTGTACTGTACACTACTTATTCATAAAAGTAAATTTGTGGAAATTCAAAAAACGGTAGTTTAATTCTTCAAAACAGGCATTAAAGAGCTCATCTTTGCTGGCAAAACCACAAGGAAAAAGTGGATGGAGCTATAGAAAATAGAATCTTATGTCGGATAAATAAATGATTCCACTAGGTGGCACTGTTGATTTATCTACCTGTGTCATTTGGACACATTTTTATCTTCCTGCAAGCAGTAAGAGTCTGAGTTTTTTAACTTACTTTTTTTTTTTTCTTTCTTCTAATCTAATGAAAATTTCTGCATAGGAAAGAGCTGATTTGGGCAGTTCTGAACTTGAAAAATGGGTCCTTCTTGCCATTGAAACCTTATAAATAAGCCTGTACCCAACAGGTTAGTTCCTTTGGCATATAAACAAGAAGGTTGATGACATATGTAACTTACCATCTGGATTCAATAGGTTTAGAAGCAAACTGTTTTCATCTCATCTATCTCTCACTATTCGGGGATTGTTTTAAATAGGACTTAAGTTATTGAAATATCTTTCTCCTTGTCATCTGTTTCTTTGGAAATCAGAGTCTCTGGCTTGCCCAAGGAATTCAGGTTTTCAATGACTTTGCAGTGCATGCTGAGAGAGGCAGCCCCATGGGCCCTGAATGTCCCTGAACATTCTTACTGGCTATTCCGAGAATGCAAGGCAGTGACAGCCTGGGCCCTCGCTCAGGGTTGTGTCTGCAGAGAGCAGCAGCCTTGTGGGATGCAGTAATGTCTCCCTCTGGAGCAAGAGTAGGCTTGCTTTTATTTACCATAAAAATGATTATTCCTCCAAGCTCAGTGTTCCTCCTCTGTAATGCAGGCATCCATCATGGCTCTTGGCATTGCCCTCATGGGACTTGGGGGACCCGGGGAATTGAGGCAAAGAAACATGAAGTTCCGGCTACTGCTCTCACCATGATTAATAAAGTCTGTGTCTCTGATCCAGGAGTCTCATCTTTTTTTCCTGCCAGCATCTATGAATCAGTAAACTCCAGATCCTACACAGTTTTTGACAGCACGCACTGTTGTTCTCCGTCCTCCATGCAGCACAATAAATTTATTCAAATCTGATTCAGATGACTAACAAGTCCTCTTGCTG
>NW_006287462.1:1132919-1138451 GCF_000327345.1 Myotis davidii | reverse complement strand
GTGGAGCAGAAGAAATGTGAAGAGCAGTATGTACATGTCCATGAAAAGCAGGCCAAACTGGGAATGGCTTTCCAAATGAGCAGCTGTTGGAGAAGGGTTGACAGAAGGACAAAGAACTTTCAGGTTAAGAGACCTGAATGAGCACCGGTCTAGTCTAGAATTGATAAACTTATTTTTTTCTTCTACCATTATTATTCATTAAAATAAAATAGAAAATGTGGGCTGTCAAAATAATGTACAAAAAAGGAGCACTTTTAAAAAAATCATCATCTGAGGATATTTTTCCAGTCATTTCTAGAAAGAGTGGAAAAGGGGCAGAGAGAGAGAGAAACATTGATGTGTGAGAGACCCAACAATTGGTTGCCTCTTACATGTGCCCCTACTGGGGCTAGTGAACCTACAAATGAAATACATGCCCTTAACTGGTAATCAGTCCTGCAACCCTTTGGTCTGTAAGTAACACTCTAACCACTGAGCAAATCAGCCAGGGCAAGGGGCACATTTTAAAAAGAAAAGACAAGATATCTCCACTCACAGATGGAGTAAAGAATCCTGTTTTGGTTTGTGTTTTTATGTTTTTATTAATTTTTAGAGAGAGAGAGAGGAAGGGACAGTGAGAAACAATGATGTGAGAGTGAAACACTGACCAGCTGCCTCCTGCATACCCCCTACCTGGGATCGAGCCCGAAACCCAGGCATGTGCCCTGACCTGGGATGGAGCTGGCAATCTTTCAGTGCATGGGGCAAGACCCCATCCAGCTGAGTCATACTGGCTAGGGCAAGAATAGTTTGTTGTTGCTTTTAAAGGAATTAAAAAATATTCTACATAATGTCATTTGGTTCACTCTGACTTTTGTGTGAAGGATGGAATTTTAGAAATAGTGAGTGACAGATATATGGCCATTAGATCAGTTACAAGTACATTGTAGTACCTTAGGAGAAAGAAGAAGATTGGGGTTTTAGGATTGGGATAGTGATGGGATTAGGGCTATATAGGGGTGGGTAAAATTAGGTTTACAGTTATTCATAGAGAAAATAATCCAATAATTATTAAATAACAATGCAAGAATAAACTCCGTGTTTCGTGTACTCACAGATATAAGGCAACTTTTGCCCTCCCTTGGATAACAGGAGAAACTGACAGGCCTTACACATGAGAAGGTTAGGGATGCAATTAAAGGGAAAGAATCAAGAGTTGCCAGGCTTTGTTCTGCACAGTTGCAGAGAATGTAGTACCATTTCTCAGAGAAATATTCTAGGACTGGATATAGAGGGAGGGGAAAGTACCGAGTGTCTTGAATACAGCCAAGTGGGAATGCCATACTGGGTATACCAGCTGGATATTCTAGCACAGAGCTCAGAGGAGGCAGCCAGACTAAAGACATAAATTTCAGGGTTATTAGGATATTGTTAGTATTGGGAAGAACAGAAACAAATAAGCCTCCTCAGGGAAAATGTGTAAATAGAGAAGAAAATAGAGCATGGGATCAAGTTTTGAGGTACTTGGGTTTATAATTGTTGAAGAGGAAGACCCAGTAAATGACAAGAAGGTAGAACTTATCAGGGAGGATATGGCCAGTTTGGTTGAAGTGTCCTAGAGCCTAGTTGAATGCTTAATCTTGTCAAATGCTGCTCAGAGTTTATATATAATAAGGACAAGAATTACCGACAGAATCTGATAAGACTAGAGTTCTTCATGGCTCAGAGTCTTAATTTTGACTGAAATTTATTAACAAGTACATTGAGTTCTGTGATACATATTTTTTTTTTCAGATCTTAACTTGCCTTCAATATTGATTCCTAAGTTACTTTGCAGTCACCAAGTTTTCCAATAAAGCTGTATTATTATTCATTTTATTATGAACATGGTCTCATATTTGTCATTCCCTCATCTTTAATTTGCCTTTGATTTAAACTGTGTTGTTATTGGATCATAAAGAACAAAGAACCCAAATATATTTTTAATTCAAATGAAAACGGATCCCGGCCAGGCTATTTGTGCTCTAGTCATCATCTACCATGATGAAATTGTTTTTCTCCCTCACTCCTCATCCCACCTGTTTTTCCTTTTAGTTAAGGTGTTTTCTGGTTACATTTTTTTTTTTTGCTTTGAATGTTTCCTTCTATTTTCCACTTTTCAAGAGCAATGGGGAAACCACACACACACACACACACACACACACACACACACACACACACACATCACATCATTAAATTAGCATTTTGGCCAAAATGGAAATATCTTGAACTGCATCAGCAAGTTCAGTAAATGGAAGTGGTGCTTTTGTAAGAGAAAAATTTTGAGTATAGGCAGGTACTTCAGAGAAAAGTAGTCACTTTCTTTTTTTCCACCATTATCTAGATGGGAAATTATGAACTCAATTTATCCTTCTCAATCCAGTTAATGTTGTTTACAGATATCCGGAGTCTGCAAGATAACAGGGTCCAAAATAATGTGAGGGTTTAGAAATGAGTTAGTTATCCAGAAGATGCTCTCGTGAGTTTTCAGAGCTGAGTTTCCATGCTGTGCAGGGCTCTCTGAGGTCCTCTTTCACGCGGGATTCTTTTCTCTGGTTTATAACAGACTCATTTGCGATTGCCCTTTCCATGGTTTTAAGAAATGAAATATTCTTTTATTGTTAAATTCCTCTGTTTTCCTGTAAAAGAGTGAGATCACACTTCTCCCACCCATGTTCTTTTCATCATAATTCCCTATTAATTTTTTTTGTTAGGTCGGGACAGAAAAATATGTCATATTTTAACAGTGAGCTACAGAGGAGTAATTTGTGAATTTCTCCGTTTCTAGTCTGAGCCTCCTCTCCTATAAAATAGGAATCATAGTAATGCCTGCTCATTCTTCCTCAAGGTTTGGCTGAGAATTAACTGATATAGTGAATGTGAAAGTGCCTCATACATGGGTGAAGAGTATGAATGTTAGTCATGTGCATCATCTTTAGTGTCCCAGATTTATGTGAAAAATGTTTGAAATAAAGTACAAGTCAACTTCATGCATTCTGAACATATTTAATTGAAATGCAAATGGTGGCATGCTAGAGACCTTAATTCTCTAGGTCAATGGTATCAACCTTTAAGATGAATGACAATTTTCTGAGGTCTTTGTTAAAAGTAGGTTCTGAAGTCCAACCTGTAAAGATCTTAAATTAGTAATTCCAGAAGGAGTCGAGGAAAATGCATTTTTATTAAGGCCCACAGTTGATCTTAGTGTAGGTCATCTGGTGGCCCACTGTGACCAAATGCTGCTGTAGTCTTGGTCTATGGAAACCTCTGCCAATGTTGTCCCAGATGCCCATGAGCTCTAGAATCAACAGACCAGGGTTTGAACTGCCATTTTACCCAAATTTTATAGGCAGATTGCTGAACCTCTTTGAACCTCTGTGTCTATCTATATTCATTTTCTAGAGCTGCCCTAGCAAACTACAAATTGGGTGGCTCAAAACAACAGAAGTTTATTTTCTCATCGTTTTTGAAGCCGAAAGTCTGAAATCGAAGTGTTGGCAGGACCAGGCTCTCTCTGAAGACTCCCTGGAAAAAGCCTTCCTTGCCTCGTCTAGCGCCTGGTGGCTGTGGGCCAGCCGGCGCTTTCCTGGACCTGTAGCTGCATCACTCTAATCTGTCTCCGTATTCACCTGGTATTCTTCTTTCTGTTTCTCTGAGTGCCTGCTCCTGTTTTCATACAAACCCAGTGATCAGGTTCAGGACCCACTCAAATCCAGTATGACCTTGTCTTTACTTAATTACAACCGCAAGGATGCTATTTCCAAAAATGGTTACATTGTGAGGTTCTGGTTGGACATAAACATTGTACTATGCAACCCAGTTCAGTGCCCTTGTATTAAAAAGATACATGATGATACCATTTAGAACATCTAGTTAGTACCTGGTAGTACTAGATGCTTAGTAAATAATAGTGTTTCTTCTTTCTTTGTAAGTGTGGCTTAAGCACTGAGTCTCAAACACAGTTCTGGACCAGGGCTAACAACGTTAGGTTTTCCATGGGGACATTTAAAAAATACAAATTCGCCGAAGCCGGTTTGGCTCAGTGGATAGAGCGTCAGCCTGCGGACTGAAAGGTCCCAGGTTCAATTCCGGTCAAGGGCATGTACCTGGGTTGCGGGCACATCCCCAGTAGGAGATGTGCAGGAGGCGGCTGATCGATGTACCTCTCTCATCGATGTTTCTAACTCTCTATCTCTCTCCCTTCCTCTCTGTGAAAAATCAATAAAATATATTTAAAAAAAAATACAAATTCTAGGTTGCTCACTGTAAGGCATTGTCCTTCAATTACTCTTGGATGAGGTCTTAGAAGCTGTCTTTTCCAAAGGTTACTTAGGTGATCCTGAGGTGCATTCAGACTTTGGAACAACATGGTTTGACTAAAAATTTATTTCTTCATTTATAGAACTGGAAATATTATTCATTTGCATAATATTTGCAGAAAGTGTGACATATAAACTTCTTATAGCATACATTTATTTATAAATGATCATGCTAAAATTAACCCAAAATTTCAAAGAGAATGCAAAGATCTTAGGCAGGTATATTTGGGTATTTGGGAGTTAAAATTTACCTCTCTGATTCTAGTTTTAAATCTCAAGGAAAACTTATTTTGTCTATTATGGGCTTCAATGGGACAAAATATTATTAGAAGAAAATTATAACAAGGACCAAATATAAGTCAAACCATTATTTTCACTCTCTCAAACCATTATTTTCTTTGGCATGTTCAGGCAATTTTCCAGGTGAGCTTAAGTCTCTCATTCATTTCTTCTACACTCCTTCAAATGAAGTAATTTTTCATTATGTTAAATATCTTCTTTAGGGTTTCAATAGTTTACAATTTACCTTTCTCTGGAAATTCTTCATTTACTGTCTGAATCGTACACAAAATTTTCTTCTTACCAAAGAACAAAGAGCATAGTGGTTTTTTCTCAGCTTAGTGGGACTATTGGCATCAGAAGTCTTCAGTATTACAGGCAGTGGAAATCATAGTGATGGTGAAATTACTGTGAATGAAATTCATTTTGCTGATTATAACACACATCCACTCCTGGGGTAGCCTGTTCTATTGTCACCATCAGTTATCACACTTACTTTGATAGGAATGTTAAAAGAAGAAAGTATTCTCATATACTAATTCACATCTTTAAAATACTTAGAACTTAAAGAACATACCTTTTCTGTTACTCTTGTGTATTAGCTTTGGCAATTGGATCGGATGCATTAAAATAAGATGTGGATATCTGTGCTCTCAGCAAGACAATACACATTTCATTCAAATACACGAGTAGCTTTTTAAATGTTGAACTTGGGTAAATAAGCTAAGTCTCCCTGAGGAGCTAAGGGCAACTTCATTGCACATGAAATTAGGAGCTACTCTGAGAAGATGGCTAGACTCATTCTTATGTTTCATTTCAGGGAAATATTCACCTGCAATCTCTTATCTACTACTGTTGAAACACTGCTGATGAATACCATCTATCTCTTGAATCAAGTATCTGATTAAATAATTAG
>NW_006287462.1:1119015-1130350 GCF_000327345.1 Myotis davidii | reverse complement strand
AATTGTTGTGGGAGGCAGCAATTTCCCGGTGTTTGTCTATGCCGCCATCTTAGTTTCTTCCGACTTTAACTGGTTTTGAAGTGTGTGATGGTGTGTCATCATGAAGCAAAATTACTTGGCCCTGTCTTCTGGCACATCCTGGTTGTTTTACGATCTAAGCGTGGTTCAAATGGGTTATTTGTTGTCGGTAGCGATCAGTATTAATGGTGTCACCTGGTTTTAGAAGCTCATAATACACATCTTCCTGATCCCACCAAACACAGAGCATTGCCTTCTTTCCCAAGAGATTTGGTCTTGTGGTCAATGTTGGTGGTTGCCCTGGATCAACCCATGATTTTGTGCATTTGGGATTCTCAAAATAAATCCACTTTTCATCACCAGTCATAATTCAATGCAAAAAAGACTTTCTTTTGTGCTGTTGAAGCAACATTTTACTGTTGACTTTTCAGTTTTCTATTTGTCTTTCGTTCAGTTGATGTGGCACATGAAGCATGCTCACCATAAGCTTCCCGAAGTATGCGATAATTTTTTTTCAAAATAAAGTAATGAATTAAAACGTCCTGCAAATGCTCTTCTTTTTGGCATGAAATTTGACATTTTTAAGTGTAAAATATCTATGATGTTGACACCTTCAGCAAATTTGACATATGAAGTTTTGAAGCTTGCTGTCAATACAACAAAATAGAATACATACCAAATCGCATATGTATCAACATATGTGTAACTCCGTCTATTGAAAAAAATCCTCATTATTAACTGGTACTCCTATTGTATATGTTATGCTTGAAATTGTTGATGAATGTTCAGGTTATGCCTCCACTTATTTCCTAGGAATGTCATTTTATTGAAAACTAGAAGCCCAGTGCACGAAATTCATGCATAGGTAGGGTCCCTAGTAGCTGCTGGCTGCCAGCCAGGGCCTCCCTTCCCTGGCTGCCAGCTGCCAGCTGGGGCCTCCCTTCATTCTGTGTCACCCCTGGTGGTCAGTGCACATCATAGCAAGTGATCGAACTCCTGGTCGGTTGAACTCCTGAGGGGAAAATTTGCATATTAGGCTTTTATATATATGGATTTACTTCTCTAACTCTCCATCCTATTTTTGTTATATATTCAATTCAAGTTATGTTACAATTGTGACCTTTTGCTAATAGATGCTAATTTATGTCATTTATTATATTCTCTACACTTAACTATGAAGAACCTTAGATTATTATATGAATGTTCATGCATATGTGTGACTGTGCCATTGACTGTGAATATCAAAGATCGACACTAGTAAGCCCCCCAGGGAGGCCCTTCTTATGTAGTCATATCTCTCTAGAGTCACACTCAGAGTGAATCAGAAACTAGGGATGACACATTAAAACCACATTCATGAAAAACTGATGAGTAAACCACACTTCTTGTGATAAAGAGCTGACAAGAAATCCGAGTACTTATACCACCTCCTCAGGGCAGAAACCAAATTCACCTTAGTGGAAAGTCTATAGCAGACATCAACATTTTGGAGTTTCCCAAAATTACTTGACTTTAACAAGCATGACTCTGTTTTTCTTTTTCATCCCTTTTAGCAAAGCCACGAGAGGCTGGCAATTCCAAACAAGTTTAACTGAATATTACATAATAATATAAAATAAATTAAATACTGAGATAATTAGAAAACTAAACAATTAACAGGTCATGCCCGTGTTTCTTATTGTCCTGCTCTTGGCCATGTCATCTTTGACCTGTAGCATGTAGGAGCACTTAGCTACACTTTGAGAATATAGAAAAGAAAGAGAACCCTGTTTATTATCTAAAGATTGTTTCTTTATATATTCCAATAGGAATGAATGAACACTTTTTCAGATGATTATTAGAAATAGACTCCTCCTCAAGTCAGTCTTCAAATTTATAGATACATAACCATATGCACTATAATATAGGGATTATAGATATGTAAATCATAGATTGATAGGGTAATTATGACATTCATGTAGGAAGAATTACATCAAAACTCTTCTTTATAGAGTGTCCTTAAGGAGTTATGAAAACAGTGTGAACCTGGGAAACCAGAAAAACTTCAAATTACAAAATTAAATAACGTGCTGTATAAGATAAAACAAACGTAAACTGTTGCCTAAAAAAACAAGGGAGATACAAAGAGGCCAGCAATGAGGAAAATGGAAAACCAGAGGGCATGAACTGAAGTTTGGGCTGCCCTGTGAGAGTTTGAGGAGGTTAATTAACCACAAGCATGGGTTTGAATGGCTGGCTGGGGACAGCCAATGGGGCTTCAGTTAGGCAATGATTTGAAACTGACTGTATTGATTTTACCTGTACCACCTATCTCTTGGATCAAGTATCCACTACTCATTATTTCTGTTCAATACTGCTTAACACTTTTAAAATGTGTTGACTAAGATAATTGACTGATAGAAGAAAAGAAAAAAACAAGAATGAAAGGAGGAATAAATGAAAGTACATTTATGTACAAACATCTCTATAAGAAAAATATTGTTTAAAGTACTCGCCCTAGCTGGTTTGGCTCAGTGGATGGAGCATTGACCTGTGCTCAGGTTCAATTCCGGTCAAGGGTACATGCCAGGGTTGTGGGCTCAATCCCCAGTGGGGGGCAAGCAGGAGACAGCGAATCAATGTGTCTCTCTCATCATTGATGTTTCTATCTCTCTCTACCTCTCCCTTCCTCTCTTGAAATCAATAAAAATATATTTTTTAAAAAGTACTTTTTCATAGTCATTTATATTATTAATTATCCTTTTTTAAACTGAAAATTTAACCTTAGTTTTCATTTAATAAGATTGTCAAACTATCATTCAGTTTTTCAATCTAAAAATGACATTTGAAGAGAATTATATATATTTAATTACCTCAGGCACTTCAAAATATGAAATACTCTTTATAAGAAATTACTTAGGGCCCTGGCCAGTTTACTCAGTGGTTAGAGTGTCAGCTCACAAACCAGAGGGTTCAGGGTTCAATTCTGGTCAGGGGTTGTAGGTTTGATCCCCTGCCCCATTTGGGGCATGTGGAGGAGGCAACCAGTCGATGTTTCTCTCTCTCTCATATCCCTCCTTTCTCCCACTATCTCTTTCTAAAAAATCAATGGAGAAAATATCCTCATTTAAGGATTAAAACGAAAAAAATCACTTAGGGTTCAAATTCTAGCTCATGAAATATCTTCAAAGAGGGTGGAAGAAACAATGAATCAATTTGGGTCACTTCAATAAAAAATTCAGAATTAGAATAAAAGAATAAAAACATTGTGAACATCTCTGAATACTATTCAGTTCATCTCTGATTTTGTGTTTGACCTTGTGAAAGTTCCCTCGATCTTCTAGGACTTTGCTCTTTAATATGGAGCTATTTTTTTTCAGGATTTTTAAAAAATGGGATATCTAATGTACTGCCTCAAATAGTTTGTGTAATAAAGCAAGATGAGTTAGTAAATAAATAATATCTAATGTTTATAGTCTAGAATAAAAATATAATGTTTATGAGAAAAAATCTTTCTGTTGTGTTTATAACCCCTGAGAGGAAATGTTCTCTTCTATGATTCCATTCTCCTCCTGACCCTAAGAATTACAAGGAGATTTCATCAGGATGAAAACTTTATGATTATCTGCTCAGTATAAGGGAGGAACAGGGTGAGTGTATGAGAAACACCACAGAAAAACATTAATAATTCTTTTCTGTTTTGCCTCTCCTTTATGGGCCCAATCAAAATGTTACTTAAATTTTATTGGAACAGTTTTTTATACTGTTGCTGAGTGAGCATTTTAAGGTACGCAGTAGGCACTGAGAAGTAGACTGATTGTTCAGCCCACTCTTAAACCTATAAACATGTTGAGACTTTTCACAATTAAAAACAATCTAAGAGGAATATCCGTATTGGACACAGTTTTTTTTTTTTCCTAACAGTTAACACATTAGGGAAAAAAATAACTTTAATATTTAAAATATTAAATTACCCAATAATTATGCCATTTATTTTAGAAAGCAATATTTTTCCTTTTACAGCAAGGAGCAGCTATATCTCTATCTGTATCAGTATCTCTATCTACATATATGCTTTTATCTATCCTTTTATTTTATAATCATAGATTGTAGCTTTATTATAGTCTCTGCCTTCTTCATTATTAATTAGAAAACATATACTAGTAAAAAGGTAATTTTAAAAGATTTTCACCTGGCCTTCTTACATGGAGTTCTGGGACTTATATTAGAAGAGTAGTTTATGACTTTCCTCAATTTTTTCTTCCCGGAGCCTCATCTTCATGACTTTGTCATCATAAGAATGTGCAGCTCAGGGCCACTTGGCATGAGCTACAAAGCAAAGTGCAGATAGTTGTTACTTGTGCTGGGTTTGGAGGTGCCCAGGTGAGGCCAAGCTGTGAGTCAAGGCCCGATGCTGCTAGCGCCAGGCCAGGGGCCACTTGTTGGGCTATGATCTTTATCAGTGTTTGTCCAAGAGCCTGTTTTCCCTCCTGCTCTTTCCTCTCTTCCCTGTCTCAACTCTCATTCCTCATCAACTTCACTGAAGCCTTGTCCACTGTTCATTATGTTCTTCCTGTTTACATGAGACGTGAAGGATAGAAGGGACTGAAGTAGGAGCAATGCCCTCTCCAGCTGGGCTAAAGCTCTGGTAATGTCTGTTTCCCTAGAAAGTAGGACTTTGTTATGGAGAAGGTTCTGGACATAGTTCACAGTGACTACTCTTGTCCTGTTCCAGGAGGAGACCTTTCTCAGGTGTTCACCCTTTCTCAGGTGGGGTCTCTGAAGGTAATGTCTATAAAATGCTCTTCCTAAGACTGTGACCCCCAAGAACTTTCCATTCTCACACAGGTTCACACTCAGATTACCATTAAGTCATTCTACCACTTAATGCTCTAGAGCAGTGGTTCTCAACCTGTGGGCCATGACCCCTTTGGCGGCCAAACGACCCTTTCACAGGGGTCGCCTAAGACCATCCTGCATATCAGATATTTACATGATGACTCATAACAGTAACAACATTACAGTTATGAAGTAGCAACGAAAATAATTTTATGGTTGGGAGTTACAACATGAGGAACTGTATTTAAAGGGCCAGAAGGTTGAGAACCACTGCTCTAGAGACTCGCACAGGTAGAAGCTGTGCCTCTCTAGGTTCGCCTGTCACTACAGGGAAAGGCGGGAGTTTGCTCTAAAACTTCAGTTCTCTGATAGGATCAAGATATCATTGCTTCACAGTTTGTACAACTTTTCTTGCTGAGAGAATGACAGTGATGACATCCAAGTTTTGTGCATTCAGAGCTGAAACTAGAAGTCAGATTCAATATTCTTGTTCAATCTTCAAATTATTTTATCTTAGAATCAAGGGAGAACCAACATATTGTACTATATATCATTTGGATATGACCCAATTTGTATTTTATTGATTCCTTGCTTTCTGGGAAAACATATCCCAAGCTCATCTTAGACGTCTTTGCCAGATCTGAAATGAATAATTTCTTTAAGGATCTCTGAAAATAATAATTTTAAAAAAACACACACGAAAAAGAATAAAATATCCTTGTCAAGCGTTACCTAAGCTACTTCATGGTATTGCTGTCTCAGCATCCATTTTGTTTGATTGACCAAGTAGCCTGCAGGCACCTGAAGCTGACATTAACACCTTCATGCAAGGGCATGCCCTAGAGAGCTAGCTGCCCACAGAGTCACAAGCAAATGTAAGTTCCTGGTAATAATTCTTCAGTAGCTCTTATATTCAAGAATCTTCCCTGCCGTATGCCTTCTAACACCCCTTGGATAAGACCCCGTAGGGCTTAAACAAACCCTGATCTTCTGGTTTGAATTGACCAATCTGGCCTTATCCCAGGAGCCCCAGAGCACTCCACCCACAGACCCTATTAAAGACTTGTGCCCAGGTCCTTTCTCTCTCTCAGTCTGCACCCTGCCTTCACCTCCCGGTGTGGCCCTTTGAAGTATATTTGTGTACTTCCTCCAGGATCACTTAGTAATAAATTGAGTAAGTCTCTGTTTCGATTGCTCCTATAGTTTGTTGCTGAATTGTGGCTCACCATCCAAAATCTATTTTCTACTTAACAATTGCTTACTTGACAGATTTATAACAATCCTTGTAAATTTTCACATTTTTGAAGACATGCACATATATTGTAAAGCATGATCTATTGGTGATTAGTAAGCATAGTTTAATATTTCCTTAATAATTCAGTAATATTTATTAAGTACCAACTCCATGCCAGGTGCCTGAAGGTATATTAGTGACAAAATAAGACCTTTACATTCATGGCACTACATTATAGGAAGGACAGGCACCACACAATAAGCTCTAATAAACAATATATATGAAGTGTTATAAGTTTCTAGGTACCATGGAAAAGAGAAAACATAGAGGTTATTCAGAGGGATCAGGAATGTGCGTATATATGTGATTGCAATTTTTAAGAGTCATCAGTAGAAGTCTTTTTAAAAATTTTTTATTAAGTTATTACATATGTGTCCTTATCCCCACATTACCCCCATCCCCCCCCAATCATGCTTATTGAGTGACAACTGAGTCAGACTTCATTGGGCGAGGGCATTAACCATGTTGCTATCTGGGCAAGAGTGTTCTGGGCATATTCCAAATGCCACATATCTGACCATCCTCTACATGTTCAATGTATTTATGACAACATTTCCCCTCCCATTGGATGTAGGTATCAGGGAGGTATCATACTAGAGCTATCTGTAATCTTTTAGAGATCTGGACTACTAAGAAGTTGAGAAATTTTGGCTGTATAGAATTTATTCTCTGCTTAGAACATAAAGAGGTCCTAATATAAGAAGGAAAAGAATTGTATTCTATAAAAGTACTTCTCTAACATTTAGGGAACATTTAAAAAACCTTTCCAAGAAGTAATGTTTACTGGAATGAATCAAATGTGAAACCATGACTTGGACCATCAGTTTCTGATATTTTCTTCCCAGTCACATTTAATTAAAGAAAATGTCCTTATTAAGTAAAATTCTTTCATCTGCATAAAGACAACTAGGAAAGATCACTAATTGTGATCTCCAGTGCAAGAAAATAATTAAGACTTAATTATAAAACAAAAAAATGATTTTGCCCTGTCTGTTTTTATGTTGTAAAGATGAATAACTAAAATAAAAACTCTTGGCATAACCTTGGAAAAGATAAGATCTTTGAAAACTGGAACCATGAGACAATCAAAAGGAACATCATTAATAATAAAAAAAAGTGTTTTCTTTCTGAACTGGAAACAACAAGACAAAATCCTCATGAGTATATCATAGTTAACATTTTTTTTCAGGTAGTTTTTTACTTGGCCATTTTAACATATCTTTTGAAGTTGCATATGTTAATTTACAGTGTTTGAAATTGGAATGTTAATGAGCCCAATCATAATATTCCATATATAAAAGTCAAAAGACTTTAATATACATTACCTTGTTAATTACTCACATCTAAGTTTTAGACAGGGGAGAGCTTATTATCCTAATAAGAATCAGAGAGCTTAAAAGATTGATTGTAAATTATAATAGATCTAAAATTAGAAACTGGATCTTATTGCCCTTAGTCTAAGAAACTCCTTTGCAAATTATTTGTTATGCAAAATGGATCCTTGCCAAAATGTCAGCCCGAGTCACTGGTACTTTGAAAACAAATGGCTTTGGTTTGGGAAATTATGAAATAACTAGAAGCCTGGTGCATGAAATTTGTGCATGGGTTGGTGGTCCTTTAGCCTTAACCTTCTCATAATCTGGGACTGTTGGCTCCTAACTGCTCACCTGCCTGCCTTCCTGATCGCCCCTAACTACCTCTGCCTTGGCCCCCACTGCAGTGGCTTCGTCTGGAAGAATGTTTGGAATGACGTCCAGAAGGTCATTCAGCTGTCCGGTCTAGCATATTATACTATTATTATTATAGATAATGTGAAATAAGGAAAGAAATATTCCTTAGTTTTCCCATTGAAAGCTAATTATTAAATTAGCAGTTCTTCAGAATGACTGACTTCTTAAAAAGAACAAAAGCAATAACAAAACAGTAATTTTTCTGCGATCAATGATTTACCAATGATGAGATAAGATGAGATACTTCTAAGAATAATCCCTACATGACAGTTAAAAATGGTCATGATACTCTTTGAGAGTTCTTAAAGGTATAAAGTATATTTTTCTTTCTTTTGAGTTTGGGTGGGTTCTGTGGATGCTTGACTTTTAGAATATGGTGAAAGTAATGCTGAGCCATTTTCTGGGTCCGGGTCTTAAGAAACTGGAAGTTATCAGGCACTTTGTCTAATCACCTTGTTGGACAGATCATGTGCAGAAGCCCTGAGATAATCAATAAATCAATTATATCTATCTATCTATCTATCTATCTATTTACTAGAGGCCTGGTGCAAAAAATTTGTGCACTCGGGGGGAAGGGGAGTATCTATCATCTATCTATCTAGATCTATCTATCTATCATCTATCTATCTATCTATCTATCTATCTATCTATCTATCTATCTATCTATCTATCTATCTATCTAGAGAGAGGGGCAGGGGGCATGGAGAACCCAGCTTTCCAGCCATCTCAGCAGTATTAACTTACCAGACTCACCAGGGCAAGCGAGTGACCTAGTGCATATCAAGTGAAAATGTCAAATCACCTAGCAGAGCCCCACCCAAGTCCTGATTTATGAAACAATGAGTTGTAATAAAATGGTTCATTTCAGTCACTATGTTTTGGAGTGGGTTGCTATGCAGCAGTAGATAAGTGGGGCATCCTCTTCCCTCGCCTAAATTTCTTACTGGGCTACACTCTCTCAGGTATTTCCATATAAGTGCTCATGAAATCTAAAAAGAAACATTATGTCTAAGAGATGAACATCTATTCTCAAGTACAGCAGCTTCTCAAATAACATCATTTTGTTTATAATTGTTTTATGATGGTGTAGATGAAACAATATTGATGAGAAAAAAATTGATTCCTGCTAGGGCCACTGTCTTTGTGGAGTTTGCACCCTCTCCCCAGGTCTGTGTGAGTTTCTCCAGGTATTGGCTTTCCTTCCACATCAGAGAAGTGCATGTGAAGTGAACTGGTCTGCCTACATTGTCCCAGTCTGAGTGAGTGCGGGTGCAAGATGTGAGGGGCCCTGCGATGGAAGGGCCTCCTCTCAGGGGGGGTCCTGCCTTGCACAGGTGAGCAGAACCAGAAGAAACTATTGTGATGTATAGAGGCTAACTGTTCCTACTCTCACTTGCTCCTCATTTTTCGTACTAGCTATAAACAGCCTACTTAACCAGTTCAAAGACCAGTTTCAATAGGAAAGTGTTGTATGCAGCACAGGCAAGCCTCCAAAAGGCCACACTGTTAAAATGCATACATCGTGACTGAGAGGATAGACATAAATAAAGCTCTAGCTTACATGTGGTGGATGGTCTTTATTTGTGTGTAAGTTTCTGTTCATTGTATGCCGTGTTTTGCTTTGAAGAATGCTGACACTGAGCTCAGAGAAAATGCATTCTAGGGTCAATTATTGATATCTTCTATGACTGCAAAAGGAGGAATTGGCTACTGATGACAGTCTTTTTTCATATATCAGAGAGACCCCATGGGCAACACTATGATGTAGTGAAGGGGCAAAGAGCAGTGGAGAATTGGGTTTGCTTACCAGCGGTGGGAAAGTCCAGCCCATGAGTAATGTAAGACCCGTGAAATCATTTGGTTTGGCCCTGGCAAGGCATTAGGGATGAGTTAATTAAATGTTTGACCAAATATAGCAGGCTAATTTTTTAAGTTTATCATTTTTGTATGGCCCACAAATGATGTTATAAATATCCAAATGGCTCTTGGAAGAATAAAAGGTTCCCCACCCCTTCTAGACCATGGGTACGGAGGCCCTGATGGCACACTGGACCATGACCATGGGACCCGTAGAGTCAGCAACAAGTATAATTCTAATACATTTGGCTAAGAGCTGGTGTCTGCTGCAGCTTCTCTTGGATTATAGTTAGGGTGAGTGGCATTTTTTTAAAACAATGCATTTACTCATATCTCATATACATTTCACATAAACCTATGATTAGCCCAATGGAGGATTGGCATTCTTTTTCTATCAAATAGTGAATAAACATAAAAAAGTTAAGCATCACACAATTTCCCGACCCTGGATTATTGTTCTTTATCCCACAGTGAAGTCCTCTAACTCAATGTTCATTTCAGGACACCCTAAATGCTAGTGGATGTTTTTCTCCAAAGTATGCATTATCTCTTTGCAGTAAAACAGAAGACTTAAACTAGACTCATCTTTTATTAAAATTTTCTAGCATGTTTTATGTGACAAGATAAGTAGTAGAGAACTTTAAAAGGACAAAATGTGGTCTTCAAAGTTTTCAAAATAAATTGCTACAAACAACTGAAAATAAAAAACATGGGTAACGTAAGACCTTATACCAATAAAAAGTATAATGTCCATAAAATGTGGAGCTATATATATGTATATCAGCAACCAGATTTCACTTTTGAAACCCGATCAATAGTTGAAAAACATTTGTTGAAAAATTAATGTTACAACTGTCAGAATGAAATACCATTCGCCTTTATCAAGAAAATCTGAACATCAGCTTTCAAATGACACAAGTTTATACATAAAACTAAGTGGATATTTCTCAACTGAAATAATATCACAAAGACAGTATTTCCTAATGTAGCATTAATCTAATTCCTAAAACCTGATTCATAGATTTGAGTCACACTGGCTGGGCTGTTCTTTTTTAAAATAAATGTTGGCATAATTACATGTGGTCCCCTTTTCCTCACCCTTTAGAGAAAGGTTGTTTTAACTTAAAGCAGGGAACCACCAAGAAAATATTTCAATGAAATATCAAAAGAAATGGTACATAACGCAACTTGGTGAAGAAAAGACCAATTCTATGTCCTGGATTAATTAGATATTCATGTCAGTGAAAATGCCATTCAAATTTATAAGTGTATATTAATACAAAGTTGTCCATGTTTCTCAAAAATACTTATGTAGGCCAGTTAAGATACCTTGCCCCATCTCCTACTCAAAACCATGAGCTGATCTTGTTGGGAAAATAGAATTAAAAACAATTTTTTTGTCAACCAAGAAAATCTCTCCACAAATACAGTAAAGAAAAAAATTGCACCATTTTATTGTTAAACTAGGGGCCCGGTGCACGAAATTCGTGCACTGGGTGGGTGGGGGGAATGTGTCCCTCAGCCCAGCCTGCCCCCTCTCGCATACTGGGAGCCCTCAGGCGTTGACCCCCATCACCCTGCAATCGCAGGATTGGCCCCTTGCCCAGGCCTAATGCCT
>NW_006287462.1:1114602-1118698 GCF_000327345.1 Myotis davidii | reverse complement strand
CCAGATTGTCCCCTTGCCCAGGCCTGAGGCCTCTGGCAGAGGTGTCAGGCCTGGGCAGGGTACCCCCAGCTCCCCACGGTTGCAGGCTCCGCCCTTGCCCAGGCCTAACGCCTCTGGCCGACGTGTCCAGCCGGGGCAGTGGGGACCCACAGCGGCAGCGGCCCCGCGATCGTGGGCTCCATCTGAGTTGGCAGTTAATTTGCATATAGCCCTGATTAGCCAATGAAAAGGGTAGTGTCGTACGCCAATTACCACTTTTGTCTTTTATTAGTGTAGATAAGCATTAAATCAGAATGTGATGCACACCACACGCAATCCACTAAGATATTGCAAAGACAGAAAACAATCTCACCCTTTTATAAAGTCAATTAGGTATAACCCAATAAATACACGTTCCTAGATAAACAGCCACTGGTCCTTAGGTAAGAGGACTTTACAGCAACATTTGCCACAGAATTCATCTTAACTTTATCTGGCAAGTGGGGTGATCATCTGTGTCAGCTAATTGTTTGTATTTGGAGAAACAAACAATCATAACTTTATGGCAGAAAGTAGTTTTGCAACTTGAATCAAGACACCTACCTAATTAGGCTCTTACCCCTCCACAGAAATTGGAATATTGGGGTGCTCTCTCCTTTAATTTTTTCAATTCAGAGAGCTAGCTCCCAGGTCCTTGAGAAAGACCTAGATCAGAAAGTTGACAAAAGCCCACTAGTCTCCCAGATTTACAAACATTTCAAAGAGAGGAGAAAGTATATGTACATTTTCTAAGGTAAATACTCTAAGACAGTGGTCAGCAAACAGCGGCTTGTGAGCCACATGTGGCTCTCTGGACCCTTGAATGTGGCTCTTCCACAAAAGGTATAGTTTAAGTTTAAAAAATTTGGCTCTCAAAAGAAATTTCAATCGTTGTACTGTTGATACTTGGCTCTGTTGACTAATGAGTTTGGCGACCACTGCTCTAAGAAAAAGAGGGAGGGAGATCTCTTTCCTCATTTTCAACAGGGAGAAGTAAGCCACTTATTTAACATGTATTTGTCCTTACAGTTTCTAGACTGACTGATACAGACACCTAGTTTCTCTATAGTGCTTGATCACAAAGGAGGGTGGCACTTCTTTATTTTTTTGGTTAATCCTCACCTGAGGATATTTTTCCCAATGATTTTTAAAGAGGGTGGAAGGAAGTGGGGGGTGGGGGGAAGGGAGAGAGAGCGAGCAAGAAACATGGGTGTGAGAGAGACAGACACATCATTGGTTAAGGCCACACATCATTGGGACTTTTAACCAATTGGATCTCCTTCCATTTTAGAGGTGGAAGGATATTAATGAAGTGTTATTATTATTATTTTTTGAACAGGAGAAGATCAGGTAGTGTAGTATACTGATCTTTGTTATTAAAAAAATCAGTGTCTTATCCTGTTTTTAGTTATTGAAAAACAACAACACATAGGCACTAATGTTCTTATATGATAAAGAGGATGAGAAAGAAGAAAAAACATAAATTTTTTTTCAAGTATTTTACACAGCTAGAAACCTGCCATGAATTAAAATGAACACCTGAGATTTCAGGCAATTGCCACCTTTTCATTTTTTTTTAATATGTTTTATTGATTTTTTTACAGAGAGGAAGGGAGAGAGATAGTCAGAAACATCGATGAGAGAGAAACATCGATCAGCCGCCTCCCACACATCCCCCACTGGGGATGTGCCCGCAACCCAGGTACATGCCCTTGACCGGAATTGAACCTGGGACCCCCCAGTCCGCAGGCCGACGCTCTATCCACTGAGCCAAACCGGTTTTGGCCCTTTTCATTTTTTGAAGCCATTTCATCTTTTAAAATCAATTTTCAAATTGACAGTTTTTTTTAGGTTTATTCTTTAAAGCCTACACATCAGATTATTTGGCTTGACATAGATTAAAATGCATGGAAATCATTGCTCCAATTTCCACTTGAATCTTTTTGTGTAGTCCTGGGATTGGGGCCTGCTTTTAACTAGCTCTGTTCTCTCTCCCTCTCATGTCTATAGCTCTCTCATACTCTAGATTCTCTCTCCCTTTCTCTCTCTCTCTCTCGCTCTCTCTCTCTCTCTCTCTCTCAACTCTCTTTCTCTCTCTAACACTGCCTACCTTAATTCTATTCACCATATAGGTATTCAAATTCCCACTAACATATTCATGAGATAAATAATCAACTCATGGGTTAACTACATTTTTTTTTTACATTTTAATGATTTTTTCAAGCAACAATTGTAGTTTTTCATTGCAGCAATGGTATACATAATATATATCTTGTTTCTAAGCCTAATAAATGTGTTTCGAAAGATAAGAGGTATATTTTCACTGTTTGTTCTCTGCATAGCCAAAGTTTATGAAAAGGTTTATGAACATTACTTATGATACTTTTGTTAATCATTTCCCCCTGTTAATTGTGGAGTGAGACTCAATTTTGTGTGCTGTAATTTCTATCTCTGTGTTTTTTTTTTAAATTTAATGTCATCAGATTTGACTTCCAATTGCTGATTAACCTAATGTGGAATAAACCTTTCTCTCCTACAAATACACAAGTGTGTTAATAGCACATATTGACAATTTAAAGTAACTTAAATACAAAATTTCATTGTTGATGGGAAATGAAACAAAACACAGTGTTAACTTGATAACTTGATTTTATGATTTTTTTTTTTGAATCTTGCCCCCGAGAACATTATATTTTTGGATTTCATTCTGTTTTTCTATTTATTAGTAAACCTCAGAAACAATGTTGTTGAAAACTTTCTTTAAATTTAATAGAGGTTAACTGTCAGGAGGCTGTGCAGATTAAAGTGAAATTTCCCACGAGGTACTGGAATCTAATAACGATGGTCATCCCATATTTGTTTTTATCACATTTTAGAATTGATATAACTCAGGAAGTCAGTTTCTGGAAAGTAACAATATCAACCTAACTGGCTTGTAATTTTTCATTGTTGATCTAGTATTTTAACAGAGATACATATGTCTAATCAATATATGAATTTTCATTAACAATTTATATTTTTTAGGCTTACATAACAAGGAGGGTCTGACTATTCATATTTATCATCACAATAAAAAAAGCTACAACTAATTGAACTCTTTCTCTATACTAGGCATTTTGCCAAGTGCTTACATGTATTATCTTACAATCCTTCCCAACCACCCTAGGAAGGAAAAGCACTTCTTATTTCTACATTTACAGATGATGACATTCAGGCTCAGTGTTAGGTGACATGTGCAAGCTCATGCAACAGTAAGTGTTGAGGCTTGACAGTAACCCAGGTCTATGTGCATAAACACCACTGTTGTTAACCAACATACTAACTGCCTCATTTACAAATTACCTAGCTCAGAAATGTAAAATTAATTGAGAGAGTATGTTGGAAACCTATAGAGAATCAACTAATATTAGGTTTCCTTTCCTGATTCTTCTCTCATATTCCCCAGAGATCAACTTGTATCTTTCCTTCCTTTTTTTATTGCAGGAAAATTTTCCTGACTCTGGTTACTTATCCAGTTTTGGCTTGCACCCCATGCTTCAATCTATCATGTTATTTCATCCTCATAACCCTTTAGTGTGTGTTATTATTCTTACTTTACTGAGAAGTATGTGGTGAATAAAATGGGTTAAATAAATTGACTCACATCTTTGGACTGTATATAATGATTTTCCCTTTATAACACTACTAGAAGATCAGTGCATGAAATCGCACAGCCCTGCCCATCTGTGTGCACCCTGCCCACCCACCCGCCACACCGCTGCGCTCCCACCCTGCCCACCTGTCTGCTGCCCTGCCTGCCATGCACGGAGCAGGGCCCATCAGGGGGTTGACGAGCTCCCCCCTGTCACTCAGAGAGTAGGGCTGATAGGGGAGTTGGGACACCACACCCTGTCATACACAGAGCAGGGCCATCAGGGGGTTGGGATGCCACCACTGTCACACTCAGGGCAGGGCCGATGGGGAGGTTATGGCTCTACCCCGTCACACACAGTGCAGGGCCCGTGGGGGTGGTTTGGGGCACCACACCCTGTCACGAACAGAACAGGGTGGATAGGGAGGTTGGGGCCCACCCCCCCGT
>NW_006287462.1:1107831-1114393 GCF_000327345.1 Myotis davidii | reverse complement strand
ACTGAAGCTCCCACTCGCTCCTTTTTTTCTTTTTTCTTTTTTTTTAATTCTGGGCCAGCTTTAGCTTGAGGCTTGGCTCCAGCTCTTAGGGCTCGCTGCTGAAAGTAGGTTTCTGGCCTTTGCATACAATGTTGCGATTCTGCTGGCTGAAGTCCGGCAGTATTTGTTACAATGTTTGAAACTGCAGGCTCAAAGGCCTGCAGCCGCAGGCGGGAAGGTTGGTTTCCTCTGTCACTGAGGCAACCAAGCCTCATGTTAGTTTCAAGCTGCCTGGCTGCTGGCGGCCATCTTGGCTGACAGTTAATTTGCATATCTCGCTGATTAGCCAATGGGAAGGGTAGCGGTAGTACACCAATTACCATGTTTCTCTTTTATTAGTGTAGATTTGTGCCCTTGCAGTGGCCATGCTTAGTCTGGCCACTGACTCTTTTCCAGGAGTGCCTGACAGATCAGCATCTTCCCACATCACTCATACCTTACTGGGCATGCATCTAAATAGCCTCTGTCCAATCCCATCCCCCACTGAGCAGTGGGGAACAGACTTGGAGAGTGTTAAATTAGCAAAGCTGTGTAAATGGCATGCCTATATTATCTAGTCTTCCTTTAATCCTTTCCTGTTGATAATAACCAGATTATTGTAATTGTACCAAAACCTATATGATCTTATTAACCCATATCACCCAAATAAATTCAATTAAAAATAAAACTATTATGACACAATTTAAAAATGGAATTAACATTTGATTAGATTTTACAAAAATCTAAAAGTATCCATTTGGAGACTAAGATTTGAACAATGTCAGGTAAGGATTCAGAAGAAACAATATTCTGTTACTTGGAATTAAAATAAAAGAGCAGAGAAAGGTGGTGGGGAGATAAATCATCAAATAAACACTTTAAAAAGTTTCCTGATCTGAATAAAGACTTGAGGCATCAGATCAAAAGAGGTCAGAGAGTACCAGGCAAACTTAGACACCCTGTATATGCAACAAAAAAGATGGGTTGCTTTCAAAGGATATAATGAGGTTGGTGTTAGATTTTTTCCCTCGTGATCACAAACGGTCAGAAATCAATAGAGCAACATCAGCAGCTTTGAAAGAAAAAAAGATTACGGCTTAAGAATTCTTTACCCAGAGAAGCCATCATTTATTGGCAAGGGCAGGAGAAAGATATTCTCTGACATGCAAGGACATGAAAATTATATCATCTAAGTAGTCATCCTGAAAAAATTACTGGAAGATGTATCCAGCTAATGGAAACGTGCATCAAAATAAAATTTTTTTTCAAGAAGGGAAGGTCATGGTATAAAAAAATATGATGAGCAATAAAACCAGAAAAAAGCAACATAGAAACAAGTATTGTTAATATAATAAACATGATGTTTATAAAGAGATCTCTAAGGCAATGTGAAGAGAAAATTATTTGTAACAAAAATTAATTTCCATAAAAATAAAAGGGAGGAAGCAGTAAAATGGTGGTGACTTTCAATTAATAGTAGTAGTCAATAATTGCTAATTAATTACTTAATACTGATTTTTCAAAATAAATGTGTGTTTCTAAGATTAAATGCAATCAGAATCATCTAGGCAAAGTATTAAGCATATTTATCTTTACCTCAGACCTTTGGAAATCAAATTTTGGTGTAGGTCGTGGGAATCAAACTATTAAAAAGCTATCCACAGTAACTTTTCATGACATGTACACACACACATACACACACACACACACACACACGCAGTTTAGCAGTTTCCAACTGTTCTCGGAGACAGCCAATCAAAGCTTCCTTAAGAGAAATGGGCATCCTTACCCCACTATGTAACCTGATTTTTTCCTTAACTTTTCCTTGGGCAACTGATAGGAGTGTGGAAAAAAGAAAACTGTGATTATTGCTTTAAAAATTCCTAGACGATAACATTAAAGTAGAGGCAACATATACTTCTTTTAAAAATTCTATTAAAAAAATCTATTTTCTACTTCCTGTTTAAATTTTGACTGAAAGAAGAGACCGCCTTAAAGAGTCAAATGTGGTCAGCAAACATACTTGGAAGGTGCATCACCATTGATCCAACAAATGAAGTAATGCATTTGTTATTTGTGGCCATAGTAGCCAATCATTTCCACTCCAGGTGAAATAGTCAGGAGTCAGAACACCTCCTTTTGAGGCTGTCACCTCCTGTGACCTCAGAGATTGGCTATGAGCTATGGGTAAAATATTCTAGGTTTGCTCCATGATCAAGTGAACACTGGGGTTTACCTTTGCAAAGAGTTGAAGATGGGGAAATGAATGCTGCTTAGGGAACAAAGGTTATCAGTACATTAGTTAAATACACAAAGCTGTGATAACAAGAGGACCCAAAAGTCTTCAAAGACTCAGAGTTTTAGAAGCATATTTCTCACACAACCATCCAAGGAGGTGCTTTTTGTCAGCGGACAGCACTTCTCCACTTGGTGATTCAGGCCCTGAAACTCCCTCTATCTTATGGCTCTTCCATCCCTTAGAGCTAGGTCAGAGTCAGCAACTATGGCAGAATAGGGAAATGAGAGTGTGTCCATTTCTAACGATGAGACAGCAATTAGAACTAAGGAAGCATCATTCCTGAAAACCATAATTCTTGGCTAGATGGTATCCAATAGATAGCTGTCCCTCTATAATATGTAAAAAGCTTAAACAGACTCTTGTCTTTTTCAGCATCCTGAAACTTCCATCTCATTATAATAAAAAGAGAAAACTGATGCTAACTCTCTGAATGGTGTTAGGCTAAAGATTTATGAAATTAATAAAATGAAGAACACAACTGCTTTAACTGAAAAATGGACAAAGTACCCAAATCCACAAAAGAAGTAAAAATGGAAATAAACAAAAATTTTCAGTTTCACTAAAACCACAAATTGTACTTGGCTCCTTCTCCTCCTCAAACTGACAGAGTGTTGAATCTAGTAATATCCAATGTCAATGAAGTTTCATTATCCATTCTTATTCATTGCTGGTGGATTTTTAAGAAAGTAGACTTTTTTTCTTACTGAAAAACAGCTAGAAGTATGTATCTACAGTCTTGAAATAATGTGTGGCCTTTGACTCAGTAAATTCACTTCCAGCCACCTACCCTAAGGAAATCAACAGAGATGTGGATCATGATTTATGAATAAGGACATTCTTTGTAGCATTATTTATAATAATAAAAAGTTGGTGAAAAATTCTACCCATAGTAGAATAACTAAATGAATTATGTTACAGCCATATGGTGGGCTGTCACAAACTTACTCAATTATATATTTCAAAGAATTTATATACATGGAAAAGTATTCACTGAATATAACATTAACTGAAAAAAGTAAACTGTAAAGCTGTATATATGATATGACATACCATAGAATATCAATTTGGTGAGTAGAAAAGTAAAAACAAAAATGAAGAAATACACATATAGAAAAAAAGCCTAATAAGATTTATGCTAAATTATTAATAAGTTTTTTTTAGGTTTTAATATTTTGAGTCATGAATCTTTTATCTTTTATATGCTTCTATATTTCTCAGAATTTCTACAGCTAACATATATCACTATATTATTTAAAATATTTTGCAGCACAGCAGGCGTGGCTCAGTGGTTGAGCACTGACCTATGAACCAGGAGGTCACAATTTGATTATGGGTCAGGGCAAATGTCTGGGTTGTAGGTGCGATCCCCAGTTTGGGGTGTGCAGGGGGCAACTGATCAATGACTCTCTCAGCATTGATGTTTCTATCTCTGTTCCTGACTAAAATTAATAAAAATATATTAAAAATTTTGTTAAAGACTAAAATATAACTTTTTATAGAGACATGGAAAATTAATTTTAGGATAAACTTTAGATATTATATCATCTGAACTTCTACTCACTGAAATAATCCTCTTCATAATGAATTAAATTATTATTGACTGGTGCTAGTCACCAAAAAATAATTTATTTAAAGTTTGATAGTCATTTTTGAATATGAGAGAACAGTTAGGAAACCAGTATACAGAAACAAGACTTTAGCAATTCACTTTAGTTTTATTTGTTTAAAGTCTATTCTTTTGTTGTTGTTCAGTTCTTCCAGATGATTATGTTTTTCCTAACCAAAGAGATATTTGAATGGAGAATGAATTAATGAATAATTTATTGTTAATATCTTCATTAGCAGTTTGGTTGCTTGTAGACATTTAATTTCTCTCTTGCTCATGCTCTCTTTCTCTCCCCCTGTCTCTCTGTCTCTCTGTAATAAATAATAACTGCAGTGCCTATATGACAGGAATATCTCCTCCTCACTCTTAGAGATGTTGACTTAAAAAAATTTGATACAGAATTTCAGAAGATGCTTTTAGATAACTCTATTATATTTGTTTTGAAAAAGTGCCTCTAAAGTAATCTATTATAAAGTACTGTGCAGTTTTCCAAAAGCCATAGCATGTTGCCTAGCAACACACTTGGATATGTCATGTAATGAAAGCAATATGATAAAATGCTGTTTTTCAGGTATTAAGTTTTAAACACTTTTCTAACTAAAAGAATATACTTTGTGGGTGGAAATTTTGGAGAGATGGGTCTTGTAAAAACAAAGTAAGAGAGGTTAAGTACCACACTAATTGAGAGTCATTTTCTTAATGACACAATATTAAAATGCCAGCCCAACTGTAAGGATTTGAAAACTCACTTCTTGCCAGGCCCCCAGGCTTTCCCTCGTACTCCCTGAAGCACTCACTGCATTAAGAGCTCACAGTAACAGGATAAAATTGCACGTCTGTGAAGGCCACTTAATGGCATTATGACATTTACTGAACACACAGAGTGCCTTAAATGCAACAGGAAATCTCTAACTTTGTAAAAGTTCTTTATTTTTTTAAATGTCAAAACTCTTAGAGTAGGAAAATTTCAAGAGCTAAATTTAAGTCCTAGCATGAAAATCAGAACAATCATCTTTGTTTTTTACCTTATTGCTATTTTTTCTTTCCATTTCAAAGCGTTACTTGAAACATCCTGCACCCCCTGTTTTTTTACTTAAACATTTTCCTGATATTCCCTAGTATTAGAGATCAGTCAGACCTCCTGTTTCCTTTCTGCTTCCTTTTCAGAATTTCACCTGCCTTTTCTATTTCCGACAAAACTCAGCATCTTTCTTCTATTCTGTTTTTGTGCCCTTCTGTGCATGTTCGTGTGTGTGTGTGCGTGCATGTGCGTTCATTCATGTGTGCGTGTGTTCATGTTCATGTGTGTGTGCATGCATGCATGTGTGTGCATATTCATGTGTGTGTGTCTGTGTGTGTGTGTGTGTGTGTGTGTGTCTGTGGTTGTTTGTTGTTGGTGGTGGTGGTTGGACATGGTGGAGAATTAAAAAAAAAGATGGGGAATCCTCTAGCATAAACATGGATTCAATCAGTAATAAAGATATGGTCTTTCTGTCAAGGTTGTTTGAGGGCTTAATATTTAAACCTAGGCTACTTTACAGAATTATTCATTTTATCTAATTTCTATTCCTTTGACACTTATTTGTTATTGACATTCTACTGTCCATTATACTTTTCCAAGATGTTACTATTATCAGTGAAGGTAGGAACTACAAGCAAGACAAATGCTTGACCATCATTCATTTGAATTCTTCATTCTCTGGCCAACTAGCCTATAGTTTGATGTATAGCTGCTATTAAGATATCTTATTTTTATTAAAATCTCTACCCTCTCTTTATGTCTTACAAAAAGTTGGTCATAGAAATCTCCGGGGAGAGATAAAGCTATGCATTCACTGAAGAATTACATTACAATAAGACTACACGTTTTAGCTGTTTAATTTAGGTGGGCTACATAAATTTGGTCCATTGGCATGAGGGTGGAAGTGAAGTGTTTCCCTTGCAGATTGAGCACAATAAAAATCTGTGTTATGCAATGGACATAATAGTCTGAATATTGAGACTGCTGGGCCAAGATGTAAATAGCCTGGATCCCCTAGGCTGAGTGACTACTGAGAAGCAAGCCACCAGGAAATCTATCCAAACAGAGACATCCACATTTTAGTTTGACTGCATGAGATAGGTTTTATTGTGTCAAATCATTAAGATTTGAAGAATTTCTTTTGTCATAGCAGCACTGTTACTCACTCTAACTAATATAAGCCTATTGACTTTGAATAACTGATTTAGTCTGAGTTTAGGCCTGCATACTATGATCTGCAATAGCCTAAGGTCTGTTTAGGCCAAAATATTTCCCCAACAGGACTATCCACTACTCTCCCATAATATTTCATCCTTAAATACTTTCCATAACATCCTCTTGTTATATAAATTGTTTATTTCTCTCCTGAGGAAAAGTAGGCTTTTGATATATATATATTTTAAACATATTTTATTGATTTTTTACGGAGAGGAAGAGATAGGGATAGAGAGTCAGAAACATCCATGAGAGAGAAACATCGATCAGCTGCTTCCTGCACACCTCCTACTGGGGATGTGCCTGCAACTAAGGTACATGACTAGAATTGAACCCAGGACCTTTCAGTTCGCAGGCTGACGGTCTATCCACTGGGCCAAACCGGTTAGGGCTATATTTTTTT
>NW_006287462.1:1102915-1107746 GCF_000327345.1 Myotis davidii | reverse complement strand
AAGAGGAAAGGGGAAGTTGTGAGTGGCAAGGAAAGCAGTGATTATATAAGGAAGCAATATTTAGCGTGATTTGGGGAATCAAAAATCTAGGTATCAATGATACATGTTCCATACTCCTCTATGTGACAAAACAGCATATTTTTCTCAAAATTTTTATGGCCAAATACATAAAATTTCCCATTTCATCCATTTTTAAGTGTAAAGTTCAGTGATATTAAATACAAGCATAATGTCCAATCATTACTACCATACATCTCCATAATTCTTTTAATCTTATAAAATTGAAACTCTGCACCCATTAAATGATAATTTTCCATTATTCTTTTCTCTGAGCCCCTGGCAATGACCATTCTACTTTCTGTCACTATGATTTTGACTACTCTAAGTTTTAAATTATTTCCATTCCTTATTGTTGTTCCTTGTATTTTTTTTTTACCCTTTGCCACCTTCCCCAAGTCACTCTCTTTGACCATTTTAGATAGTTTTTATTGTCTCAAAGAAGAGAAGCATGGATTTTTTTTTTTAAGATGAAGGTAGAAAGAGTGAGGAGAAACAGAAAAGATCCAGGCAAAGAGAATATATTTTTTTGGTAAAAATGATTATTTTTGAGTAAGACTTTCTGTCCCTGAGATTCTAAAGGTTTCTGGTCTGGAATTCTGGAAAGAGTTCAAGGTAAAACAGGTAAAACCAAATGAATTTTGTAAATCTCATAGCATTTCTGCAAGAGCAGAGGAGAGTAGGGTCCCCAAGAACATATAATATTGTGATATGTTTGGGGAGACAGGATTTTGGACAGGTGCAGGGAATTCCTAGAAAAGTACAGAAGCAACAGAATGAGTCTCACAGGAGTGGCAAGACTGTTGTGAACACTGTGCATTTGGGTAGACAGCTACGTAGGATGTTCTGTAGGTGACAAACTCCATTTGTTTAGGAGCAGCAGAAAGGGGGGTGTGGGAAAGGACTATACACAACACTCTAACACAGTGGTTCTCAACCTTGGCTGCACATTAGAATCACCTGGGAATCTTTTTAAAATCCTGATTTCTGGGCCTCATCCTCCAGAAATTCTGTTTTTTTGTTGTTGTTGTTGTTGTTGTTGTTGTTGTGGGGTGAAGCCACAACATTAGTAACAAAGAAACAGAATTTCCGGAGGATGGGGCCCAGAAATCAGGATTTTAAAAAGATTCCCAGGTGATTCTAATGTGCAACCAAGGGTGAGAACCACTGCTCTAACACTTGTACTAAAATAGGAAAAACTTTCTTATTTACAATGATTTCAAAACAAGACCTAAAAGTCTGCAATTGAGATAAAGCTGAGAAGTGGCCACACAGTCGGCGTTAACACTTGGTGAATGCCCTCACTGGCAGATTATGTTCAACAAATTGTAATAAATTCATTTGATAAAGGTGATTCTATCTTCATTCCATACCTTGCCATTGTATAAAGGCTCTAGATTTTAGAATCCGTTTCAAGGAAGAGGATGAGGAACAGCAAAAAGATAAATTTCTGCCAAGTGGTGCAGTGGGGCTTCCTATTGGAAGTTAAGTTCAAAGATCAAAATGAAACTAATAAACTTCCTGTCCACCTGAGTTTCTCCTGTGGAATTGTAGCTGCTGTGATAAGCACGCTTACATAGATCCACCTATGCTAATCTTACTGCTTGGTTTACATTGGAGCTCCAAGGATACAAGGATCTGTTCTGACCTTACTGTTTTCAGTAGCTCACCGTGGAGTAGTTTCTTAGGCATTAGGAGTCTATCCAACATTTGCCTACTTCCTCCCAGATGAGTTGTAATGCATCAAGCATTTACTCTGAACTGTCACATTAACTGTGATCTCATAACTCATCTTGTCTTGCTAATCGTCAAAAATAGCTCTTGAGTGTCTGTGAAGCCCCATGAAGACAATTATGCCATTTGGAGCTAGTGGAAGCTCAAGAGCTTAACACATCTGGGGTAGAGATTTTTAAAATCAGAATCATTAAGAGAGCTTTGTCAGAATTTTCCCCCATCCAAAGGATTGGGTATAATATTTAAGTGTAATTGGAGAAAGATAGCAGTTTAAATGAACTTTGATAAAGCTCCCTCATAAATTCCTTACTCCTCACTTATTGTCATTAATACTATTTCGATTGTGTTCATAATTTGTTTGAGAATATTGTTTTTTCATTTGATAGATATTTATTTTGAATTTCCTTTGTGTAAGACAGTATTCTAGGGGTTGAAAATATAAGAATGAAGAGAGTATACAAAGCCCTTGCTGTGTGGGGAGAACAAAAATGAAAAAAAAATAAATGTTAGTTGGCGATAGTGATTTTTTTTATTTAAAAAAATGTTTTTATTGATTTTAGAGAGAGAAGAAAGAAGAAACATTGATCCTCTGCCTTCTGCATGCTCCCTACTGGGGATTGAGCCCACAGCCTGAGCATGTGCCCTAACCTGGAATCAAACCCGTGACCTTTTAATTTCATTTTTAATCTTTATTGTTGAAAGTATTATATATGCCCCCTTCCCCCCCCCCACCATTGATCCCTTCAGCATACCCCTACCCCTTGCCCCAGGTCTTCACCCAAACTGGTGACCTTTTGATGCATGGCATGATGCTCAACCAACTGAGCACACCAACCAGAGCGGCAATAGTGCTTTTTTATTTTTTATTTTTTTTAAAGTAAAGAAAAACAAGATGAAAGCAAGTGGTAGAGGATTATTTTTATAGAATGGTCAGAAAAAGTATCTTCGATAATTGGCACATTATCAGTATTTGTAGGAAATTTGAGCCCTAAGCCATATAAATATCCTAGGAGGAATCCTAGGAGGACAAAATAGCAAGTGTAAAATCCAAGAGAGTAATGTGCCGAAGCATACTGGAGGAATGGCAATGACACCAGAGACTAGAGATAAAATGTGGAGAAGGATTGGGGTAGACATCAACTTCACAATGGTAATGGGCTCTAGAGCATGTAAATGTAAGCGAGTAGGGTTTTACAATAAGTTGGGAGGTTACTGGAGAGTATTAAGCAGGGAAAGAATATGACCCAATTTATGTTTTCACAATATCATTTGTGGTATATGGGAGGCAAGGGTAGAATCAGAAATATGAGGTAGAAGGCTTCTTCAACAAACCAGTGAAAAATTGTCTTGGAGGTGATGAGACATGTTCTGTTCTGCATTTACTTTAAGGTAAACCTAGCAAAACCTGATGACATAATAGCGACTTAAATGCTGTCACAGAATCCCAGTGATGTTCTTCTCAGGACTAGCCAGTTTTTCTTAAGTCATTAAAACATTTCTCTCCCACTGAATTAGATGTTACCGAAGAACAAGAAGTGCTTTTATTCTGCTCATTGCCTACACACTGCTTGGTGTAGAGTACACTTTCAATAAAAGTTAATTCAAGAAACTAATGATTAGGAAGTCTCAATAGTCTGAGACAAGTGTGCTTTTGGTAAGATATTGGTATGACAGGAGAATCAAGCGGAACAAGACATAGGAGGTGCGAGAACACACTTAAGTTTACTATATTTGGTGTTGAGCTTAAGATGCCTGTGGGTCAGTAAGTCAGCTCCTGGGTATTGTGGAATTTATGCTTTACATGTCAAATAAAGGGCTTAAAATTCATTCAGCTGGAAAAGGATCTAAAAAAAAACCAAACTCAAAAGAAGTGAATGGACAGAGAGGTAGGAAGAAAGTTAGAAGACATTTTCACAGAAGCAAAATTGATAAGGGGACAGAAAACATCACTGACAGTTCTTCACTCATGGAAGGAGCTGGAGACTAGGCCTTGTGGATTTTGTTGCTTATTAACACCCAGTCTTTACTTAGCCACAGCAATATTAATGATTAACCAGAGGTTCCAATACATGGATAAATTATTCTGTTTTTATTCATATTTATGAGAATCTGAACTTATAATTTTTCCATCTCTGAATTAGCCAGAGTCCTTAGTGAGCAGTTATTTAAATGTATATTTGGGCAAATGAAACCTCAAAAAATCCATACCTTATAAAATGTTACCTTAGAATATTTTTGCACACATTATTGAAAAAAGTGGCTCTAGGCTAATTTGTATAACTTATTTGTGCAACATAATGCAAACTGTTAGGTTGGACCCATCGATTTTTTTTTCCCCCATCAGGAACCTATAAATGACAAAGTAATGGTTTAGATAATACATTTTTTAAATTGATGTAGCAAACCTTTGTTTCATTTTTGTTCAAGTATTGAGAACTGTATCTCTCTCTTTATTGAAGTATTATATATACACTAGAGGCCCAGTGCACAAAAATTTGTGCACTCGGGGCAGGGGGTCCCTCAGCTCAGCCTGTGCCCTCTCGCAGTCTGAAACCCCTCGGGGGATGACCACCTGCTGGTTTAGGCCTGCTTCCCGGGGGATTAGGCCTAAGATGGCAATCAGACATCCCTCTGGAAGCCTGGCATCCCTTGGGGAATGTCAACTTGCCAGCGGGGAGCAGGCCTAAGCTGCAGTCGGACATCCTTAGGGAAGGGTGTCCCAGATCAGGGTGGTGGTCCCCACTGGGGTGCCTGGCCAGTCTGGGTGAGGGGCTGAGGGCCGTTTTCAGGCTGGCGGGCAACTGAAGCTGTCAGCCTCTCCTTTTCTGTTTGTTTGTTTGTTTTTCTGGGATTTATTTACATTCTATAGCTGTCACTGGAGCTGAGAGCTGGCTCCAGCTCTGAGGCCCGGTTCCAGCTTGGAGGCTGCAGCTGGCTGAAAGCAGATATCTGGGTTTGTTTAGCTTCTATAATTGCAACATTGTTTCTTAAACTGCATCTCAGAGGCAAGCAGTGGCAGGCAGGGAACGTTGGCTTCCTC
>NW_006287462.1:1101845-1102846 GCF_000327345.1 Myotis davidii | reverse complement strand
GGCCAGCAAGGCAGGCGGGAAACGTTGGAGTCCTCCATCACTGAAGCAAGCAAGCCTCATGTTAGCTTCAAGCTGCCTGGCTGCCGGCCGCCATCTTGGTTGGCAGTTAATTTGCATTTCACCCTGATTAGCCAATGGGAAGGGTAGCGAAGTTATGGTTAATTACCATGTTTGTCTATTATTACATAGGAGATATATATATATATAAGCCCAAGTATCCATCCAACTGGTAGGTATGACACACACTGATCACTAGGGGGCAGATGCTCAATGCAGGAGCTGCCATGACACGCACTGGCCATTTAAAAAAATAGCACCTGGGACCTGGCGCCCATAAACCAACACTCGGCTTCCCCGAAGTGGAACACAGGCCCTGCCATCACCCTGGAGTGAAAGCCCACCAAATCACAGCCAATGCTGCAGAGACCCCATGGTGCAAAATGGGGCCCACAGCCCAGCCTAGCCCAGAAACAGTTTCTATGGACACCTGGTAATGATGTCATGTAGCAACACCCGGCTTCCTCTCCCTAGCAGCTAGCCTCCTTGGACTTTCTTCAGCCCAGGAACAGGACTTGCTTTATAGCCAGATGGAAATATTTTACACTGTAACCAAATGTCTGTGAAACATTTTCCCGTGCCTCTTCTATTTCATCCTGACAGAAGTCTTGGAGTAGTTAGGAGACTCAGTATAATCCTTATTTTCTTTTCATTAGTGGGAAAACGGAGATTTAGAAGGCTTAGAAACTTGACCTGACTGAAAAGAAGAAATGGTGGACCTTAAAATGGTTTTCTCACTGCACAGAATATAGTCAAACACTGCTACAGTTAAATGTTTTACCCTTTGTTCTCCTTGTGTGATCTATAATAATAATCTGCTTTGTGTTGATATTACTGCTGTGTTGCTGACAATTACTTGAAAGAGAAGTTGAGGTGTTTTACTGGGCTGGAAAAAGTTTAGCTAAATCAGAATGTAGGTCTAATTAACAAGTTTATCTATCTAT
>NW_006287462.1:1099088-1101712 GCF_000327345.1 Myotis davidii | reverse complement strand
TTGCTTTCTTTTTTAAAAAAATATGTTTTTATTGATTTGAGAAGAGGAAGAGGAGAGAGAGAGAAACATCAATGATGAGAGAGAAGCATCATCGATCCGCTGCCTCCTGCACACCCTTTACTGGGGATTGAACCCCAGACCTAGACATGTGCCCTGACCTCCTGGTTCATAGGTCGAAGGTCAACCACTGAGCAACACCAGCTGGGCAGTATACTCTCTCTTTTTAAACTAATAAAATATTATTTTTTGCTATTGTCCAAGCAAAATTTTATTTCTTGTATAACATTTTTTTCCATATAGCATTTTTGAAGACAATCAGAGACAAAGCTAGTGCTGGCCAGAAAGGGCTATGCTTCAGAAACTAACATTTACACTGCACTTTTCATTTCAAAAGCCATTTAAAAACATAAATTAATCTTTACAACACTATTGAGAAGTTGTTAATGACAGGAAAGATGATCATTACTCCCATATTACAGATGAGTAAGACTGCACTGCAAGTTTAGCAACCAAATTAAAATTATTACTCATGTGGCAAATCATTTATGACTATCCCATCTGATATTTCATGCTTCAAGTTTTTTAATGCATAATCATCTCTTGGATGAATGACTGTATTGCTCTCAGGTCTTTAAGTGAAAAAATACTGAAGTAATAAGACAAAGCACATGGAGTTTGGTCAGTACACGATGGAATATCATTCCCCTCTACTGCGTACACAGTGGGAGAGAAAACTTATACATCACTGACATACTTCATCACTCCCCGTACAGACATCAGATTCAATTAAGTAGAAAGCTCTCTGTCAACAAACTTGACATGCTCACCTAGGGAATGTCACAATCTCTCCCCAAATCAATATTCAAGTTATGATAGACTGACAGTTTCACAGATGAATGAGTGTCCCTTGATTTTTACCTACTTTTTGCTGCAGAACAGAGAAAAGTGCTCAAAGCATGAGCAAACTTAATTAAGCTTAAGGGATATGGTTGAGTAATGTAAATCCAGAGCAAACAAAGTCATGGAGCATTAAAGAACAGCTTAATGAAATTCTGATCAACAGGAAAAAAAAATGAAGGGCTGCTTCAACCGATTCAATAAAGATGATTCCTGGTGATTTAGGAAGGCAAGTGTTCACGTGTAAGCAGTTACTTTTGAGAAGTAATTTCCTAGGCTCTTTAGACTGATGCATATCTTGAAACTTTCTATACTTTCTAATATATTTGACAAATTGCTGTGAGTTTCCCTTTTCGTCTTTGATCTATAATATGATTCATAGCATATTCCAGAAATGGAAAAAAAAACAAACCCACAACTTTTTAAAACTTTAGTGGGAAAGCATGCAGACTAGGCTTACCAGAAAACATACAAGTGCCCAGCCTCTGAAATTTTGACAGATGTCATCTCTGGGTCAAGTTTTCTTATGTGGGAGGGTATTTCTTCTGGCTTCATCTAACTCTCTTTCTGATCCATTGTTCTATTCTCCAACTTCTCATTTTATAATCTAATCCTTGGGATATCACATTAGCCACTTCTTTTGGTGAAGACATCCATGAAATAAATTAAAAGGCAAAGTTTAAGATATCTGTGAACTAATTTAAATTATAAATGATGTTAATGTGCAACTTAGTGTAAGGTGACACATGAGTCAGCTAACAAAGCCCTCCTGGACAGGGCACAAGGCAAGAAAACTTTACTGGAAGAGAAAAAGGAACCAGGAAAGGCAACCATGACACATTAGGTCCAGAGGGTGCTGTTTTTTTCTGTTCAGAAGTTGTGGTGCCTAATTTTAGATTACAGAGTTGATTTTATGGGGAGGGGAGGGGGAGGGAAGAGAGAGAGAGAGAGAGAGAGAGAGAGAGAGAGATTCATATTTACAACTGAGAATAGCTCTATCCATAAGAAAAAAAATGTAAATAATAAACAATAAAATTGTGTTCACATTCAACTACAATTATACGCTTTTCCTCCGTTGGCTGTCTTTATTTTTTAGAAGGGAAATACATACACGACAGACATTGACCTTTAACATTAACATATGAATTTAAAACAAAACCTGGGAATACCCAGAAAAACTCAGATGTCCATTGATTTCTGTTCCTCTAATATAATTCAAAGTCAGGAAGTTAAAAAAAGAAGAAGAAGGCAGTGAGTTGCCTAAATAATGTTACAAAGGTTCATGCTAAATGGCATCTACAATCACTGTCTTGTTTTTCACTTAGATATTATTCAGTGAAATTTGTTTAGAATTTTTCAAGCCAGGATCAGTTAGATATAGAAAACTGAGAGGAAAAATATTATATAAATTTTGATTGTAAGGAGCCCTGGCTGGTTTGTCTCAGTGGATAGAGCATCAGCCTGTGGACTGAAGTGTCCCGGGTTTGATTTTGGTCAAGGGCACATGCCTGGGTTGTGGGCTCTTATCCCCAGTTGGGGGTGGGGGAGGGACGTGCAGGAGGAAGTCAATCAATGATTATCTCTCATCATTGATGTTTCTATCTCTCTCTCCCTCTTCTTCCTCTCTGAAATCAATAAAAATATATTTAAAAAATAAATTCTGAATGTAAGGATATTTAATGATGACTTTGTTATCAACAAAAGCTTAAGCCCTTCCTCCATATATA
>NW_006287462.1:1098356-1098923 GCF_000327345.1 Myotis davidii | reverse complement strand
TTTTTTTTTAAATTCTGTGTTCTTTTCTCTTCTTGGCAGTTTCAAATATGACATTCATAAATTCAAAGAGTGTTTGTATGTGTGGACAATCCAACCTACTTTTTACCAGATAATGCATATTCTCTCTCAGTTTCTCAAATTCTATATTTTCTATTATGATTAGGGAAAACCTGTGCACTTAGAATTTTCCAGCTTTTATGCAAATTTTAGCTAATTTATCCCAATTTTGATATTTCTCTTTTTAGTTAGAAGAGAAAGCAGCAACAAACACATCCACTTCTACCATTAAAATACTGATTTGGTTTCTTTATGATACATTTGCTTCTAGAATCATTACGTTCACCCACTAATTCCCAGAAGCAGACTTTCCTACCTTTTTGGAATCATAGCAAGCCATCTACAATGTTGCCCAGGGCTGTGATTATAATTATAGGTAAAAAAAAATCATGGTTTGGAACCCGTTAGATATATTGGAAGATGAACACAAACATGAACGTGACACAGTATCAGCGCAAGGCCCTGCCTCCTGAGTGCCAGCGAACATCTGTGTTGGAAAGAAAGAAGAGA
>NW_006287462.1:1078191-1097308 GCF_000327345.1 Myotis davidii | reverse complement strand
CACATGAGTCAGTTTCTTAAAATCTATCTATCTATCTATCTATCTATCTATCTATCTATCTATCTATCTATCTATCCATCCATCCATCCTATTATTCTATTTCTGGTTCTCTGGTTCTGTTCCCTGTTTCTCCTGGCAATATACCCCTTCAAACATGCAGTTGGTGTCAGAAGTGATGGTGGACTTGTGTGACACTTCCCTCTAACTTTGTCTCTGGAAGTTAACTTCTTGCAGTAGGGATCAGAAATCTTGGACAGACTTGGCAGTCCGGAGCACAAGCTCATGGATTGGCTAACTCTAGGTAACAAGTTCAAAGGAACTCCTATAGTCCTGGAGAAGGTATAGCTTTGGAACAAATAGAAATCAATGAATTTGTGGTATATTTGTTAAAATTAACAGGAATTAGCAAGTGGGTTGAGGAGTAGATGTAATGTTGACCAGAGAGTACAAATGTTCTCATAGGATAACTAGTGTGCGAGGAATGAAATCTATTTGGATAACTAAAGTATGGAAATGATGTATACTCTCCATACATCATTTGGAGGAAACCAATCCTTTTGATGGAGAGATGACTTTACCATCAAGAATAAATTGGGAGAAAAAAATTAAAGCCAACAGTTAAGCCCTTTGCTATACTAACACATTTTGTTCTCCCTCCCATTCTTCCTGCAAGCTAGAGGACCAGCTCACTTTAGCTGATTCAGGATGAGCCCGTCCTCCTGAGAGTAGACTTTACACTTTTCGGCAGTTCCGAAGATGCTGGTTAGAGGAAAACCAAGAATAAGCTATGGGTCTGTTCTTGTGTGATATTTGAAAGAACAAGCACTGATATTTGTATAATTTTCAGGGAGACCAAAAGCAGAAATGTTAAAGAGAAAGGGTTGTGGGGAATAAAGGGAGAAAGGATAGAGTTGTAAAAAAAGCACGGAACCTTTCATATAAAACATCCTCTAAGGGTATAGGGGCCATTTCTTACCTTGATTCCTTAATCCAGTTGCCTAAGTGAGAAGGCTTTTGAAGAGTGTGGTTAGTGGACCAGACACATGCTCTGACTTTCCCCTTCACTAGCTCTTGTTCCTTTCCTTAAGGCATCCAGACCCCCTGTTTTTCTTAGTGCACCAACCATCTATATTCTTGAGTAGAGAACTGATTAAATTCTCCTTGAGGTACTGAGAGTGTTCTGGAAATACTGGGGATCAGTGTAGAAGTGATGGTCCCTTCTTTGTTGGGAAGAGGCAGATTCTGGTGGCATCATTTTTGTGGATTGCATGCCATGGAGCGTTTTCCTTTGTGGAACATTTTAATTAGAGAAATAGTATGGTGAGTTACTCAAATCCTCCCCCCGCCAAAAAAATTCTAAACGTGTGGTGAGACATTCTATGGTCAAGAAAAGAATGGACTTACCCATTCTTGACAATTGCTTTTTCCGTGTTTTGATTCAGACTTATTTTATTTAGTCTATAAAATTCTTTGATGATAAAACACAGTAAGAGGATTGTGATTCTACTATAGTCATAGAGGAAGCTATTTCCCTTTTGAGTTGATAAAGTATTCAGTTTTTTTAAGATAAAGGAGAGGTGGGAGGGTTCAAAGCATACATACTAGTATTTACAGGTGGGGACAGAATAACTCTATGTTAATAATAATGAGAAAAGGGTTCTGCAATGAGAGTCCATAGACTGATTTTTAATGTTATTTGTGTACACCTTCCAACAATAGGACTAGAAAACAGAGATTATTCAACTAAGAAAAATTCCACAGCTTAACCTCCAGCTTCAGACCATGATACTTGACATAGGTATGTCTGACCTTCTCTCCAAAGGATTCAGAACATTCTCAAATAATAGTTTTACTCTTATTTTGTACTGGAAAGATGGGTGGCGAGAACAATTCTAGTGAGTAAGTAGAATCTAAATAATGTTAAATGTATAGTGCTTGTTCTAAGTGTTAGTTGCTGTTATTTATAACTGTTATTATAACCCTAATGATGGAAAGAGATTTTATGAACATTGGGTTGGAGAAATATTTCTAAAACAAAAATTCTAATCATGCATGTATTAAGCAAATTTGTTTATGGCAAAAGTTGAGTACATAGAGCCTTTTAAATGGGGCCGAATTCAGTGATAAAATATTATATGAGCTTTAGTATTTTAAATTATTTATCAGTTGAAGATTACATAGGCTATCCTGTTTATATTATTTAATGAGTATTTCTAAAGTCTCACAAACACATGTAATAAAGAGATTCCCTGGACTTATAAAACTCAATTTCTCTCATATTCTGCTAGTGCAGCATATGTATTTCTGGGCTTATTGTGGAAAATGAAGGAACCTGAGATGTCTACTGCTCATACCAAATGATCTTTATAGCTATCTTTATACTTATTTTTAAAGTAGATTTCTGATGAGAAACTATTATAATGACACACCTGCTTCTTTGTACTTGGTGTGTTTCATGTGAAAATAAAGGATCAACTGTCATTTCAGCAGGGAGATTAAGTTTGGTTTGATCATTTTAAGGACTATTCATTCTAAAAAAACCCATCTTTCTTGTATAATTTGGAGAGTCTGCTAACTGAATAGCTGAAAAGTGTTATATGCTCTGCAGAAATGGATGTGTATTTACACAACAAAATTTAGGAACATGCAATCGAGAACATTTTGAACTTACTTAGCCTTTTAGAATTCAAAATATACCTATATTAATCAATTACTGAAACTGTTCGAAGGCTAGCTTCCCTCTTGCATACAAAGAGTAAGGTGGCATTGTCACGAATCCGAAGACTTAAGCTCGACCATTGTGAATTTGTTAGGTTTGGAGAAAATTTGAAGGAATTATGTAGTAACTATGACTAAGATTTTCCAAAGACAGTCATTTCTCTTGCTCTGTCAATATGTACCAAGATTTCCACCTGTACAAGCTGGCAACTAACTAGTATCAGGGGATTGGCTAGTTATATGAAAATAAACATAACCCATCTAGGCTAGCTTGTACTTTATGAAACTAGGGCATGCGATATTGTATATTAATTTTCATCAGGCAGAATAGGGGAAAACCTCAAAGCAGAAGTGTCCAATTCAAACTTTGAAAGTATTAGCCAATACAGTAAACAATTCTGCCTCTCCCGTTCTTTACAAAAACATTTAGTAATTTGAAGAGTATGAAACAAATACTACTTACTGTTATTTATGGATCTTAAATTCTAGAATGTTGTCACTGACCGCTCATAGGTAGCCTGCGAGGTATTTGGAAGGTTAGCGCTCTAATCTAATACCTTCATTTAGTGGATGAGAACGCAGGACCAGAGAGCTTGAATGAAGTCACAATGCAAGTCAGTAGGAAGCAAGTTTAGAATCAGCCTTTCTGACTCTTATTTTGGAACTATTTTCTCATTATAACCAACTTTAATTTTTTTGAAATATTAATTCTTGAGCACATCTCAGTTCTTATTGTGAAAACTTGCCTCAACTTGATATACTCCATTTCACAATGATAATGACAGACATACTAATGATACTCTGAAGTCATACTATGTTTCTCAATTCCCTAATGTGCAAACCCAGGCAGAAAGGGGCAGGGAGAAGCTACGGGATTCCTAAGGCCTTGGTGACAAAGACAGGACTACAATGGGGTTTGTTGGCTCTGCAACCGTGATAAAAGTTAGAGTCGGACCAAAACAATATCAATTATGGGAAGAGAGAGAGTAGAATTGGGAGGGATTGTCAGTACCTGGAGGATGCAACGAGGCTCTGGTTCTGAGAACTTGGAAATGGGGGAATGTGGTGGTTGCCTTTTCTTGCAGAGCCTTCTTCTGTTTTCCTCAACTCGGTTTTTCTATTATCACATAGGCAGCCTCTTCCCAAAGGAAGGCGGCACTGAAACAAGAGATCAATAATCAATTTAAGACAATATCCATGATCTCATTTTTCTTTGCCAGTAATTGTATTATTGGAGCCCAGATCTAGCCAATAAGGTATAAGGAAAATCTATTTTTGGGGGGTGGGGAGGGGAAAGACCATATTAGCAAAAGATAGTTGTGAAAAGAGAAAGTTTCCTGACACTCTTCTTGGCTTTAACTCGCTGTGAACGATGTGATGTTTGAAACTGCAGTCATCTTTCAGTCTGGAGACTCTTAAAGTTAGTGCCCCAACATCATTGATTTTCTGTTTGGTTACAATTTATTGTTTTAAGCTTTCCATTTGTGTTTTTTTTAAACCCAGAGATTTTCAAAAGTTATCTTTGAGATCAAAGTACTTTCAAGTAATTCCATTTGGCCTCTAAGGGATCTTTGAAGATAGAGTTCCCCCTGGAGTCTGTGTACATTGGTTAGACTTATATGCATGCATACAAGTCCTTTGGTTGATTTCTCTTCCTTACCCCTGCCCTCCTCTACCTACCCTCTGAGGTTTGACAGTCTGATGGATGCTTCTCTGTCTCTGGATCTGTATTTGTTCATCAATTTATGTTGTCCATTACATTCCACAAATGAGTGAGATCATGTGATATTCCTCTTTTTCTCTGACTGGCTTATTTCACTTAGCATAATGCTCTCCATCCATGTTGTTGTAAATGGTAAGAATTCCTGCTATTTTACAGCGGCATATTGTTCCATTGTGTAGATGTACCACAGCTTTTTAATCCACTCATCTGCTGATGGACACTTAGGCTGTTTCCAAATGTTAGCTATGGTAAATTTGCTGTTATGAACATAGCGGTGCATATATCCTTTCTGATTGGTGTTTCCAGTTTCTTGGGATATATTCCTAGAAGTGGGATCACTGGGTCAAATGGGAGTTCCATTTTTAACTTTTTGAGGAAACTCCATACTGTTCTCCACAGTGGCTGCACCAGACTGCATTCCCACCAGCAGTGCACGGGGACTTTTTTTTTTTTTTTTAATGAGACAAGTAATTACATTTTGTTTAAACCACTTTTAATAAGACAATTTATTACTTATAGCCAAAAATACCATAATGGACACTGGTTTCCATTAGTATCTCTGCCCTCAGATCCATTCTCTGTCCTCTGTCTTACTGTGTGCCCTGGGAGACTGACCCCTAAGGAATGCATTACCTGGACCTCTTTGCCCTCAGGGTTGTGGTTGGCATCAGATAAAGAGAGAATCCTGTGGGTCAGAGCATTTTTTCTTATAACTGTGTCCCTGCTTCCACATGGCTCTGCTTCTAGATGGTGGCCTTGATTTCATGGCTGCAGCTCTCCACCAGGCTCAGGGACTCCACTTCCTCCTTCAGGTTAAGGTTAATGATGTCAGTTTCTTGCTGGTGCTTTTTCCTGGTGTCTCAGTATCTCATGGCTTCCTTTGGCCTTACCCACACCTCTGTAGATAGTTCCTTCATTACAGATTCTCAGCTGAGGCTGTTGACTATTTCCTACTGAGGCCCTGACTGATATATTTACTTCTAAGGTTTTTTAAAAGTCACTTAGAGCAGAGATAAAACATTTTTAAAGAGTAAATTATGTGTAGGCCAACACAGTTGTTTATAATTAGTGGAAGTCTTATCCCAAGTATTGGTTTGCCAGAACTGCTAACACAAACTGAATGGCTTAAACATCAGTTTGTTGTCTTCATTTTCCCATGATGTTCTTTCTGTGTATCTGTCTGTGTCCAGATTTTTCCTTTTTTAACAAATCAGTCATAGTGAAGTCCCACTCTAGTTCAATATGACCTCAGCTTAACTAATTATATCTATAATGGCAATGATGCTATCTATATATATAAAAGGCTAAGTGACCATCCTACCATCTGACTGTCCAACCGGCCAATACCTATGATGGGCACTGACCACCAGGGAGCAAACGCTCAACGCAGGTGCTGCTGAGCTATAGTGACTTGGCAGCTGCGGTTCTCCAGTGATGCACCCTGGAACCAGAGAGGAGGGGGCCCGATTCCTCTTGAGGCTGCACAATTCCACCTTTGGCCATGGGTTATGTTGTTCCTGGGGCACTGTTGGCCCCGAATCTGGTTTATTGCACACCTGCGTTCCACACCCTATACGACAGCAACTTTGCAGAGTGCCTTCTCGCACTCTGGGACTCCTCGGGGGATGTCAGAGAGCCGGTTTCAGCCGGATCCTCGCAGGCCAGGCCAATGGACCCCACCTGCTGGAGGGACCCCGCTCACTCTGCAGATGCCCTTTGAGCTGTGGTGCCTCCCCAGGAAATCTAATTAATTTTTTTTCAATGTGCCTGAATCTGTGCACTGGGCCACTAATTTCTAAATAATATCATATTCTGAGGTAATGCAGTTAGGACTTCTATAGAGGTCTTTAGGGAGGACACAATGTGATCCATAGCACTCTGTAAAGAAACCACTATGGGCTAATTATTCTGCCATGTAACAGAAAAAGGAATTAGAAAAGCCTGTTGAACACTTGCCATTATTGATAATATCCTGGACCAAGGATATGTATTCTCCACATAAACATGTGAGTAGCAGATATACCACCATCTTGAAATTGGCTATCTCACATAACTTCAACCTGCTCACCAGGAAACATTCTGATGATAATTTAGCTGCACATTTAAAATTAGCTGTATACACTTATAAATTACTATCATCGTCATCATTTTCAGATTATTAAATAATGCATTGGATCAAGTCACCTGACCAAGGTCTCCTACTGTGGGCAAGCCAGAATTAAAATTTCAGCTCTGGTTTCCAATACTTACGTCTGATTTCGCCTTTCCTTCTTCTTTTCTTCCCTCCCTCTCTCCTTCCTTCCCTTCCTTCTCTCTTTCCTTCCAACATATTTATTGTGAACCACAATGAACAAGACAACATTTCAGTTTAATGGGGCCATGGGTTCATATCTATAATTCTCAGGGTGAATGACTCTTGACTCAGAGATCAGAGACCTGGGGGCCTATATAGTGGGTGCGCTAGGAAATCCCACTTCATAGCCTGTTGGGAAAAGAGAATGTGGACCTAATAGGAGGAAAGGAAAGTTCAGAGAACAGTGCTCAGTCTGAGATGAGTTGATTGCCAGCTTGAGACAAAGCAGTGCTAGGCCTTGTCAGGATTCCAGCCCATCCAGCCACCTTTCGGCTCTGCGCTTTCAAAATCTGATTTTGCATTCAACACAATCTCTTGGCATTTGAGGCTCTGTCAGACTAAACAGCTCTGTTTTAGACATGTGTTTTGAAAAGCCTTACAGGCTCTCTGTTTGCACATACAGTATGTTTTTTAAATAGTATAACCTTGAAGTCACACTGAGCTATTTATTTTCATAAAAGGAAAACTAGAAACCAGGGAAGCTTACATATTTGCTGTATTCACAGGAAAAAAAGGAAAAGAAATGCACTCACTCCTGATTTGTTTTCACACTGTAACTGAGTTCTGCCATGACGAGACTGTAAGCACATATTTTTGGAAAATAATTCAGAGCCAAGGTACGAATGTACTTCATTTCTCCCTAAACCCAAGAGCTTTTTCAACCATAAAGTACATGTTTTCTCAAAACACTGAAACCCCGGGACACACATTTTACCTATTCTTTGTGGCCCAGAATTCTAATAAATATTATTGCCAGTATATAAACTCAAAGACTGGTAATAACACAGGATCTACTGCAGAGTTCTATTGACCTTAAAAGGTAGAGTATGGACAATAATGGAAAAATGATTCTTTCTGATTTTTTATTATGGTATGACTCTATCCACACTTGTATGTTACTCTTTATAGGTATCATACTATCTTATTATGTATTAAATTAAGTTTCTTACCAGATACATTCATTGCACAATATTTTCAAAAAGTGTATTTTTGACCCAACCAATTTATATTTTCTTTTCTTCTCCCTTTTCTTTCTTTTTTTTCCATCCTCCTTCCTCCTTTACTTTCTTCCTTTCTCCTTCCTTGACTCCCTCCCCATCTTCTTTCTTTCCACTGAACACATTTATAGTGCACCACAGCTCCAGGAGACACATGTCCATTACCCTATAACGTGTGCAGGATGATTGTCGACTCATCTCAAGGGTTCAGGGCTTCCGACATCAGAGACCAGGGACTGCATAAACTTTAAAAAATTTAGCAATCTCGTTTTTGTTCTCTTCCCACTTCCAGGGTGGATTGCCTTCCAGAGACGTAAATGTCACTTAGCCTTTTCTGTTCTCTGGACTAAGTTCTGCATATGCAGATATGAATTCTATAGATGCTACTTGGAATTCTGAATTCAAAGCCTTTGTGCTTGTATTAGAAATTTGATCAAAGGAAGAGCAGTGTAAGGTACAGGATTTTGAGAGTGAAGGGGTTTGATGGTGCTTAAACCTTGCACATTCCATTTCAGCCCTGCCGATGCCACATTTCTAGTTAACATCGAACAGAGATGAGCACTTTGCCAGGCTCAGCAGAAATTCATGCTGTTGGCTCATAAATAATACTGCAGGCGGTGCTTACTAATAAATAGCATGTTATTTGGGAAGAAAAGATCAACACAGGAAAAGGGGCAAAGAGAAATAGTATATTGAAGTGCAGTACAGTGGGGCCTTGACTTACGAGTTTAATTCGTTCCGTGACGGAGCTCGTAACTCAAATTACTCGTATGTCAAATCATAAAGTGAACGAGTGAGACACGTGATGCTGGGCTGATGTTGTGGCGTTCACTGTGATGTTCACTGCACCAACTAGCGGTGGGGTATCTGAAGCTGGCTCACAATCCGAATTTTAGCTCTCAACTCAAAGCAAAAATCGGCCGAGAGACGGCTCGTATCTCGAAAAACTCGTTAGTCGGGACACTCGTAAGTCAAGGCCCCACTGTATTTTCCATGGTCTTCACAATAATCTTCTGAGGTTTTTCTGGAGATTAGCTCATAGGTAGTCAGAATGGTATTCATAACCTTAACATTTTAGAAATCTTGGTCCAAGTCTATACTCACTCCACTATACTGTGGTGCCTTCCACATTGATATAATTCTTCAATTTGCTCCATGTTAAGATAATCATTTATGTTATATATTCATTTATTCAGTCACTTAATATTTATTGAGTATCTATTATGTGTCGGGTATGGATTTATAAATGGTGCAACAGTAAATGAGGCAACTTGGTGTGGTTGAATAAGTATTAGAGTCAGGTAGATTTGGATTGGATTATTATTACTATCATGGAGACTAAAGCTAGTAGTTAAAACTAGTAGTGCCAGTAAGTCATGCACACAACAATTTTTAATATAATGTCAAAAGTAGCACATTTTTAGTACCATATGAATATGATAGCAAATAAATGCTTACAATTCATTGGCAGGCATCCCTATACTGTATATGTGTGTATGTGAACTTATTTACATTTAATTATTTTACATCTATATACGTAAATCAATCTGAGAAAGACATATATGTCTTTTAAAGTCCACGTGGCACTACCAAGCTATATAGACTCTTTCTATTATTTTACTATATTTAAAAGAAAACTGCTAAAACATTTAACAATGTAGAAAAATACCATAATATCATGTATGTAGCTTTTCTTTAGAATGGAGTGAACATTTTTAAAATGTGTCTTAGTGAGGCACAAATATTCCTAATTTACTAAACGGAGTCTATTAAAGAGGGCCTGCCCTCCCTTCTTAAAGATATTAGTCTTAGTTCTTTCTATCCAGTTTGTCAAATCACTAAGAGGAAGAAGAAGAGGTATAAGTTCACTTGGAAACATTTTACTGGTTAATCCCATTCCTGCCTCTCTTGGCTTCCTGTGCTGTGTTCCTCCTCAACAAATCTAAGTGTGATACTGAATGCGCGTTTCTATCAGAGATTGCAAACTGGCAGCTGCAGGGCCCCAGGTGGTGCACAGATGTATATTGTTTGGCTAATCCATGTTGGCCTACAGAGTATTTATGTTTAATTCTTAATAAGAATTGGAGATTCCACTTCGTATATGGATAATTGACTTCTCTCGGGAAAAAAAAAATCAGAACATTTCATAGCAGTGAACCTTTTTTCGAACGTTGTGATGATTGGCTGGTTCAGGTCACCTTTTTTGTAGTTCACCACAGCCCCACCTTCCCTATTACATCCCAACACTGAGGACAAATGTCAATTGGTATTTATCAGAGCATTTGTGCTATTGTTTTTCTTTGTGTTGAGAGAAAAGGGAAATTAAATATTTCTTAAAGTTTTGCCTTTATTTTATACATATTACATATTTATATTATCTGCCTTCCTTGAAAATTACATAATTTTAGGATCCCTATATCATTGCTTAGTTAACCCACTATAGTGAAAAGCATCAAGCAGATTTAGAGTCTGACAGATGTGGGTTCAAATCCAACTTTGCCATTTACTGATGGTGTCAGGCCTTTGAATGATCTAAAAGCAAGTATTAGAAGTGTTTTGACAGTTTTAATGAAATGACAAAGTATTTATTATATTTATAAAATTTAAATCCACTTCAGAATGGGCTTTGTGAGGAAAGAGGCAATATTTGTAGGATAACCTTGGTGCAGAGCAGACATTGCATATGTATTTGCTACCTCCATGCAGCGAGGAAATAGGTTTCTTTGTGGAAACATGTATGTCGGTTCTTCTCAGTACCATAAGATAGTGTCAGTCCTACCTCTCCCTCCTCAGGTCTTTACAGGGAATTGGCAATAATTAATAGATATGATATGCAGTTTATTCATTCTTTTTTTTTCTGTCCACTGATTAGAGCTTATCATCTAAAAATGTAAACTCTGTATCATTGTCTATGCCTCTTCTTTCAAGTTTAATTAATAACTTATATTTTGGTCTTATTTCTTCTATTTCCCCTGAAGAAAACTTCCTGTGTAACTATGGTGATCATTATTATAAACATGTTGTGAAGAATACTTCTTATTTCCTTACAACCGTTTAGGTATAAGGAACCATTGAATGAATGGGTCTCTAATTCTATTTCACTTTTAGAAATATGTTCTTCTATGCAATAGTACTTTTGATGTTACAGTATGAGATTAGTGATCAACAGAATAAAACCTTGTATCCTTTAACTGGGAGGGCCTTAATGGTCAGCTTGCCTAAACTTTAGTTAGCTTTTTCCTGACTCTAGGCCCCTGAACTCCCTTTTCTTGGAGCATTTACTTTAGAAAACTTGCAGTTGTAAATTTTGTCTCTACCATTTCCAGTGTTTGTAACTCCTTTCCCAGCCTCCAGTCAGGAAATGTCTTTTTTTCATGACCTGGGAACCATCTCTTTGAAAAGGACAGATAAAAGGAGATAGCACATCTATCTCTCAGACTCTGAAGGAGGTTAGAAGCTCAATTTCTGTTGGAGCCAATCCGCAAACACAGGTGGCCAATTCACAGCAAAGGATATTTACAAACCTGAGAATACCTCCGTGTGCTCCACACATGCCATCTGATCAACCTGCCCCCTAATGATCCCCAGCAGTTTTCAGTAGCTCATTCCAGAGCTTAGCAGCTCTCCCACCTTTTGCTTCATCAGAATCGAGGTCAGTCCCTCTCCCTTGTTGCAATCACTTGGAGAAAGTCTCCCTTGCCTGCTTACCTTTGTCCGGTGTCATTTTTGCTGTGTTGTCTCTTTGAACTACTGCTTGATCCCTGCCTTTTGTACCTTTTTTCTCAATCACACATCAAGAATATAATTTGAATGTCTTTTTTAAAAATTTTTTTATCTAAACATTTTAATTTTATCTTGTTTTATTGCATTTATTTTCTAGACAGCAAATTAAGTATGTTTGGAAAGATGGAGGGAAGAAATGTTAAGTTTTTTCCCCTCCTCATTTTCAGTTGTCAGTACAGGATGGTGATGGCAACATGGAGTCATGCAGACATAGTGAGAGAGATTTTTAAAGTATGTATTTTTTTTATTGATTTAAGAGAGGAAGGAAGAGGGAGAGAGAGATAAAAACATCAATGATGAGAGACAATCATCGATCAGTCACCTTCTACATGCCCCACACAGGGGATTAAGCCTGAAACCAGAGCATGAACCATGACCCTCTGGTTCATAGGTGGATGCTAGACCACTGAGCAACACCAGCCAGGAGTGTGAGAGATTTTTAAGTAGCAAAGGTTACAGAATTTTGTGGATATGTAATGTAGGTGGTAACACAGAACACAGTTAATCTAATGTAAAAGGATGGTTAAACCACGACATGGCTTCACTATCCTTGTCATGATGACACACCAGTGCCATCACCCCCAAGTGAGCTGAGTTGTATGTGAGATGAAACAATCCGCAGACCAGGGGTGAGGTATGGTGAACAGGGAATACATCCTATGACTGCTTCACTTTGGGGGAAAGTTTTGTTTCCCACCGGTGTGCTGGCCAGTACCTCAGTGACTGTAGTAAACCCGCTTGAGAGGATGGAAGGGGAGAAGCACTGGGTTAAGAATTTGTTGTTTAAAGTTTCCAAAGTTTTACTCATATAATGAGCCCAAACATATTCCCACCATCACCACGGTAAACGAACAGATATTGTTCCTGTGTGAACTGTCTCCTCCCAATGACCTGAGTTGTTTTCTATTTCAAGAACTCCCTTGACATTACTTATAACCTAATGTCATCATAATATAATAATAGGAGCAATTGAACAATCTTTGAGGCGAGAGTTCTACTTCTCTAGTCATAATTCATAACTGCCTGGACTCACATCTCTTTGCTATAGTGCTAATTTTGGAAAATGAGGAAAAACAGCCAGTATAACATGAAGACCTAGGAGGCTTTCAAAATAATGTGTTTGGTCACAACCAGGTTATTTTGTTAAAGATTTAGACATTGTTACCTCTCTAATAACAGCAGTGTGCTAGATGTGGAGAGGTGTAATATAAAGATAATATATTTGAGGCACATTTATTTTGAGGTTATTGAAAGACAGTCAAGGATTGTTAAGATTTCAAATATTAGTGTTTTATAAGAAAGTTATTATCTTATTTTAAAGTAATTTTAAAGTTTTGCTGAGTTAATTTTTTATTATAAGAACTGACCTATTTTTTTTAGTTGGATGCACTTGGTTTTATAAATCATATTTATGAGAAAGAAGTATTCCCTTTATATAAATTCAGTTTACAAAGAAGTGTATGCAGAGATTTTTTTTTCTTTAACCAGATGGGTGTATGCCACTGAATGTTTTCATTTTTAGTATCTTTATTACAAAATGGGAATGATAAATATCTATTTGTATTTGGGTATCACTTTTAAGTGAACAAAACAAAACAAAACACACACATGCATCTAATGGTAACATGTATCTTTCTCTTCCCTGGGAATTTAGATAAAACTGTCGTCAGTTAAGAATGGACCCAGGATTCAAATACTGTCATCAGATCGCTCAGTCCCTCTTTCTCTGTCTCTCTGTCTGTTACTCGCTCTACCATTCACATTTGCTTCACTAATGTGGTAAGGAAGATAGTCATCAAAAGCTCCAGATTCGTGTCCCCTTAGCCTAATGACACTGAGGAGGGAAACAGTCTTTTGCACTCCCCATAGCAGCACTCCCCATAGCAGTACATTTCACACAAGACTCTGATTGGCTCCACTGGGTCACATCAGCATCCCTGGCAATTGTGATTGGCCAGGCCTGGGCGCCCTGCTCATACGTGTGCTAAAAGAGCTGGATTTGGTCTGCTATCAGAGGAAGGATTAAAGAAGATAAAAATGAAGGGTAGCCTAAAACAGTTATCACAGTAACCCAAGGCAATGATTTGCACCTGGTGTGCTTCAAGAATGTTTAAAACATGCACTGCCTATTTCATCAGGGGCACTAACTTTCCCCTTAATGTCAAATGAAAAATAACAACAGCTGTCCAGTGTGATTGCCCTGTCTTGAACTGTAAATATATATGTCATATAATAGAGTTGCATCTTATTGGTCACATCACATAATAGGGCTGTGTCTGATTGGTTAATTCTTAGAACCAGAAATCTTTATATACAAGTGTAGACACTCAATTTTTTAAAAAGTTACTTTGGAGCAAAAATGGTAGGAAACTACTATTTTTTTGGTGTGTGCAAATCAATCAAAATTATACCTGTTTTTGTCAGATCAGCAAAAATATATATTTTTTGTGTGCCATAGAATTTTAGTTATGACCTTGTGTGCTACGAGATGAAACAGTTGAAAATCACTGACCTAAGGTAAAAGGACCATATGTCTTAACTTAGGCCCTTTACCCTGGCATTTGTTCTAATTTTTTTTTCATCTTTTAAGGACAAATTATTACTATTTGCTTTAAAACAGGGTAAATTTGGTCAGCTTCCATTTTGTACTTCCAGCTTCTGCCCTGGTCTCTTCTAGAACTGTGTGTGACGCAGGTCGCGTGAACTGACTCATCTTAACAGGTAGTTAAGTGTGAAAAACAAAAGAAAACAAAATTGAGACACTGGCCTCTCTTTTCCTCATGTTCTTTCTCATGTATTGATAACAAGTACCTCCTGTTCAGAACGCCATGTAGAACACGTTGTGATGAAATAAAATTAATCCAGACGACACAAGCAGCTCAAGTTAGCTGGCTGCTGGCCTGGGGTCGCAGGAGGTGAGGTGTTTCATGCTGATGTTCCTGCCTGCCTGCCACTATGCTAGCCAGTTGCACTGTGTCCATGCTTGGCTTAAGACTAAGTAGGGTTGCCTATTGATAGGGCCAGTGGTAAGCATGGAAAATGATAGGTTCAGTACTTATAAATTATGTGCAGGAAATAGGGACCTGCCTATTTGGCCATAGAGAATGCTCTAGTGTTTTTTTCATGGATTGTGTGGTGCAAATCAACAGCTATTTATTTTATTTGTGCTAACACTTCATTTTAGGATTTTTGCAATAACTCTTTCAGCACTAATGAACTGAAAAGTAAAAATGCATTTTTGGTGAAATCTTAAGGCAGTGAATATTATACTGCACAATGTGCATAGCAATATAACTTCTGAATGTGCAATTTGCAGAAAATATATTTTGACATATATTTTGATCTACCATGGAGATCATAGGGATGGTACCAATCACATGAAATTCAGAAGAAACCAATAGGATGATGAAGCATCAGTGCTTAATTTGCAAGTTAAAGAAGACTGTGCCCCCAAACATTTAAACCTAAGGTGTTTTTACATTATGAAATACATGACTTTTCATCCATGGAGGCTGCCTCAGCCCTCACAGCCCTGGCTTGGTCTGGAAGGTCATCTGGAAGGATGTCAGGGTGGTTGTTCCACTGTTCGGCCATTCGGTTGATTTGCATATTACACTTTTATTATTATAGATAACAAGTTGAGAGACATGTATTAATGTATTTGCTACAACATTTGAATAATTTTTAGTTACAAAGTGGTACCAATTTTTTCAGTGTCAGATGTTTTAAACTGAACATCTAAACTAAATTTAAACAATAATTTAATTTTTAATTCAATTCAAAGAAAATATATTTGAATTGTATTATATTGAATATGACACATCTGTTGTTATTGCTAATATGCTTATAAATTCTGTTAAAATTATTTGCTTTAGCAGTGATACTAAGAATCCATTTTTGTTTGATGAAGTTATTATCATAAAAATCTCTGTCCTTAATATATTATGAAGCAGAAATGTACTTTGACTTGGTTGAGGTGTACACATAACTCATAATTATCTTCAAACCAGTTGCAATATACTACCAATCAAAATAGAAATTATAGTGGTCACAATTCACAAATATCATAATACTGTACACACACAATAACTGTACATTTTTAAAATATGTGTTTATTGATATTTTAGAGAGAAAGGAAGAAAGAGGGAGAGATAGAAACATCCCTGGGAGAGAATCAACATTGATAGGCTGTCTTCTGTGTGGGGCACGGCTACAGTGTTTTGGCCAGGTTCAAGCCTCGGACTAATGAAAGGACAGGGTCCTCTCATTGCCACGTGCAAGTTCCAGCTGGAAGGGCAGGGCCCTCCCAGCACAATTATAGCCAACGGCTGTGGTTGTAAGCTTGAACCTATGGTCCGAACACGTGGCCCTGTGGGCACTGGCACTGTCTCCTCATCAGGGAGCAGCGTCCCACCGAGACCCAGCTTTCATTTTCTTGTCTGTCTTTTCTCAATCCCTTCACCCCCTGACTCAGGATCACCTTTGGCTGTAACACTCCTGCACACCCAATGCTGGGGATGGAGCCCACAACCCAGACATGTGCCCTGACTGGGAATTGAACTGGGGACCAATGGGTCCATGGATTGACATTCAAACATTGAGCCATACAACCGGGCTTAACTTTACATTTTTGAAACAACGATGATGTTGAATACAAAATAATATGCCTGCATTAAAATATGTGCTTTCTTTTCAGCCTATTTTTAACTAGGTTTTAGAAATATTTGCCAATTAAGTAGAACTTACCAGAAACTCAGTGTCCTGCAGTGATACTGGACATTTAAGAAGTCTTTTATAGTTGCTTTGCATTTTGGTCAAAATCAGTTGGAGATCTTTAATGAAAGTATTTAATGAATCAGATGCTGTGAAATTGTTAAAAACAAAATTTGCAAACAAAAAGACTTTGAAATTTGTCCTTAAAACACCAAGGCAGAAACTAAAAATTATTTTGTTTAAATCAGGAATTTTCTGGGTGGAGACTTCCATTTGCATCCAGGGATGATTGACAGAAAAAGTTACATAACTGCATTTACTCTGCACATGCCTTTAGCCATCAAATGCATATGGAAAAACCCATGGGGTGGAGTTAAAATCGCAATGCAAATTTTATGATAATTAGTCAAGGGCCCTAGTAAAGTTGCATTGAGGTCATGTCCTTTTCCTCTGCCCTTGCATGGCCAGTACTGGCTTATTCTGAACCTGGCCCCGGGCAGTCTGCTTCAGGAACTGCTGATTGCTGGGACACCCAGAGAGAGGTCATCTGAAGGCAGTGTTGGTGACCCCTGTCAGGAACCCAGGGCAGGCCCCACCCCAACCACTTATATCTGGTTTCCTACCTAACATTATGCGTTGTGGTTGGCATTGAACTCAGCCCCAGTTTAGGGTTAGTTTTTAATTTGTTCAAATTAATCATGAATAATTCCAACCCCAGTGAGACACTCTCATGGTGTTTCCTCATGCCTAGGTATCAGTGGAAGGGTAATAGAATTAGCTTAACTACATTATCTTTGATGGGGAGAATATTTTGGTGGTGCATATGTCATGCCTGAAAATGCACAGTAATTTTGCTATAATGACTGAAGCCCACTTGAGAGTGAATTTGATATTTAGAATAGAGCAGAATGAAGAGAATTGTAGCAGAAACTAGCAGAACTCCTAAATAAACCATTTCTGAAACTAAGTCTACTGGATTTTTCAGCAATATAGAGAAACCCAAATACTTCTTAAAGCAGTTTGAGTTGTGCGTTCCATAACTTGCAACCAAAAGCAAACCTTAACTGATTCCATTTAGCAATCAGCAGTGAAGGGAAAGCAGACTCAGCCTGGCATCATTCTCTTTGAATAGAGCCACTTTCATTGGTCCAAATGCAACTGCTGACCCTGCTTCCTCCGCAACCTATGTACGAGTTTTCTCTGCAAGTATATCAGGTATGGGTTTCCATTATGAGAGCAATTTCTCATGCAAATAGAGGAAGGTAGTTTATAACTTATGATCCCACATTAGTAGGATTTTTATATGAGACTAGAGGCCTGGAACATGAAAATTTGTGCATTGCGGGGGGCGGGTGTCCCTCAGCCCAGCCTGCGCCATCTCAAAGACCAGGAGTCCTCAGGGTGGGGGGGATGTCTGATGTTCGGTCGATTTGCATATTAGGCTTTTATTATATAGATTAGAGGCCCGATACATGAAATTCATGTAAGAATAGGCCTTCCTTCCCCCGGCTGCTGGCACCAGCTTCCCTCTGGCACCCAGGACCTGGGGTTCCCTCCGGCTGCTGGCAGGCACCTGGGACCCGGGTTTCCCTCGCAGCCTGGCTTTATTCAGAAGATCATCCAGAAGGATGTCTGGTGTAATTAGCATATTATGCTTTATTATTATAGATGTTTTGTCATAGGATGGACTATAGATGTCTGTAGCATATAGTCAGCTATAGATTGGATGACAGAAAATTAGAATCAAGAGATGTGACTTTAAGGACTCATATTGTAGCATCTGTGTAAGATAATTTACAAAAGATCACTAAGAAACTTTTTCTGTTATTAAGTATAGATATTTACTCAGTACTGTATATGTACAAGGACCTAAATAATCTCCAGGATTCAAAAGGAGTTTGTGGAGATATCTTTTCCTAAAGTACTTAAAATTTAGTCAGAGAGATGAGACATTTATGAAACGCAAGTAAAAAATCAAAGAGCACATCTCCTAATTACCTGTGAAAGGGATGTCTGGTGTCTAATTCAGAGTAGAAAAAAATATCAGTAAAAAATATCAGAAAAATCAGAGAAAGCCTATCTAATTTTTATTGGGTTATGGCCAAGGATGTTTTCATATGAAAGTATTAGATAGTATGACATTCAGTATTTTTCATGATGGAGGACCCCAGGTTCTGTAACCAAGACTCCCACTATTAAAGAATTGTTTTTATAGTTGTACTTATAATTGCATTTATAAATGTTCTAAATTAACTAATGATTCTCTGTGTGTGTTTTATAGACTGTGGATATAATCTAGCTCATATTCATATATATTAGCATAGTGTTAAATAAAGTGATGGACCATTATTGGGATTTAATATGTTGTAGGAAAGACATTTTATATGGGTAAATTGGCTTTTTGAAAGGCCTATCATTGAAATAGAAAAAGTTGTAAACTTGGGAAAAAATTTCAAATCATTTGTGATGGACCATTATTGGGATTTAATATGTTGTAAGAAAGACATTTTATATGGGTAAATTTGGCCTTTTGAAAGGACTATCATTGAAGTAGAAAAAGTTGTAAACTTCGGAAATAATTTCAAATCATTCCCCAGATCTCCAATTTAGTAGTTTTGTGAATTGGTCTGGTTTTTTTTCTGAGTTTTAGTTTTTTTATATGGAAAGTGGGAATATAGGAATAATATCTATAGCACCAAAATTGTGTTTTCATATAAAATATGGAATATTATAGTAGTTGTAAGTTGCAGGTAGCCATGTGAATAATAGTTACTATTGCTGTTTGTCCTAAGAAGTTTCCAGATTTCTATTTTAATAGCATGTGAAAAC
>NW_006287462.1:1046512-1077958 GCF_000327345.1 Myotis davidii | reverse complement strand
TCACAAATAACGATAGGCACAGTCCACGCTGTGACTTTTTCATTTCCAGTTTTTATAGTCTCTTTTGTTTGGTCCTGTCAAACAGTGTAGCCCAAGTCCTGGAAATATCAGGAAATGTGATGGAAGAACAAAACAAGAGTAGAGCTCTTCATCTGATGTTTCCTCGATCTGAATAATTTTGATATGGTTGTAATTTTGAAAACTGGGTTTGGAAGGAAGAACCGAAAACCATATTCGTTCTATAAAGCAAATTTTTGTAAATAAAGAATTAGAAACATTAATTAAACAACTAAGTAAAGATTTGAAATGATGGTAACATGAAACAACCAAGTTCAAGAGTCATATAACTGCACTAAAGAAGTTTAGAAAATTACATACCATGTGTCTCACGTATACTCTTCACTTATTGTTGTTAAATCTAACCAATGTAACCCCAATAAATTTAATAAAATATAAAAACTAAGTTAATTTAAAAAAGAACAAAGTAGTGCTTTTACAAAATAGTGATGCATAATAATTTTAGTCTCTTATTTTCATGCAAACTATTCTCACATTCATATGTAAATGAAAAACAGAAGACAGAGTAGAGATGATAGCAAATTCTTTTTATTATTCACATATCAGGAACTATTGCTCTTTTTATAATAAAATATGTTTGTAGAGGAAAATTGATTTTCTTTGGAAAGAAGATATTTACTGTAATATTTCACTTAAACTGCAGAGAACAGTGACTGATGGACAATTCACTGAACTATTCTAGGGAATTTAAATGACTAGCTTACCTGTTGTGTCATTGTCTAATTCGTTCTCCATTGATTTATATTGGTCTTTTTTTGGTAACATTGCTCATATGTGTAGACAGGATGGGCTTATCACAGAGTTGACAAATCATGCGATTCTGGGTAACATTGAAATATGTTAAAGCTAGCACACAAAGAAGGATTCCAGACCTATTTCCATCACAGTAGCAGCAAGGAAAGCATGCATATCCTTTTTCTGTGAACAAAAAAAAATCTCTGTCCTGTTTTCATCATGCCAAAGTGACACTGAGCCCATGTGTTATTGCAGACCAGAATCTTCCAAGTGGAGAAGTAGCTCCGTGCAGGAAGGTAGCATTCTTAAGATAGCATTTCACTCTGAAGCTAAACTGAATTTTTCTGATTGGGTAATGTTTCTTTCAGCTTCCTAATTACACATTGGTGCTAATGATTTTTGTTATAGAAATTGTATCTGAACTTTGAAGAAGGTTGGTGGACTCTTCCATAAACATTGTGATGAGAACAGAAAGAGAAGACCATTGTAGTTCTCACTCTATTTCATTCATTTCTGGGGAGAAGATGAAATGCACCATCCCACTAATAGACAAATTCATCTGACACTCATTCAATATCCACGCTACAATCATTCATTAAGGATCTATCTATTTATCACCTATCAATTATCTATCTATCTATCTATCTATCTATCTATCTATCTATCTATCTATCTATCTATCCTCTATCACTTTGCAAAAAAGTTATATAGACAATGCAAAATAAGAGGTTAAGAGGTAGCGGGGCCAAGGGAAGAAAATAGCTGGAGAATCATCAGGCTGCAATTGTGTATAATGATAAGATTTTTTCTTATGAAGACTGTGATAGCCTCATATACCTGTAGGTCTCCCAAACTTCACAATCTAGCATCCGTACTGTTTACATTGTGTGCTATCTATCTATCTATCTATCTATTTATCTATCTATCTATCTATTTTTTTACTTCGAAGCATTGTCACCTCATGGTGCAGACTCCTTCTCTAATCCCAATCGCTTTGCACAGTGATGATCACAAAGCATTGTTTAGCCAATTGTTTATTAGGTTAAACGTGGCATGTGTCCCTGTAACCACACCCAGTTTCAGCTGCCTGCCATAATGAAAACCCACCTTATGAGACAGGTGCTAGTAAAAAAAGGAAAGATGTTTATTTGAGTGCCAGAAATCTTGAGAAAATGGGGATGCTTTTTGTCCTCAACCCATTTTGCCTATCTCAATGCAGGCAGGGGCTTTTTTAAGAGTTGAGAGGGAAAGCAGAAGAAAGAGAGCGGGAGTAGGGGACTGGGAACCTCTGCTTCTCCCGAGAAGGGGAAGCACAGAGAAGGGGGCACTGAGGGAATGGAACCTGCAGCTTCTTGAGCTTCCTCCATTGTTTTAGAGCTATCTCTCTTCAAAAAGGAATTTGTAGATTTACTGCAGACACAGGTGGATCTTCATGGATGGTGCCCAGTTGCCTTTCACCCCCCATACAGACTTCTCTAAACTAGAAAAAAAGCTAGATAAGAAAGGAGAACACAGGATTTTAGTTACATACTCTAGGAAAACGAGGGTTCACTATAGACTTGAGCAAAAACAGAATACACACCCTTTATCACTTCATTGAAATGTTAAATTATGGTTACAGCACCCCAACCCACCATCACTATAAATGCGGGAAGTTGAAAATAAGTCCATGACCACTGCAGCTTATAGACCATCAAGGTCTTCAGGCAGAGATCCTTTTGACATGTCATTGAGATGCTTCCCTCCAGGGCACTCTCACGAATGTCTTCTAGATCAGGGCTACAAAGGATAGAACTTTGGTAACCACAGTCCTACTTGATTCTCAGTACTTTATACTGCCTTTTAAGGAATAGGCAATTTACCATATAAGGTTATTGTCCTTAATAATTTCATTCTATGTGATTTTGATGTTTCAAGCCTCTACCAGCATTTGACTGAGTCTTAGATGGTACGGAAGATCTGAGCTATACAGGAACCAAAGAATAAATAGGACTGGAACATTTAGAACAAAAAAATTCTCAGGATTCTTTGGGCCCAGGCTGATAACAAATAAAAACAATATAAAATTTTAAAAAATACCTTATGTGTAACATTTGGTGCAGTGACTCCTTGAGAATTTCTAAATAAGAGGGACAAAGCTATATTCTGATTGTTAGGAAGTGGGGGCTTAAGGCTAACTATGCATAGCTTATAAGATCAATACTAATATCAGTTATCTCTTTTGGAGATGGAGTGTTTTATATCAGGCCCCACCAATCCCACGTGGAACCATCTCTAGGTTTGCATCTTGCTATAAGAAAAGTGTAGGAGGCTCTCTTCTCAAGGTTTTAAAGATACTCATTGTCAGAGAAATTCATAATTTCCTGAACCTTATGCTATTGGCTTCTTCAGTCAAGCACAGAAAATTGTGTAAGCACTCTTTATTATTTTCATTTTCTTTAAAACAAAACATAATGTGTAACTTATAAAGTTCTTTAATTATTATGTTCAATACTAGTGGCCCAGTGCATGAAATTGGCACACATTAAAAGGGAATTAATTAGAAGAAATATTTTAATATTGCTATTTGCCCTTTCTCTATAATACAAGTGTCAGAGATGAAAGAAAATTTAGTAAAATGTATATGAAAATAATATATAAATTTATTAATAAGTAAACAATAACAGCTCAAGTCCCCGGCTGGTGCTGGGTAGTGGATGCAGCATCACATCCCCTAGCCTCTAGGTATAATCTCATGTTGCCTACTCAAGTACATACAGGTATTTTCTTAAGGGCATTTCAGGATTTATTTTTTAAGACTTTAAGTATAATGAATGGAATTACTTGTATAACTGCTCTTGCTTTGGGTTGTTTTCCTGAGCCGGATGCAAGGGTGATTTCTTTCCCAGGTCCTTGCCCAGATGGATTTGAAGAATGAAGCCACGGACAATAGGTGATAGATGAAAAGAGTGCAAAATTATTGGAAGCAAATGCAGACTTCCACGTAAGGAGGAGGTCCCAAGGGGGTAGCCCACTAAGCTCATTTTTTTCTAAGGTTTACAAAGGGCTGCAGTTATTTGTCTCTTCATACTGCCTTCCAGTTGGTAGAATATCAGCTTCAAAGCTCAAACCCCACGTGGTGCCCCCTCTTTCTCTCCTACTTCAGTGGTAGTATTCTGTCTCCATGAAAATGTTTTCCTCTTTCTCCCATTTATTGCCATTTCTCTATCCTCTGTGAAAGTTTGTTTCCTTTTCCTCCCCATACTGTGTGTGTTTTCCCTATCTTCTGTGAACGGATTCTTCCTCTCCCCTTATCCTGTGGCACTTTTGTATTCTCTGTGAATTATGCCTTTGGCAGTTCTAAGCCCTCACCTATGCAGTCCTTCCCCATGGACCCTCTATATTTCTAAAACTCCGGAACGGATTCTTCCTCTCCCCTTATCCTGTGGCATTTTTGTATTCTCTGTGAATTATGCCTTTTGGCAGCTCTAAGCCCTCACCTATGCAGTCCTTCCCTAGGACCCTCTATATTTCTAAAACTCCCTAAACCTGCCTATTTTACCCCTACAGTCTTTTAAATATAATATCTTATTTTGTCTTCATGTTACACACTCTCTGAAATTGTGTCCATAATTAACTTTTTTAATCAAAATCAGTATCTATCCAATTCCATAAGCATTTTGATGTCTTCCAGCAAATATAAATTAATTTTTCTATAAGGGATGATTAGATTTTTAATGGCAGGATTACATTTTTAAAAAGACATCCCTAGCTTGCAATGTCTACTTTTGGTGTGAATTATGTATATTTTTAATGATTCAGCTGAGATCACTTGGTTGTTTTCACTTACGACCCTTCTCTTATTCAGCTTTTATCATTTAAAAAATTCATAGTTTTTATCCTTCCTTGCATTCTCCTCTATTGAAGAGAATGGTTTTTGTTGCTACATGTGTATCAATGTCTTGTTTTTCATTCTTCAAAATTCCCATTTGTCACTAAAACATCCATGTAGCCAGAGGGAAGCTAATTCTATTCCTGCTTTCAGGGGTCGGACACATGACCTAGGACAGTGATGGCAAACTTTTTGAGCTCGGCATGTCAGCATTTTGAAAAACCCTAACTTAACTCTGGTGCTGTGTCACATATAGAAATTTTTTTGATATTTGCAACCATAGTAAAACAAAGATGTATATTTTTTATATTTATTTTAAATATTTAAATGCTATTTAACAAAGAAAAATCAACCAAAAAAATGAGTTCACGCGTGTCATAGGTTCGCCATCACTGACCTAGGATAGACCCCAGCAGTGCATTTCAAATGTAATTAGTTCATGGAGCATTAATCTGATGGAAGTAAATCTCAGAATTTGATGACTATTTTGGAAAAAGATACTTTACTACATCTGCAGAATGTGAAAGAGGACTTAATGTAGCCACATAGTTGGAGAAAGAATTTTGAGACCATGAGGGAAATCCCACACAGTAGAAGACGAAGTAGAAGACAGTAAAGACAAGGGAAAAAATAGTGGTCTGGTTTGGTTACAACATTGGGCCCTGGATTAAGCCTCAGAACATGTGTTTGAATTGGGCTTGCTGTTACTGAAACTAAAAGCATTCAAAAAGAAATATCAGTACTACATATTTTATTCATGGATGACATGCATTTCGGAGTCTATTTTAATTAGAATAAATGCGTGTGATATGCCCTTTTGTAATTGTGTGAATTCCTAAACCCCGGAGCTATCTAGCTAGGACTAGAAATTAGCTTTCTTGATTATCACTACAAATCCATTTTACCTACCTCAGCATTTCCTCAGCCGATGTCCCTCAAAACACCTCTACTAAGTTAATAGGTTTCCCATGGAAATATTCTTTTGTGCTTGAATTGATTTGAAACTTTTATTCTTCTTTTTTTTTTTTTAAAAAAAAAACATATTCAGAGGTGTTTCCTTTCTGGGTACATCTTAGAGCCTTCAATACACTAACATACTAAGTGAATCCATAGGAGAGAGGTTTAAGTGCAGCATTTCCCAGTCCCATGTGAATATCACATTTTCAGGGCACTCTCCCTAATGTCTTCTAAATCAGGACTCTAAAGAATGAATCAAGCCTTACTTGATTCTTAATACTTTATACTGCCTTTAAGGGATAGAAAATTCACCATATAAATTTATTATCCTTAATAACTTTATTCTATGAGATTTTAATGTTTCAAGAGACATTGTTTTGTGATATGATCCTCATGTAGTAATGAGCTGTTATAGTAGGGTTCTATTTATATTTTAAAGTATATGTAATTTATTATTCATCTGTTGACTCTTGCTAGGCAATTATTGAAGGTATTTGTATAAAAACAAAATTGGAAAAACGGATATCGTTGTTAGATATGTTTGTCAAATTATTATTATTATTATTACTGGTAGATTAGACAGTAGAGAAAGCAGAATAATAAAAGCACAGCACAAAAGATCTAGGGAAGATTCGCTATCAGTATATCTTAAGCTAATTAGAGTGAGAAGGTGTGGCTGGAAATATGGAGGTGATTTTCAAGGTAGAACAGATCATTTTAAATGATAACAATTTTTACCATTTTTTTTTATCAATGTCACATGTAGTGTAGCAGTGAAGGAAAGAAAATAGGCATTTTGGTGAATTTTTAAACTATATTTTATTGTTAATTTCAGAGAGGAAGGGAGAGTTAGAGATAGAAACATCAATGATAAGAGAATCATTGGCCTGGCTGGCATGGCTCGGTGTTAGAGCATCAACGTAGGAGCCAGGAGGTCACAGTTTGGAACACATTTAAGTTGATCATTTACTATACACCAGAATGCCCTCTCACTTAGTCATGGATGGGAAACATTGGACTCAGCTTATTAAATAGCTGGCTCCACTTTATCAGGGAATGCTTCTTTCCGCACTGGAAAATATAGATGCTAGAATTCCTGACTATGGCGGTGGGCAGGGGGAGGCTGGCCTCAGTGATTCTTTTGAGTGGGAATTATGGTGAGAAAAACCATGCAGTCAAGTAAAAACAAAAACAGACTCATCCCTCTAAAGAGCTAGGAGTAGAGCTTTGGGAATAATGGAGACAGTGAGTAGAGTGAGTCCAAGTATCATGCAATGTAAGTAGCTAGTTTTACTCAAAGCTCTGTCAGAGGTCATGTGACAATATGACTAGAGGGATGGGAATAAGAAGAGAGAGGTATGATTGTGAAAATCTAATAAAAGAAAAATAGAATTTGGTAAGCTTTGTGATTGGCTTCTCAACATTCACCCCTCCCCCTCCTTATTAATTAGCAATCTGAGAAGGCATTAAAGTGATTATCCAAGACAATAAGCCAGTCAAGATCCTCCCATCCCCTTGACAACCATTGTTTCAGGGACTCTGTTCTAAGCTAATACTACAGGAATTATATTCCTGGGATGGAAGGGATTGATTTTGGAGGGGTGAGTGTTATCCTGATAAAATAATCACATACAAGGATCTATTTGCTTGGGAATTCTGGGGAAAATGTCCTCTTTCTTAACTGTTAGCCACAAGAAAAGACACTATTCATCTGGGCATGATTTTGCCCATTCAAGACCTGTCAATTTTTCTGCTGTCTTTTCCATCTTCTAATCTAGATGAAACATCACAGGAAGGAGGGTCCAACTCAAGGAAGTGCCAGCAAAGGAAGCCAGAGTGGGTGAACTGAGTCATATCTGAAGCTTGCCCTAACATGTATTCCCAGAGTTTCTTCACTGTTTAAGAATAGTGGAAGTGAATTTTTCCATTATTTTCAGCTGGAAGCATCTTATCTGATGTAAGGCCTATATAAGAAAATCTTGCCTATTCTTAAAATTTAATGGGAGTACTCAAAGGTTAAAAAGCCCAGCCAGCATAGCTCAGTGGTTGAGTGTCAACCTATGAACCATGAGGTCATGGTTTGATTCTGGTCGGGGCACATGCCCAGGTTGCAGACTCCATCCCCAGTAGAGGGCGTGCAGGAAGCAGCCAGACAATGATTCTCTCTCATTATTGATGTTTCTATCTCTCCTTTCCTCTATGAAATCAATAAAAATATATTTTTTAAAAAGGCTAAACAGTCAAATATTATAACCTAGATTATAATATTCACAATATGCCTAATTAAAGGAAATATTTTATTTGAACTGGAATAAAATTATATTTTTTTCAGAGTAGTGCAATCCCTTTTGGAACTCTCAACTGACTTTTTTTTAATTTCTTCAGAGTAATGCTTTTCAGATTTTAACATGGATGCAAATCAAGTGGGTGAGACTTGAGATTCTGTGTTTCCAATAAGCTCCAGGTCATGTTGATGCTGTTGGTCCAAAGTGTAATAGTCAATACACACTTAGAGTATTAAGGGCGAAGTGGACTTTAGACTTCAAACCTATACAGATGATAAGATCAACAAAATGAATAATTATTGTACTTTGACCATGTATTGTATTACATTCAAAAGGACCAAAGAATATATCTACATAAAATTCAATTTGAAAGAGATTCTTATATATATATATATACTCATTTCACGAATTTCTAATGCATTAGGGGAAGGATAGAATGCTGGAGGGGAAACTACTTGATTACATTTTCTTTCCCACTTAATTCAATTTTACTGAAATAAATTGACTGACTATGAAAAAATGGGAAAAACCATTGATCTATAAATTGGGCAAAATAAACAATTCCAAGACACACAGATTTATATAAAAAAGCAATGTGTATAATATGTTTACTCAAATAATTTAGTCTATTTCTTGGATGACTTTAACTAGGCCCACATCCAAATGTTTAAATTGGCCAAATTAGTTGTCAACATATTCTATATTATCTTTAGTTATTTGTATTTTTCTTTTATTTCTTGAGCAAAACAGGACTTTTGATTTTATGCGAAAGTGAAAAAACTATCAAAACAGAGAAATGTTATAAAGATGCAAATTTTGTGATATGTTCTAAATGAATAGTCCACATTTTTCTCTCTATGTAAAGGGTGGCATATAATGAACCCCAGATCATTACAGTAAGGTCTCAGCATCAACGATAGCTTCTTCAACTTTAAGTGAGGCGACATATAACAAAAGCAATTTTACCATAGGCTAATTGATATGAACAAGAGTTAAGTTCCAATGGCATCTCATTAATGTTATAACAAAACAAGATTGAATGAATGGTATTTACACAGGACCTAGACTATAATATAACTACATTTTGGGAAATGCTAGAGAGGAATGCTTTTTTTGTGTGTTGCCTTTACCCATTTGTACAAATGTATAATATATAGGTACAGTATAAAATTAATTTCAAAATACTTCATTCACTAACATATTAATTGAGGTAATAGTTATAATATCAAATATATAAGCAAATATATCTTTTTTAAAAAATACATTTTTATTGAGTTTTAGAAAGAGAGGAAGGGAGTAGGATAGAGAGATAGAAACATCAATGAGAGAGAAACATCATCATCCCCCCCGCAGAAGATTGAGCCTGCATGTGTCCTGACCAGGAATCATGTTTTGGTTCCTGGGTCAGTGCTCGACCGCTGAGCTACACCAGCTGAGCGCAGATATGTCTTAACACAATACAAACTTATTCTTACCTTCAATGAAGGCTCTTCTGCAGGAAGGTAATATGCCTCCAGGTTGTGTTTCAGGGACTCAGGTTTATTCCACGTTTTGGTTTCTCCTTCTTTCAAGGCTTTGGACTTTATTACATTCAACTAGTGAAAGGCAAAAGTTAGAGTATTGTATACCAAATAGTTAAAAGCCCTGGCCTAGAAACAATTCATCACTTCTGCTAAATTTTGCTACTGAGAACTAGTCACATGCATTATCAGGGAGCTGGGAAATGTAGTCCATCCATGGGAAACTGTCTCCCAGAAACAACTCAAAAACAAAGAAGGAGAAACACAAACATGGGTAGACAGATACCTGTCTCTACTGTAGTATTATTTATACATTATGTATGCACAAGACCCACTGAGTCACTAGGCTTTGGACTTTATTACATTCAACTAGTGAAAGGCAAAAGTTAGAGTATTGTATACCAAATAGTTAAAAGCCCTGGCCTAGAAACAATTCATCACTTCTGCTAAATTTTGTAGTGAAAACACTACAAAACAATGAAAATTTTCTTTTTTGAGTAGCTTATTCTGGTGACATTAGAAGAGAAACTGAGTAGGTTTCGGAGAGAGAAAATGCCAGAGGGAGTTGCAATTTGCTTATGTAAGTCCTGACAAGTGCTTAAAGTCAAGTATTGACAATGATAAGAGAAAATATTCAATAAACATTTATTTAACAAAATTAAAACAATTATGTATAGTAAGAGAAGAAATAGAAGGCTAAATATGGCATCATTTTTTGCTGACCTTGTGAAACTAGATGATGACATTGATTGTTATAGGGAATTAAGAAGTCTCAATATAATTTGACTTGGTGAATGTTAATCAGTTCACTTAGAAACACCCTAAAAATCTATAAAAGGTTGCTATGCTTTGGTTCTTATAGCTCAGGAGAGTGATCAGAGATTGAAATAAAAAGGATCTTACAGCATGACACTGGTAGTTAAAGTTAAAAAGGTAGCTGAAATTCTAAGGAAAAGCATGCATAATTAGAAGAGACAACTAAGGACAAAACCAAAATTTAGGCTGCATGCAAATACTAGTATAAATAACATCGAATTGACAATAAATTAGATTTACTATCAGATTTTTGTTCATTAAAGGAAGATAGATCAAGTGACCTAATGTTTAGTGAAGTTAGTTGAATGAATTTTTAATGATTCCTACTATTTTGTGGGTCACAGATATTGTGATGGGTAACTTTATATCAACCTTTGACTGGGTCAAATAATGCCACGATAGCTGGTAAAACATTATTCCCAAGTGCATCTGTGGAGTGAATCTGGAAGAGGTTAGCGTTTGAATTGGTGGACTGAGTAAAACAGATTACCCTTCTCAGTATGAGTGGAAATCGTCCCATCTGTATGAGACCCAAAGAGAAAAAAAAGGCAGAGAAAGGTCAAATTCTTTCCCCTGTCTGACCGTGTGAGAAGACATCAGTGTTCTCTTGTCTTTGGACTGGGACCATCAGTCCTCTGCTTCTCAGGCCTTTGGACTTGGACTGTGCTGCCCTAAGCTTTCCTGGATCTCCAGCTTGCAGGTGGCAGACTGTGGGACTTCTCAGTCTCCATGCTCAGTGTCCATAATCACATGAGCCAATAAATCGCTCTCTCTTGCCATATATAGTTTTTGCTCTTTGAAGAACCCTGACTAATGCTGACATATTTAATAATTAATGAGTCTTATCTCCTTTTAAAATATACACATATGCACATGAATCATTCCAACCACTGGTTGTTCGGTTGTTCTACTGTTTGGTCTATTTGCACATTTGCCTTTTATTATATAGGATTATTATATTGGAAAGAGAGAGTTAAGTCATGGGATTTTTAAAAGAAACTTTCAGCTGAAACCGGTTTGGCTCAGTGGATAGAGCGTCAGCCTGCGGACTGAAAGGTCCCAGGTTTGATTCTGGTCAAGGGCATGTGCTTTGGTTGTGGGCACATCCCCAGTAGGAGATGTGCAGGAGGCAGCTGATTGATGTTTCTCTCTCATCGATGTTTCTAACTCTCTATCTCTCTCCCTTCCTCTCTGTAAAAAATCAATAAAATATATTTAAAAAAAATAAAAGAAACTTTCAAAGATATAAAGGAAAAGCTGAGAAACACACCACCAATGGGAGATCACGTCTTTTTCTCTTTCTTCATACCCCAAGCCCCACCCCCAATATACACTACTCCTGTAGAAAAAGACTACTGATAATGTCCTATCAAAGTCAAGAAACAGAATTTGACCATGTGCTGAGAAGAGAGAAAGAGGTGCTTTATGTGTAAAGAAGGAAAAGGTTAAGAACTCTAACTTTTCCATGACATTTTCTTTTAGACTTTATTTTTTTTCTAGTGGATGCTGGGATATCTATCTAATCATCCACTCCATTCTACTTTAGCCGCAGATTCTGGAAAACTAACATTATCTCCACTAGCAGCTAGGATTCTGAAGGCAAATTTGATTTCATCAGTTGCACTGTACACATTTAAGTAGAACTGAACATACGAATGGGAGTTATGTCACTCCTTGTTTGATTGTTTTCTCCGGGTCATGAGAAGTAAATATATACTTTACTTCCCAGGGGCCTTCCCAGTGTAGGCAGAAGGTAACCTGCAGCTCCCTGTGGTTCAAAAGCTTGTCAGGATCAGAAGGTCCACAGAAGAGCTTGAGAGGTGGGCAAAACCTCTTAGTAGTAAACCTGGCATTATACTGAACATGGGTTTTTTCCTTTAGGTACTAAGTGGAAGGTATATCAGGTGGCTGAGCAAAGCATATTTGATTTGGTATAGTGATCATACACACTCCCCTCTCTTTCTACCCCAGAGAAACACCTCTCTTGTGCCTCCACTTTCCTCATTCATATTATTGTATTTTTTTGTATGAATGTACAGAACAGGCCAGACTGGGAACTTCTTGAGAGCATAGGGCAAGAATTATTTTTAAATATATTTGTATCCATGGTGCTGTGCCCAGACACACCATAGTGCTCACAAATGATTACTGAGTGAGTAAATAAGTGAATTAATGACTAGTATGCACCAACATTTTTGGATCAGACATTCTTCAATCTACCTGCAATTCTGCCTTCAAGAATAGGTATTATTTTTTTATTTGTCATTCCTAAATGAGTATGGTACTCCAAATGCTCTAGGGGTAGGAAAAGTACTTTAAAAAGATATTATGATATAAATGACTTAGCCAACCTGAAGAATAAAAAGAAATGTAATTTTCTTCAGTTCCTGTCCATTAATTTTTAAGGGCTTGTGGCAGAGAGTGGGTCACTTTTGGAAAGGAGATGTAGGCCTTAGAAATCTAGATTCCTGGTTAGTGTTTAGCATTATTACCCTACTGCAGGAATTATTTATTTATTGCTAAGTATTTAATGCAGCACTCATTCCTGTGGTCTAAATTCACTGATGTTCACATTTCCTATTTTCAAAGGTGATTTAAATTCAGAACTGACAATTGAATAGGCCAAAGGATTACAAATGCATGTGACTCATCACTGCTTTCTTGTTTATTTCATAGTTCCCCTTCACAGCCCTGTGAACCTGAACTTATACAGGCTATAGCATAAGACATAAATTAATATTGTGTTTGATCTCTTCATGTTTTATTTTGTGGCTCAAGAAACTGAAGCAGTTAAGCACATATTCTATGTAGAGACATGAAAGTATAACACATTTAAAAGTATATATATATGTATATATATGTGCATATATACATACACACATATATATGTATATATAATGATGGTATTTTTCTCATGGTATATGAATTAGTTTTAAAGAAGAAATATACATATATATATGTACCTTCTTTAAAAGTATTTCATATTCCATAAGAGTAATCCCATTATTTTCTAAATTGGAAAATAGCTTAGGGCTTAATCATTTCTGTTTGAGCAAGCAATACAAATTCATTTCATACCCAATTTGAGGGCATCTTTCATAGAGGACAAAAGGAAAACTTTGATTTATGGGTTATATCTTATCTGGTTTTGTTTTGTTTTTCCTTCCAAGTATAACCTATGTTTGCCAGCTCAAACCAGCCTGGACATGGAGAAGTTCACATTGTTGATAATAAGAGAACATCCAACTTTACATTTGTAATTGCAAATAGATAGAAATCCAGAAAGTCTCATTTGTTCCACAGCAAAATCAGACAAATTGTCACATTTATTCTCCAAAAGTTAGTCCTCTTATACATTTGTATATACTGTTCAAAATAACATAAACTAATTGCTCTGGAAAAGCAGTTTAGTATTATTCACCCCTCTATGCATTACATGTTGTAAAAAGCACATTTTAGTAATATAGATAAAGAAAAACAATTTTAAAAAATCTCTTCCATGTACCAGGATTTTGGGTGAGTTCCTGGGGATGGATATGGCCTTAGGCCAGAAGTTAATCTTTATAACAATGCCTTGGCCGATCATTTTTCTTTGGCCAGAGCACTCAGATCCCGAGCCTCGTTTCCCTTTTGGTGAAAGCATCATGGTCTCTCCTGCAAGTGGATGCTGGGGTGTCTACCTGGAGGGCATCTAAACTTGGGTGAGATTTCTATGGGTCTGTAGCTGACACAAAGCTTGGGCACTTTGATTTCACATGAGAAGGCATTTATTCTATAAATTACTCTTGTAATAAGTGGCTCTTAGTTCTTGTTCACATAACTGCAGGCTAATAAAATGTGTTAATGCATCAGAATCAGCAGAGCATGTGGGCGGCTAAGTCACCGAGCTAATTAGTCATCCCTCTCCCAAGAGCTGTGTATGACTTAGTGGAGTGTGTTTAGCGTTACAAGTAAATCAACATTGTTCCGGCAGCAAGGCATCATTTCTGAGTCATTTCCATCACTCTGCCACCTTGACTTTTCAATAAAATCTCCCAACTTTATGATGCTTAGAGCTCGTAAAAAGAGAACATCACAGGAAGGAAAATTGATGCCACACATAATCATATGATAACCATAGCACACTGGCTTTAAGGATCAGAATGGATTTCTGAGTAATGGAAATGAAGGTGCAAATATGTCAGTGCATATACACAAATGAAAAATGGAAAGTCATTTCTATTAGCACTGATCCACAGCTATTTCACTGGTATTTTTGCTTATTTTATGCCTGTAGAGTTTTAGGATATAGATACAGTTGAATGGAGAGGCAGCAAACTTGATCTATAGCTAGAAGCAGGTGAGGTTGAGTGTCAGGCAGGTTCATGGATGGTAGCAAAGAGAACTCTCCTTGCACTTCTTGGAATTCTTACAAGGACCAGGATACAAGCAATGATAATACTGTTTTAAACTTCCTATACAATTATATTTTAGTTTTTAATTTTTGCTTATGCATGTTATAAGCTGTTTTCTAAACATTTCTGCTTTGGACTTTCTGAGCAAGTAAACCTATTAGGAAAGCCAGACAAAGACTATTATGATTATTCTCATTTTATAGATGGAAATGCGATACAGAGAGAAGTCTATTGCTGAAGATTGTCTGTTTGAAAGTTGCAAAACCCAATATACCTAATAAATAAATACAATAAAAAAGAGATCAAAAGATTGCAATGATAAAGGGAGAAAAAAATCCAGTTATTTATAAATAATATCTTTCCTTCTCAACAATTTCTGCACCTTTATCTTTTAAGTAATGAAAACCTCTTTGATCCTAAACTCATTTTCTTCTCTCTATCATTCTTTTGCACCATTCTGTTCATTTCTCCTCTTCAACTCCAAGACCTGAAAAGAACAAACAGCCATTATTTTCTTACCAACAATTCCCTCTGTAAACATTTCCAATCTGCCTGCTGCCTCTCATTACACTGAAACTACTCTCTCGATAGTCACCAGTATTTATCCTTATGTCTGATATTTTGTTCTCAATAATTCCTCATCCCTCCTTGAGCTCTCTAAAACATTTAGAACTCTTGAAAATTTGCTGACGTAACCTCCCTTCCCTTTCTGGAGATAATGATGAAAAAGCATGTCTTAATCCCCATTTTTACCTCCGTTTCTGGCCTTGTTTAGGATTCTTTCTCTTGTCAATACAATATATATAATTAATAAATACAAATATTTAAATAAATATACATAATTATATCTATAATAAAATAAACATCATCTTATTGAGTTTTTCAAAATTTCTTTCCTCAGCTCCCACTATTCTCTTGAGCAACTGACCCATATTTCCAAATACCTGTTAGGCATCTTCATGTAAACTCTCTCTCCAAAATCAGTAAAAATATATCCTCAGGTGAGGATTAAATAAAGAAAAAAAAAAGAAATTGGATTATATAATCATAGAGGCTGAGAAGTCTCAAGATTTGCAGTCTGTACGCTAGAGAGAGACCTAGGACAACCAATGATGCATTCCATTCTGAGCCCTAAGGCCTGAGAACCAGGAGAATGGATGGGTAAGCTCTAGCCTAAAAGCCTGCAGGCTCAAGATCTAAGAATAGCCGAAGTTTCAGTTTAAGTTCCAAGTCAGGAAAAGGTAGATGTTCAGCAATCAGGTAGGAGGGAGGGGTTCCCTTTTATTCCAAGGATGGAGGGTGAACTGTTTTGTTCTTTTCAGGCCTTTACCTTATTGGTGAGGCCACCCACATTAGGGAGAGCAATCTTCTTTACTCAGTCTACTGACTCAAATATTAACCTCATCCAAAAACACTTTCACAGATATGCCCAGAATAATGCTCCACAAATATCTGGGCACCCTATGGCCCAGTCAAGTTGACACATAAAATAAACCATCACAGCAGTGTTGAGCTTTCTCAGGTAGACATTTATTTAAAATATATTTTTAGCCCCGGCCAGTTTGGATCAGTGGCTAGAGCATCCGCCTGTGGACTGATTCCGGTCAAGGGCATGTACCTTGGTTCTGGGCACATCCCCAGTAGGGGTTGTGCAGGAGGAAGCTGATTGATGTTTCTCTCTCATGGATGTTTCTAACTCTCTCTCCCTCTCCCTTCCTCTCTATAAAAAATCAATAAAAAGTATATATATTGATTTCAGAGAGGAAGGGAGAGGGAGAGAGAGATAGAAACATCAATGATGAGAGAGAATGATTGATTGGCTGCCTCCAGCACACCCCCTACTGGGGATCAAGCCCACACCTGGGCTTGTGCCCTGACTGAGAATAGAACCGTGACCTGTTTCATAGGTCGATGTTCAACCACTGAGCCACATAAGCTGGGCTCTCAGGTAGATATTTAAGGTGTGAATGGGGGTGGGGTGAGGTGGGGTGCACTGTGCTCATTCTAGGAAAATGGTCTTGAACCAAAAGAACAGTGGTTCTCAACCTGTGGGCCACGACCCCTTTGGGGGTCGAACGACCCTTTCACAGGGGTCGCCTAAGACCATCGGAAAACACATGTATGATTACATATTGTTTTTGTGATTAATCACTATGCTTTAATTATGTTCAATTTGTAACAATGAAATTGGGGGTCACCACAACATGAGGAACTGTATTAAAGGGTCATGGCATTAGGAAGATTGAGAACCACTGCAATAGAAGCTATGCTAGAGTCTGGTTGATTCTCTTAGCCTGGTGGGTTGAAGGGTGTCATTTGTTCTGAAAGTTGTATAGTTCTCATCAGTCACATAGCATTAGTTTGACAAGCTCTCATGATAGTTTTATGAAATTTAATTAGTAAATATTTTAAGCCACCTTAGAATTCTACAAATATTTTAAATAAGGATCTATGATAAAATAGTAAGATAAATGTAATGATATATATATATATATATATATATATATATATATATACTTTATAGAGGAAGGAAGAGGGAGAGAGAGAGAGAAACATCTACCCATTATAGAATTGTGCGTTTTAGAGTTTAACTCTTTTTATGTATGAAAGGATACAGATTCAGCGCGTAAAGTTTGTTATACTCAGAGTGCTGCCTTATGTCTTCATTCACACCTTTCCATTTAGATGATCTTAGGTCTCTTGAAAACATAGAAGCAATGAATTCAGAAATACAGACTGGTACTTTCAGAAGATATTATTCTTGCAAAATAAATAAAGCCAGTTTTATACCATATTAGAGACCCAGTGCACAAATTTGTGCACAGATGGGATCCGTTTAGCCCGCCCCAATTGGGGGAGAGGCCGTGGGCGATTGGCCAGCCCTGCCCTCTGGTCAAACTCCTGGTTGAACTCCCGGTTGAGGGGACAATTTGCATATTAGCCTTTTATTACATATGATAGTTTTCCTTTAAAGATCAATGCTCTTCAATGTACTATTATTTCATGCCAGGTTCTTGTTACAGAATTATATTATCACTATAATTAAATGAATAATGAATACAGTAAATATTTAGTAAGTGCATGCATACTGTGAAAATCAAGTTTCTCCCCTCATTTTTACATACACACTTTCTAACCATAGAGACTTTTTAATTTGAAAGTCCCTTTTTATGTGTGAATGCTTCTTCCTTTTCTAAATGCAGACATTAGGCAAAGTTCTTAACCTGAGTTTCTAGCACTTATTCTCCCCCCTGTGGATTCCCTGCAGTATCTACCAGTGAACCTTCCAAAAGTGTCTTGCATGATAGGAAGCAATTAGCCCAGTACACCGTCCACGGAAAGTCTTCCTCTGTACAGTATTTTGTTTTATGTCCTCTCTTCTAGAGATCCAATTCCTTTAGTATTTTAACCTATATCCATAGGATCAAGTTGATTTGTAATACAGACTATGCTTCTATTTACAGGGATACTTACTAATGTCATGGCAAATAGAGCAATTTCCAGTATTTTAGGTACATTTTGGTTTTTACTTCTCAATCCTGCTTTATTTGGTTGTTTTTGTGATTAATCACTATGCTTTAATTATGTTCAATTTGTAACAATGAAAATACATCCTGCATATCAGATATTTACATTATGATTCATAACAGTAGTAAAATTACAGTTATGAAGTAGCAACGAAAATAATTTTATGGTTGGGGGTCACCACAACATGAAGAACTGTATTAAAGGGTCATGGCATTAGGAAGGTTGAGAACCACTGCCTTAGGAGATGTCAGACTGCAGGTTTTGGTCCGATCTGCATAGGCCAGGCCAAGGGACCCCACCAGTGCACGAATCCATGCACTGGGCCTCTAGTATGCATATAAGATCTTTGGTTAATCTCTTCCCTCTCCCCCCTTCCCTCTAAATTCATCAGTCTGTTCCATGTTTCTATGCCTGTGCATTGAGCACCTGCCTCCTGGTCGCCAGTGTGCATCATAGCTACCAGTCGAATGGTTGAACAGTTGCTTAGGCTTTTATATATACAGATGGTCTTTCCCTTTGAATGTAAAGCTTTTTGAGTTTTTTTTTTGTGCAGACTAGTGAAATATATAGCCTCAGTTTTAGAAAAATTCCCCTTACTGCTATTGTTGAGAATAGATTAGAAAAAGGTGAATCTACAAGTAGAACAGTGTGATCAGATGGCACTGAGCTAATGCTGGCTTAGATGAGGGTGCTAACTGCAGAGGTGAGGAAACATGACTAGACACTGGTTTTAGTTTGAGGCTAAAACTAACAAGGCTGATACTATCTAGGCATTTCAGAAATAGAAGGGTCAGGTTGGAGCTAAGATTTCTGACCTGCAAAACTGGAAAAATATAATTGCCATTTTCTAAGAAGAGTGGAAGAGGCAATAGCAGGAGTCCTATGTTAGATGTGATACTTTTGAAATTCTGTTACTAACCTGATTGGAAATACAGAGTAGAGAGTGGATTACATGAACCAGCACCCTCCTGGCTGGACATAGATGTTTAGTAGTTGTCAGCATATGAAGTGATGTTTAGAATGAAAAGACTGGGAAAATCACAAAAGAAGTAGTGTAGATAGAAAAGAGAGGGGTCCCAGGCAAACCCCTCAGGCTCTCCCAGTGTTTACAAGTTGAAGATAGAAGTGGAGTCAGGAACAGTAGACTTCAGATAGGAAATCAGGAGATTGTACTGAGAAGCCAGTGAAAAAAATCTTTCAAAGATGAGTAGAGGACTAGTGATAATTGGCCATTGTAATCTGCAATGCAGAGATCTGGTGACTTGTGCCAAAAGCAGTTTATAGGAATGTTGGGCAGAAAGTCTGAATAGAATTGCTTCAAAAGAAAATGTGAAGAGAATGATGAAATTCAGCAAGTATCAACAGCTACTAAGTATGTTATTGCTATTAAAAGAGATAGCCGATATAGGATTAAGAGAGAGTTTATTAAAGTTGGATAAATTATAGCATATCAATTGAATGGCTACGGGAGCAATTTTCAATTGTTTATATCTGTAAAAAAGAGTCCCTTAGGAATCTCAATGTCATTTAGAAAGTTATTTGGATAATAAAATTTTATCATCACCAGAGTCAGCTAGAAAACAAAAAAGAAACAGTAAATTATGAAGTCAGTACTTAGGTGCAGAGAAGCAATGGTGACTGAATATCCTTATGTCTGGGAAGATTGAATCTGAAAATTAGAAAGTTTTTAAAACATTAAATTTCAATAACTTTAAATTTATACTAATATGTATCACTTAAAAATTATTGAATGAATTGGGGTGACATTGGTTAGTAAAATTATATATATAGGTTTCAAGCATACAATTCTATAATTCATCATCTGTACATTGTATGGTGTGTTCGCAACCAAGGCCAAGTTTCCTTCCATCACCATTTATTCCCCCTTTACCCTCTTCTACCTGCCTCCTGGTTGGCAAAACTCTGTTGTTTGTGTCTGTTATGTTCCCCTTAATCCTTTCACCCTTTTGACCCAGTCCCCATCCCCCCCACTCCCACTCCCCTTTGATAGCTGTCAATCTGTTCTCTCTATCTATGAGTCGGATTCTATTTTTTATTGGCTTATTTTGCTCATTAGATTCCACATATAAATGAAATAATTTTTGTTTTATATTATCAAAAGCACTGGTATTAAGTAAAAGGTATTACACTCTCATAATCATGCAAGAAACTACCGTCTCCAATGTTAAGGGGCTTGACTTAACCTCTTTAGTAATTTTTATGTTCACGTAATATCTTAATATTATAGCATAGACCAAGGACCTTAGCTTTCCATTTTAATGAGAAAATACATATTCTCAGAAGATAAATCGTAAAAAAAAAAAAAAGGAAAAGAAAAAAGACAACCAGTCATTTAAAGCATACGCAAAGTGTTGGAGGAGTCACTGAGAGGATGTGACTGCAGGCTGACCCTGTAGCTGGACCCGGGAAATCATAGGCTTCTCCCCATTCTCCTGTCCTTGGGATTCGGGTTGTTTTATTGAGCAGGGTGATTTCTTTCCCAGGTTCTTGTCCAGATGGATTTGAAGAATGAAACCGGAGACAAAAGGTGATAGGTGAGAAGTACAGAATCTTTATTGCAAGCAAACACTATCTCTAAAACCCTAATTCTAAATTCTAAGCCTAAAACTCTGTCCCTCTTGGTGGACAGAGGGGCCCCCTAAAAAGGGTAGATGTTACTTTCTTTGTCTTGAGGCATCAAATAGGCTGGAGACCTCCTTTTCTGCCGTGGGACCTTAGCCCTGTCATCAGCTCCTATGACCCCCACATCCGCCATTTTCCTCCTTTGGTCATCTTATCTGTTTAGGTTGGAGTCACTTTTGATTTATTCCATGGTTTTCTCCCAGTTGTGCTGGCAGAGAAATCCTTATCTTATGGGCTCTCCCAGCTACTCATGTCAGGGCTACTTTTGGTCTAACTTATGGTCACTTTTAATTGCTCAGCCTAGAGATACCCCTCTCTGTCCTTGGTTTATGGCTGTTTTAATTGATTAGGCCAGAAAAATTTCTATCTGCTTGGGGTATTTCTCTATTCTCTGTACAAGTAAGGTGAACACTCTGGCATCTTCAAGTCTCCATGTATGTATTCTTCCTCATGAACCATCCTCATTCCTACAACTCCCTATACCTGCCTACTCTACCCCTAAAACTCCTTTCAATTGGAAAGTAGGGTTTACCTGCCTTCCTCCAACTGGAAGCTGCCTCAAGGACACAGCCTCAGATAGCAGTGTGTTATTGAGACCATCCGGGTGGTATACATGACTCACCCTCTCTATAAACTATTAAGATTCTGGCAGGCAGGTATGGGACTTGTCTTGCAGCCACCTAAGACAAACCTTGTCCTATATAATAAATGCCTAGTATGCTAAGTGTCTGGTCAACTGGTTGGCCGTTCAACCAATCAAAGCATAATTGGCTAATAATATGCTAAGGCCTCTCAACTGCTTGCTATGACATGCACTGATCACCAGGGGGCAGATGCTCCGAACGGTAGTTTAGCTTGGCCGATTGGGACTGAGTGAGATAGGATGGACATGCCCTAGAGCCCTCCTTTAGTCCCTCCCTGGCTTGCCAACCTCCCGTGTCCCTTCTCAACCCCGATTGTGCACCAGTGGGGCCCCTTGGCTTGTGCAAACCAGGACCCCTCATGGGATGTTGGAGAACTGATTTGGGCCTGATCCCACAGTCCAGGCAGGGGGACCCCTCTGCTGCACGAGTTTGTGCACCGGGCCTCTAGTATATTACTTAAACCTGCCACCTAGCAATGTGCAATGATGTACATTTTTCTTGGATCTCTACTTGCCTTCCATGTATAATGGCTGGTTTCAGGTTTTACCCAGGAAGCTCCTGAGGTTTTGGACCAATAGCAAGAAGATAGCAAAACATATTCATAATAAACAAAATATAGTTAAGTATAATTTTATGTAGGAAAATGACATCACAAATATAGAAATTAACCAAGATTTGTACCAGATGGTTTCTAGAACCACAGGTACAGCCAAAGCATCTCAGGAAAGAACCTAAGATAAAATTAGTTTAAGAACTTTGACCGAGAGTTCTTTCTAGAATAAACTCAGTGTTATCTGTTGTAGGGAGGGAATTCACTGTCTTTGTTAAGCAGATTTTTTTAAATTAATAAGGGCTTATCACATATACTATACAGGGGGATTACCAGTTTTCCAAAAAATTCCAATCAATAGAATATACTTAACACTAATTTAAATCAAACACAATTTAATGACTATAAATTTCACTAGAAACAAACTTTACATAGATAAATGAAATTCAACAGCTATAGAATATAAAACAAATACAAGCATATGCAGTAAGAAATCAGGTGATTGATTAAATTATATTTTGGAGGAATTAATATCACTAAAGTTCAAATCATAGAAATGTGTAGATATGGCAAGTGTTATATAATACAAGAGAACTAATCATGACTTAATTAAAACCATTTATTCATTTATTTATTCATCTCACGCTTGTTAAAAGCATTCAGAGAACTTGGCATTGTATTAACTGAATTGTTATCGTTAGGAATTATATTAATACAACTTTCCAACTTCAGGAAGTTCACAGTACAGTTAAAGAGGCAGAAAAGTAAAGGGTAGGATATATTTTTGATGACATGGAAGCACAGAAGAAATCTAGTGTTCCCTTGGAAAAAAGAATTTCTAGGGAAATTCACATTGTTAACTTCAAAATCCTGGGTTTTTTTGTTTTTTTGTTTGTTTGTTTTTGTGTTTTGGCACTGTGTCTGTTATGCATACAGGAGTGTATTTAAGGGGAGACAGATAAGTGCATGCAACTGAGTAAAGACTTAGAAGTGAAGGCATTGGGCACTGCCTATTGGGACTGCCTGAATATATGAGAGGGCAATCGTTTCTGCAAATCTGTTGCTGATGACTAGAAAGTATTGGAACCAGTTTTCACTGAGTTGGTAATGTCAAGAGTGACCTATTTTTTAATGCTTAAAAGCGAAGTGTCTACATGCAACTCTGGTTTTTTAGCAATGGCCTCTAGGGATTTAAGTTCATCTGAAAAATAAATAAAAATTCACACATTGATTGAATATGTCAATAAACAAAGATATGTAGGCAAAAGGGTGTAAGCAATCATTTCTTATTCTGTAATCATGACATGTGTATGATTCAGGGTCCCGTCAGGAGTTGGAAGCCACAGTAGTTTTTGTTGTTTCTAATTGTTGTTTGTTTGTTTTGGTTTTGATCAGGATTATTTAGTAATATAAAGATTTGATGCTGGTTATTGGAGGACTAGAAAGGCAGAGAGGGAAAGTGGCTACGGGACGGTGATTCCATCCTAAGGCTGGGCGATTGAAGTTTGAAAGCATTAACTCTCTGGAGATGCAGCAGAAAATGTGCAGAGCTGACACAGAACAGGTGATGGCAGCTCAGCTGTCTAAGGAGGAGCCACACCGCGAGGCTGACCTCTCGGAGGAGGTGTGATGAGGTTGTTTCTGAAAGTGTTGGGAAAAGTGCAAACTGAGCTCAACTGCTGTGACTGAAATGAAATGTCACGTCAGGGTGAAAAATTGTTGCTGTGGCGACTCTGAGAGCAGAAAGAAACAAAATCAGGCGCAGGAAACAAATAGGAAAAAAAGGAAGAAGTGTGTTTCTTCTTAATTCTTCCAGTGCTTTTCTAGAATTTTCTGTCAACAGACTTACAAAAGCCAGCAGGATAAAGCAGAAGTATAATTGGCAAGTTGCAGCCCCAGCATCACAGAGGTTTGTACTGCAAGTCAGAACAATAACCAGAACCACAGAACTCATAACCCAGATATCCTAGAAGTTAACAAATTTGAACCTACGTTTTCATTAGCCCTCTATAATTTAAGTTGCAGAATGAAAGTGACATTTTATGAGGAATTTGCTTTTGTTTCCATAGAATTGAAAGTTGATTATTCAGTCAATACATATGCACTTCTAAAGAGTTTAATTTGACAAAAGCTGTGGTATATTGTCAAATAGTATCTCCACTTGCTTGAAAACACAGAAAACGCAATGAGTGAATGGTTCCATCTTGAAGTCATTTTATTCTTGTTTCTTGTCATAGTAAAGACCGATATTTCATTTTATATCTTGGAATTCAATCTGAAAGTTTTGCCCGAATTTGTTTTATTAAAGGTTAGTATTTAATTTTGATTCTGGGAATTCAGTGTGAAAGTTTTGCCTGAATTACAGATAGCAGAGCATAAAATAAGAAATATATATCAAGGTAATAAATTACTTTCCTATTTCTTTCCTTTTTCTTGTTACTAAAAGAAAGCTTTATTTTATTTCTGAAATAGTCTCATTTCAGCCTTATCATGCTTTTTTTATTTTCGAAAACATCAACAACAATTAGCAGTGAAAGAGGTAAAAATCTGGTTTTCTGATTATCCCTGTGAAAATCTGAAAAGAGCAAAAGAGTAGAATAGCCATGAGCTAAACTATTGGAACTCTTACAAAAACTATAGAAATTGCTCAACATAGAAATTCACTCAACGATGAAATAACATTTAGAGAAAATTATTTATTTTACTTTATTAATGTTGGTGTTAAACTGTTCAATTGGGCATCATGGAAAAACTGAGCTTTTTGTTTCTTAAGGGGAAAAAAGTAGGCAGAAAGCTGATCAAGCAAAACAATAAGAAATAAGATTTCGTAAAATAAGTGGATTTTAATTGCATCAATTGCTAAAGTGTTATTTTTCCCTCAAGTATTTTAACTCAATTTTCTATATGCATCATTGCATAACACCAAAGTTACTTATTGTCCTTCATTTAGAATCTTGCTTCTAATCTTAACTCTTTTGGATTAATTGGTAAGTCTATATATTTTACTTTATTCTACATGGTGTACAATACTTGATTTCTTTTTTTGATTCAATAGCTGTTAGCTACTGTAGGCTTCTTAAAAGTATTAGAGATTTGCACAGTTCTGTGAGTTTTTCTTTTATTGCATTGAGGGAAATTTGAAATTAAATTTGAAGTTTATATCCAAGATAAATTGTAATATCTATATTCAATATAGGAGACTGAAGAAGGCATTTATCTTTTCAGTTTCCAAGCAAGAAATGCCATTGTGTACTCTTTTTTAAACATTATTTAATTGTTGACAGTATTACAGATGTCCCCCATTCCACTCTCCCCTTTGCCCCCGCCTCCCCACCAAACCCCTTCCTCACCCCAGGCCTTTAGCACATTGTCTGTGTCCATGGGTTATACATATATGAATTTTCGTTCTTTGGTTAATCTCTCCCTAGCCACTACCACCACTCCCCTCTGCCATATGTTAGTCTGTTCCATGTATCCATGTCCCGGGAGCCAGTCCATCCTTGCTGTTTCAAGGGACCTGGCATATATGGCATACTGTTCTTAATATGTTTGCTCACCTTCTTGGCGCTGTGTTTTAACCAAGGTCACCTCTCCCAGAAAGGTTGTTTCCCCAGGTAGGGATTTTCCCCTGAAGTTAGGGAGGGAATAAAACCTCTTAACTAAGTGCCAGGCGGGTAATTAATCACTAACTACGAACAATCATGCTTTTCTTTACTCCCTGGAATGGAGATAAGAAACGCCCTAACCTTTGGAATAGAGATTGATAGGATTAGAATCAACTGGAATAAATACAGATGCAACAAGACAACAGGACACAGAACTTAGGACACAGAACTTAGAAGACAGAACATAGAAGACAGAACCTAGAAGATAGAACCTACACAGAACCGAGAGCCCGGGCTGGAGAACCTAGTGTGAGAGCATGGCTACAGAACCTGGCTGGAGAACCTGGAGAACCTGGCTGGAGAACCTAGCAAGAGAACATGGACACAGTACTTGGCTGGAGATTGTGGCTAGATATCCTGGCAAGGCTGCTGATCAACTGAACGCTGTCTCCGTGTCATTCCCTCTTCGCTGACTCCGTCCACACCTTTGGGGACCCCTGGACCTGCTGGGGTTGCACCCCAGCATCCATGCACTTTTCCAATGATGTAGAGAGAGAAAGAGAGAGAGAGAGAGAGAGAGAGAGAGAGAGAGAGACATTGATATGAAAGAGACACATGGATTGGTTGCCTCCTTCCACATACACCCTGACAGGGGGGGCTGGGGATCGAGTATGCAACCCAGGTATGTGCCCTTGACGGAGAATAGAACCCATGATCATTCTGTGTGCACCCTAACCACTGAGCAACACTGACCAAGACTATCAATGCTCTTTTGAACAGTTATTTCTTTTTCTTTTTCAAACTGGGGAAATAAATATTAACAGAGTATACTTTTGATGCAGTTAGTTAAATTAATAAATATATCAAACATGATTTAAAAGTGAGGAAAATATTATCAAATGCCAAGGTTATAATTTCAGTATAATCTCAATTTTTAAGTCTCAACAAAATATTTTAAAATTCTTATTTAAAGCAATGGATAATCTTGGCATTCTAAAATGTTCATTTATGTTACATATATTGAATAAACATGTATTTACTTCTGAGTAATTGATTATTTTAATAACAGTTCGCCATAGTAGTAATGAGAATAATAGCATTATTAGTTACCATTTATTAAGAGATTACTCTGTTGTCAGCACTGTCCTAGCCTTTATCTTAGTCTTTACTTAACAATGGTTTGTTGGTTAAATTTTGTGTAGTTGAGACAATCAAGACCTCCAAGATTAATAAGGAAAATCTTCTGCCTTCAAAATGACGATATAATGTGATAAGGCATAGGAGATAGAAATATATTTTTTAACTTTCTCATTCATTTTTTAAATGTATGCTCCCATTTAACAAGTATCTGTTTTGCCAGGCATTGCACTAAATAATGACAATTCAAAAGTAAACAGATGCAGACCAAATACTTTTTGAAAATGAGTTTATAGCATGGTGTAGGAGACAAAAATCAATGAGATTAATACATACCTTTTAAACTGAACTGTATTAAAAATTACATGGGGGATCCATCGCTCTATGAAGCTGTATGATAGGGGTGTCTGCCCTAATTAAAGAGGTTAGGAACAGACATTCTGAGTGAGTTTTGAGTATGAACTGGAGGTATTTGGGGAGGAGGAGCTGCACCTTGGCAGAAGGACCAGCGTGCACTAAGGCCCTGTGGCAGTGGAGAAGTAGGAACTGAAAGGAAACAAATGTGACCACTCTGATAGATAAAAATTCATACCAGCCAAAGTCTTCTAATTCAGGTCAAAGGTTTTGATATTTCTCCTAAAAATTAAGAGAAACATAATATGGCTTAGTAAACTGGTGCATTGGTGGGGGTTGAACTAATATATATTTTATTTAAAACACTTTCTCTAGCTTCAGTGAAAAATTTAAAGAAAAAAACAGGATGAGGACAAGTGTGGCTCTGGCAGACAATGTGGGAACTATACTGACCAATACTTGCATTTGCCTTAATGAGCTTATGGATCTCTGGAAGCTAATCCATGAAAAGTGAATTGCTATTCTAGAGAATTAGTGAATAAAATAATGATGTTTAAAGAGTTAGGCAAGAGCTCTGGCTGGTGTATTTCAGTGGTTAGAACATCAGCCTGTGCACCATAGGGTCTTGGGTTCCCTTCCCAGTAAAGGGTATGTATGTACCTGGTCACGGCCCCAGTCAGGGCACTTGCAGAAGGCAACCAGTTGATATGTCTTTCTCACATCTCTCTCTCTTTCTCTCTCTCTCTCTCTCTCCTTCTCTCCATCCCTCCCTCTCCCTCTCTCTGTCTCTATCTCTCCCTCTTTCCCCCATCCCTCCCTCCCTTTCACTCTCTCTAAAAATCAATGGAAAAAATATCTTCACATGAGGTTTAACAACAAAAGAGCTAGGTAAGACTAGTTAAGAGAACTGAAGTCTATTTTATCATGGGTTAAAGAAGTAGAAGAAAACCATGAATTTTGAACCATTTTTATACATGGTATGGTTCCAGAGTTCAAGACTGACAATATGGGATTTCTACCTTGCCAATATCTCTTTATTTTATAATAATGTTCTTAATTCCATGGGATTGCAAACATCTATAGGTCTACATGTCTCAGATCCTTAATCAACACTGGTTTTGAATTTGTTTATTATGACTTGCTAGTAGATTTCTGTTGGGAAATCAGTATTCACTTTGAATCCTTAATAATGATGATGATAGCAATAAAAACAAAATAGCTAATATGTAGTTAGTGGATACAATAAAATAAACACTGTTTTAAGAAGTATCTCAAGAACAAAATTGAGGTAAAACATTATTATTAACTTAAAATATGAAGAAATTTAACCTTGGAAAGGTAACTCACATAAAATTATATAGCTAAAAGTAATATAAACTGAATGCAAGCCAGCTTCTGTTTCACTTTAGAATCCATATTTTAAAAGCATCCCTTATTAGGAAGCAGAGGTAGAAAGGTTATTATAAATAGTGAGTAAAATGATTCTTTATATTGTCACTTTCAGCCAACTAGTTAATAGAGATATGAAGTACAATAGACAAGCATTATTCAAGACAGAGAATAAAAACAAGGAAAACAGAGTTTTAATGAATAGTGGCAAAAAAGAAAATATATATTCTAGGTTAACACAAAAATTGCTGTTTTCAAATTCCTATTTCAAATTTCCCAAAAATATTTAAAATAGTGGAAATAAATTTTTAGAAAAATCGCCTTCTCTCATAAGAGATAGGAATGTAATATCTCCATTTTTTTCTATCTATTCTCCTTCCTAAAACTATCTACACAAGATTTTGTTGTTCTGTTTAAAAAATGAAAAGATTTCACCATCATTTAATTATACAGTTTTTTACAGCCTTCTTGGCATATAGAAAAAAGTAATAAGAATGAATGGGGTTTGTTCAGATATTACAATGATGATAGCAGGTTATTTTAATCTCTTTCTCTGGAGTGAATTCAAGGCACTACAATTTCTCCTCATTATTATCAGAGTAGGAAGGTGCTTGTAATGGCAATTAAATACCATGTGTGTGTTTATGAAATACATTGTGAGGAGAATATGACAAGGCTGGTTGTGAATATGAAAAACGAATTCTCTATTCAATGTGTAAAAAATTTTAAAATAACTATTTTATGTAGTCTGATTTTAGTAAGATTTAACCTTTTTTTCTCTTTAATGCTGCCCTCTGTCTTTGTTTATTCCTAAAAGTTAGGCTTTACAGAAAGAGTAAAAAAAAATCTGAGTATATCTTTTTAATTCTCTACAAATAAAAATATACTCAGATAAAGAATAACTATCCTATCTCTTCTTTCTTTATGGTAGGTTCCAACCACTGAAAATATCTAAACTATGTTCAAAGTTTATTTTAAGTTATGGAGCTAATGTGCACAATAATGGCATAGCTTATTTAATGCTTGCAAAGAGAATACATTTCTGTCACTGGAAAATTATATGTATAATACCTAGAATTTTATTAACATTCTTGTATATCCCCAGAAGAAGTCTATGATATGAAGACATAAAGTCCCATTTTCCCTATTCATACATTCTTAAAGCACTCTGAAAAGAAAAATAACATGCTAAAATTGTTTTGTTCTTGTTGTGCTACTCAGGTTTAAGTTAAGCCCACCACTGCATAATTTCCTCCATGGTTTCACAGTTCACCCTTTGCTTGGTGCAAACCCAGTGAAAGCTTTTCTGCAAGATGAAAGCTTGATTTGGGGGAAGCAGTTGCAGAAGGCTGACGAACAACAGTGAAAGGAACAATCCTAATCTTGATTTGTTAATTGAGGTCATTGGTTAGCTTTAGAGAATACTGTATACACAATTAAGCAAGCATTTCATACTGTCTTTCCTTTTTAACTGGTCTTGAGATATTCCACTCGACAGAAAATTGATAGGCATGGTAAACACGCTCTAGTTGCCTAATTAGCTCAGGTAGTACAATTACTGGTGTTCAATATCTATCAACAAAGCAAAGGTGCTTTAAATGTCCTAGAAACACTAGAAATAAAGCACACAGGGATTTCACACAGAGAACCATCTGAATGAAAGTTGAATTCCTGTTAATCCCCTCTTCTAGAAAACTCAACTTAGGTAAAGATAGAAAGAAAAGAAAAAAAAAAACCTTCTTTGATTTGAATGGCCATTTCTGAGAATTAGAGAGGCTTTTAAGAGGGTCTATCCCTCTCCCTTCCTCTCTGTAAAAAAATCAATAAAATATATTAAAAAAAGAAGAAAGTTTTTCTCAAAGGAGATTACAGAGAAGTCACTTTGAGACCTTTTAGGTCATATATTCAATGTGTACATGGCAAGCAGTGGTAAGTGTTGCATCAAAAATCACAAGGGAAGTCTCCTGGCATTTTTATAAATTAATCTCAGTGCACATAACTTTAGCTTTAGGACCTAGATGCTTGGGAAACTGAAATAATTCCCCACTAAAAAAAATAGTGGTGTGCTCAGTGAATCTGCCATTCTGTCAGATAATGGACTAAGGGGTCTTCTTGATTTAGTCTCGAGAATGTTTTAAAGCAGTTTCTTTGGCAAACTGTTCATTTTGCTTAAAGCTACACTTGGTAAAGCATACTCAACAAGACAGATACTTTAAGCACACCCCAAATTATCCCATGTGTTAATAGCAAAGTCACTAAGCATACCATTTCTAAGAACTACTAGGAAGTGTGCATCCCATCTATTGGGGGATTTTATGACTGATGAAAGATGAAAAGTGGACTGAAAGACTTGGTTATTGTTCCATTTTCCTGTGGATCCAGGTCTTAGACTTCAACTAAAAATGCAGCAAATGTTTACTGACTGGCTTCTGTGTAAAAGATGCTGCAGTATTTAGTTACTGGGGTTACGTAGATACTTAATATGGGAAGACTCTCCTCACAGGATGAACTCCATGTAAACAAATGTTTACAATACAAATAACACAGTGGTATGCGCTAAGTCCCACAGCATGGAGTAAAAAAGGAGTAATTATTTCTGGTTTGGAGGATATGTTCTAAGAAATTTCAAAATGAGCTCCAAATGCTTTTTGGTGCTTAGAGACAATAGAGCATAGCAATTCAGATCGATCTATTTCAACGTTAAGTGTTCATGGTCTCAAAAATTTGGGGTTGAGTTCGCTGAAGCTACAGGTGTTGTAGAGAACAGTTTCTGTGAGAGTACACATGTGTGTGTATGTGTTTGTGTTAGGAGACAGAGAGAACCATTCTAGAGGGAGGTATTTATGCAAAAGAAGTCTCAGTTATATTTGTAAATTGGCTTAAAACATATACATTCTGAGTCAAGCTACTGTTTGATTTTGGCAACTATATCAGGCTTAT
>NW_006287462.1:1042150-1046469 GCF_000327345.1 Myotis davidii | reverse complement strand
TCTAAGAAGTTGTTTCAATATTTGACTCATATGTTTTAAAATAATGGGGTTGAAAAGTCTTTAGAATGTATTTGCTTTTAAGTATAGAATGAGATTTTACCTGGTTGGTGTGCTCAGTAGTTGAGTATCAACCCATGAACCAAGAGATCACTGATTAGATTCCTGGTGGGGGCACATGTCCGGGTTGCAGACTTGATCCCCAGTCGGGCTTGCACATTAAGAAGATAGCTGATTGATAATGTTTCTCTCTCACCGATGTTTCTATCTCTTTACTTCACTCACCTTCTCTCTCTCTTAAAACCAATAAAAACATATTTTAGAAAATAAATCTAGAAATGAGATCTTCAGTAAGCAACCTAAACTATTTGTGACACATACGTTTATCCTCCTTGATGATATTTACAGTTTCTATTAAAGAAAGGTTTACAGAATAAAAATGAAAAAATGAAAACCACCAGCAGTTCCCTTTGAGATGAGGGAAGGGGCATAGGATTCATATCCATGACACTTCATACCAGTGCGGCAGTAAATGCTGCCAGAGTGGTCTCATCCCTCCGTCTCCTTCAACCTTGGACTGTGTTAGATTTTACTCCTCTGTGGCTTATAAAGCATAATGCTTATTAGCTGAATATTATGCTCAGTTGTTACCATTAATTGCTTTGATAGTAAATCTGGGTAATAATATTCGGTTTGAAATAAGTTAAGAGCTGCTGTCGTGTTCTGGAGTCTGACTTATTAAGAGAAAAATACTCTCATCTGCTTAAAGAAGACAAACATCTATACTGAGGATAATCTCTATTGAAGCAAAATGTTATTTTTGGCCTCAATTCAATAGCTTAGATCAGAAAGAACTTAAATTTTACAGTAAGGCTAAATAATTTCTCTTGTACTAACTACATATTTATGTATGTCAGCTCTTCATTTCTTATAAAATATTAATATTCCCCTGAAACAAAAGAAAATAATGCAGGCAGTGAACGTGTCAGGACGGGGGTTATGTATTGCAGTTTTAAAAATGATCTCCTTTAGTTTTTTGTAATTGCTTGGTCAGGATAAGATTTTAACATTTGCCTTCCAGGACTAATTCTGAAGATGTAACAAAAGAAAAAGAAACTGTCTATGTGAGTGCATATCACTTTGAGAGCTGTCAGACTCTTCTGAAAAGATAATTAATAATTCATGAAAGAGAGAAAACTCTCTCATCCATGGGCATTTGGTCTCAGAGGTGTAGACTGAGGTGTAAGACCAAGAAATCTATGGAAACTTACATAGCTACAGGCGTCCTGCTGATCAGGAGCCTATGGCCTCAAAAAAAGGCTTCCTCCCTGCCAGTAACAGGAGATGAAAACCCCAAAGATAAACAGTTTGTATGGAAAAATAGAGACATGGCCTTTGAAAGTGTTTCTACTTGTAGAAAGAAATGCTGCCTAGAAGGGAAATTACCTCTTAAGATTTTATATGTCTTAAGCATAAAGTCCATATACTTTCCTGAACTACAGCTGTGGGTTATAAAAATTGTATTTGTTTTCCTGAAACAAATTATTATTTCTCTCTTCCCTTTGACATCCTCATTGTGAAACATTGAAACAACATATAAATGACTAGAGGAAGCATAGGAGCCATATCATATCCTACCACCCTATAGAATAAAAGCCTAATATGCAAATCAACCAAACCGTGGAAAGACCAGTGGAACAAACAGTTGCTATGATGCACACTGACCACCAGGGAGCAGATGCTCAATGCAGGAGCTGCCACCAAGGCCCAGACCAGCTAAGGCAGTTGCCAGCAGGGCTGCCAATCGCCTCACCAGTTGCCCCACAGAGGGAGGCGACTGGTGGTGGGGGCAGGGGGTGGGGCTGGCGAGCTGGCAGCACCAGGGTGGCCAAGGTGGGTACCAGCAGGGGCCTCCCATTCGCCCCGCTGGTCACCCTATGAATTGGCCCTGATCAGGCCAGGCCTAGGGACCCTACCCATGCATGAATTTCATGCATTGGGCCTCTAGTTCTTATATAAATACCAATGATATTTTAGAAATTCACCTTTCATATATTTTATATGGATAGATGTAGATATTCATATTATTTACTAGAGGCCAGGTGCATGAATTCATTCATGGGTCCCTCAGCCTGGCCGGAGATTGGGACTGATTGGGGCCCTCTCGCCAGTCCCATTTGGGGCCGGCTGCTGGAAGGAGGGACCACAGGAGATTGGCCCGGCGGGGAGGGAGGGGGGCGCTGGAGGTTGGCCTTGGGAGCCCACTGACCACCAGGTGGCAGGTCCTGCATTGAGCATATACCCCCTGTTGGTCAGTGTGCGTCATAGCTATTCGCCGACTGGTCGTGCAGTCATTGCTTAGGCTTTTATATAGAGAGATTTTCATGAATATGATTCATTTTAAAAAATTCTTTTTTAACTTTCTCCCAAACTCCTCTCTAAGTTAACAATTTCTCATGAATCTTTTCATAGCTTTCTCTTGGCTCCTATTATACAAAAACATTGGTATGTAGAAATTTTTGGTTATTTTTTACTATCTGTGGTCACAAATACACTGCTACCTTGCTCTCTGCCTTCAACTATACTTACAAATCTCTTTGAATCGACTGATATAAAGCTATTGCTGAACCTCAATGTATCCAACCATTCCACTATTGATAGGTATGTAGGAGAAGTTTTATAGTGACCATTTTGTCTCCTCTGTACTTGGGGCCCTCAAAGTTCTACTTTGTCCTCTGACTTCTACTGTGCATGTGGTTAGTAGAAGGACCTCCCCCTGTACCATCTTGGCTCCTCCTGTGCATTCCCCCAGCAAAGAAATTTCCGCTTCCTGTTTATTCCCCTCCCACCCCCAATCCTGGTGAAAGGGCTGGTTGTTCCCGAGGGAGACTTGGGAGGCTTTCCTGCCTGCTGGGGAATTCAGGTCCCTTTGGCAGAGGACGTGGCTCTCTCCGAGGGTGTCTGGGGAGCTGTAACTTCCAGACTTTATCAGGCTTAGCCAGTTTATCGCCCTTCTCTTTTGTTAATAGCTAAGTAGCTACCTAGGCTAACATTTCCCCCCACCTCAAGGACTCTGGGTAAATGGATGGAGATCTCACCTTCTGCAGCTTCTTCCTGCTGCTGTACAGGGGCGTGGTCCTGCTTATCCCCAGAGATTCTCACTCTCTGCCAAAGGAGAGGGAAGGAAGTCTATTTCTTCTGCCAACAGTTCCATCCTGTTTTTATAAATACTCTGCCGCTGATCCAAATTTAATATTCATCGTTACCTCTCGTGTCCCACTTTATCTTGAGGTTCATTCTCCAGTGGTTTTTAAAGCATGTATTTGTTGTGATTAAACACTGTTTTTGTTTATCTAAAAAATATTTACTATCAATCTTTAGCAAGATATAGATTTCTCATTTGTTCATTATTTGTTATTTTCTTTTTTTGTGTGGATTATCTTTATTATATATCTAGTTCCTCTAGATATATACTCTAGGTATACTTTTTAATGGTCTTTGGTGTTTTGCAGTTAAGAATACTGTGGTTTTTTTTTTTTTTTTACAGACCCAAACAAGTTTCTTCAGTTTGAGAATGCAAGTCTTTTGTTAGCTCTGGAATATTTTTAACCTCTATCAATTCAATAATATTGCTATTTTCCCCTCCTTTCTGAATCTCTCTGATATGTTAGAACTTCACATTTTACCCTTCATGTAGCAAATGCTTTCCTAATGTCTTTTCTTCATGGTTGTGCCCTCTTCTGGGTAATTCTTCACATATATCTTCTACTTCACTAACTCTCTCTTCATTATCTTCAATGTACTGCTGAATCTATACAGTTAATATTTCAACCCATTAACTGTGCATTTATTTCTAAAAGTTTTTTTTCAAATCTGTCTCTTCTGTTCTCATAGAATCTTGCCTTTTCTTCTGACTTTAGGTTTTTCTTTTATTTATTAACTAGAGGCCCAGTGCATGGATTCATGCACATTGAAAGAAAATTAATTAGAAGGTGGCTGCAAGGCAGGACTGGGTGAGATGGGCTGGACACACTCTGGAGCCAATCTCCCATGGTTCCTCTCTGGCCGGCCACATCTGGGGCAGTGCCAGGGCTCAAAGGGCATCCACAGAGTGAGAGGGGTCCCTCTGGCAGATGGGGTCCCTTGGCCTGGTCTGTGGGAATCAGGCCAAAACTGGCAGTTTGACATCCCCCGAGGGGTCTTGGAGTGCGAGAGGGCACTCTGCAAAGTTGCTGTCACTTGGCAGCTCTTATGTCGAGTGTCTGCACCCTGCTGGTAACTGCATGTCATACCTACAGGGTGGTTGGCCAATTGGCCAGTCG
>NW_006287462.1:1038350-1041665 GCF_000327345.1 Myotis davidii | reverse complement strand
CACATGTATATATATATGTATATATATATATATATATATACTCAACTAATTATAAATATGAATAAAAATACACATTTCTATCAAATTTGCTCAATAGTCCTTACCCACATCAGGTTTACTCTCACATGTCCATATGGTTACAAGAGATATGTATTTATTAATAAGTGAAGGGGGAAAAGACTGATTAGTCAAGGAATACCAGAGTCAACGTTTATTACTTTAACTAGAGCCCCATTGCATGAAGAGATTCGTGCAATAGGCTCCCCCTTCCCCTGGCTGCCAGCACCAGTTTTCCTCCGGCACCTGAGACCCAGGCCTTTGCTTCAGCCAGAGCCGCCTCCAAGCCTTCACGGCCCCGGCCGGTGCCACCTCTAAGCCTTTGCGGCCCAGCCGGCGCCGCCTCCAAGCCTTTGCTGCCCTGGCTGGCGCCGCCTTCAGTCTTTGCTCTGCTGCTTTGTCTGTGTATGCAAATTAACCACCATCTTTCAGTTTTCCTCCGGCACCTGAGACCCAGGCCTTTGCTTCAGCCAGAGCCGCCTCCAAGCCTTCACGGCCCCGGCCGGTGCCACCTCTAAGCCTTTGCGGCCCAGCCGGCGCCGCCTCCAAGCCTTTGCTGCCCTGGCTGGCGCCGCCTTCAGTCTTTGCTCTGCTGCTTTGTCTGTGTATGCAAATTAACCACCATCTTTGTTGTCGGTTAATTTGCATATCTCGCTGATTAGCCAATGGGCGGAGTAGGGAAGGTACAGTCAATTACCCTGTTTGTCTATTATTAGATTAGATGTAGATTAATTTAAACATACTTATTTGACTAATGTTTCAGTCTGTTAATCATTTAAATGGTTATTGAGCAGCTAACATTCAACATGAATAAATATATTCAATTCACAGATTTATTTCAAACATTTTGCTAATCAGTTTCAATTCTCTTGCTCTGAAATCATTGTTCTTAGTTTACCATTATTGCCATCTAGAGGTGTACATACAATTGTCACAAGGCAAATTTGTCTTAGATTGCCCCCGTTTGTTTTGCTGAATATTGGTAGTTTGTTGGTTGAAGTCTGATAGAGGCTGAAAGGATTTAGAACCTCATATTTACCCCTCTACCAAGCTTAGTATTATATAGTAAGTTATAATGAAGTAAAACCTTACATTCAACTCCACAGAAGGAAGAGCCATGAACATGAAGGCAGATATAAACTTGAGGTCCTGAGGCCTGTGTGTAAAGAAGAGCAGACCTATCTGTGGCTCAGAAACAATGATCGGCATTTTGTATGAAAGGCTTATTACCAAGGGATTGGGAATTCCCACAGGAAGATAGATGCGCCTTATAATCAAGTCAGGAGGCAAGAGAGAGTGGACAGAGGCAGGAACAACCAGCTCTAAGCCTTGAATGGCTGGCATAGAAGAATAGGATTGCTGGTTTTCATGGAAGGGAGGGAAGTCCTGTTAAATGATTCTGTTAACATAAAAAAAACACATTGAAACCTGTAAAGAATTTTTGTGAGTTTATTTGAGCCAAACTCTCAACATATGTCAGGAAGCAGAACCTCAACGAATTGAGATAATGCTCTGGAGAATGGCGGGATACATTTGTATTTATACATTGCAAGGAAAAGAGGGACGCAGGTGGGTTACATGAAATCCATTGGTGATAGATTAAGGAGGTGGGATAAAGCAAAGTGGGTAGGGGGGAACCCCTGGGAATGGATAAAAAGTAAAATGATGGACATACTTAGGTGGGTGCAGGAACAATTAATATGATAATGAAGGAATCTGTGGTATCTGTCCTGGTGCCCAGCACAGTTGGTTGTGCCACAGGGGCTCCAGATACAGGGAAGTCACAAGTTACCCAGACATTTCAAGGGTATGTTATTATAGATGCAAAAAGACAGGTAGGCTCAGTCAAGGTAAAGTTTGAGCTTGTCAGTGAAGATATCAGCCTAGGACGTAACTGCCCACCATAACTGCTTTTAAAGTTCAATTTCAGACCAGCCCATCCTTTGTGGTTATTTTAGGTCTCTGAGTTTTCAAGACCGCCATGCAGGCCTCCCCTGAGCTTGTCAGGTCAGCATGTGGCCCCTTTCGTCCACACTTCTAACCAAATATATGTCTTTTAGATGATGCATTTCTCCAATCAAAAAATATTTTAAAATGCAGATTAAGGCATTAGATATGCTAATTATCCAGCCCTAGAGTGCTGATCATAATTACCTTTAACACACACAACTAATACCAGGAAGTATTTCAAAATTAATGAATTAAAAATTATTGTATACACAATATTGATAATTATCAGCATAACCCCCCAAAAAAGATGCTATTGAAGATTTAGTGAGAAGTTATAGCATCCTTTATAGATACAATTTATATAAAAATTATATACTAGGTATAATTTTTTATGTATGGTAACATAATATAATGTAATAAGGCATATAAATGGGACTACAAACACCAAATTTTAAAAGCATTTATTGTCTGTGTGTGTGAGAAAAAAATTAATTTAAGAACCCTGGAAGCTTATGGGATAGAACAGGCAAATTTGCTTGTGGAGCATAGAGACTGTCTGCTAGGGAATAAAGCAGAACTTCATTTTCTCTTCCTGAAAGCTAACTAGCCCTGTCAGCCTGAGCTTGGCTTGTCCTGACCTAGACTCAGTGAGAGGGAGAATAAATGAAGATGCTGAAGTTTCTATAAAGCAGCATGGTTATCACTTGTGCTCGCGCCTGCACAGTACTGCATTGTCTAAGGATCACTGTGGCCCTGACGGCATACGCTGAGGATGCCTTAACTCGACCTGAATAACCTTCTCTAGGGAGGTCTTGGGTTCTAATGAGCCCTGATTGGGGCCAGGGATCAAGCCTGCAACCCGATACGTGACCCTTCAGTGCATGTGTTGATGCTCTATCCATTGAGCAAAACCGGCCAGGGCTAATGATGTGGCCACACAGATGATTTTTTAAAGGCAATAATTTTGAGAGTAGAGGCAATAGCCATGCATGGTTATGAGGGCTGGACTATCTTTTCTCAGTCCTTGAATGACTTGAGCAGGGTCACCCAGAGTATCAGGTCCAATCCAAGCCAGAGGTACAGTGGCACCCAGAGGTCCTGATTCCAGTGTCAACACTTCCGCACCAGAGATAAGAAGTGGAGGATCTTTCTCAGGTTGGAATTTATAAAAGAGTGGGCCATCACCAGTGGGTCGTCCAGGAACAAAATGAGAGCTGCCCGAACGCACTCTCAATATAAATAACTATCCCAAAACTTGACCTGCTTGGGATCAACAGAGGAAACGTGACCTGGAGAAAAAAGTGTCAA